>NC_136812.1:33969582-34214582 GCF_951216825.1 Electrona antarctica
ACATGTGAATGTTCTGAAAGGTAATATGGTTTAACCAGCTGTAATGGATCTGTTTACATTACCAATCAGACAGTGAGGTACTATATTTATATTAACTTACTTTTATTTTGTGGTTGTGGACCTTTTGCTGGTTGCCTACCAACAGTATCAGCTAGCTGACATTTTGATATATTTATGCCTCCTGAAATCTTGACTGACAGATGATGATGTGTTTTTCTACTGTAGCATAACACGTAAAATGGTTCAGTTGGTGCAGTTGTGACTTCCATGATCCATCAGTTCCCACCCATGGGCCTTCACTGCTAGGGGTGTGACCATACATTTTAACAGCGATACGATACGCGTCACAATAAATGGTTGACAATACGATACATGGACAATATTGGTTCATTCATGCCGATACAATACAATGATTTAAAATCGATGCAGAAACTATTTAGCAAAGAAATTCAATCTGTGTGAAATATGTGGATAGTGCAGATTTTTTTAAAGGGAAACATTTATTGTTATGGCTATAAATAAGTAAACAGTGACCAAGTATAGCTAAATGGAATGGAAAGTAATTAAACCCCTATTTTTGAGGGGCGCTAGCCCCTCCTATATTCAGCTATTAGTGTAGATTTTCGTCTTACACAAACATTAAATTCCCATTGACAATGAATAGAGAATTTACGTCATATGTGTCTGAGCAAATCGCTATTTTTGTCCTACATGTATGTGTCTGAGCAAATCGACATGTTACGTCATGATGATGTACAATGATAAGAGCGCCCCTCACTTCACACGGGTGTGATTTTAATTTTGTCTTATTAAAATGCTAATTACAACGCATAAGTACTTAGTATCGATACCATCAATTATTTGCATTGCAAACCGATTCAATACAGATTATTTGCATTGTAAAACAAAACTGATACAAAGTAAAATGATACGATAATGTTGCCGTTTAGGCCTACATATTGATATACTTTGATTGTTGAAATTTAAATTGATGTATCGATGCAGTTACAATATCGTTACACCCCTTTTCAATGCCATTGAGCTGGTATTATGTTTTTGTTAGTTTTGTATATTGTGTAATTAATGACGTATTGTAATTCACTCTCACCCTCCCTCATTTTGTGTAAATACACTTTCATCTGTCAACATGGTATACTACACTGAAGAAAATCTATGAAAAGATCATTTCATATACTGTAGTAGCAGAGCAGATTTTCGCATTTTATTTGAAAGCCATATTCCAATTCCATTAGCATGTAAGACCAGGAAATAGTCTAGTGCATATGTAGGACCATCAGAGAATCCATCCTACTCACTAAAGTTCAAACCGAAATCTGTCAAAGGACACTGAAAATACAGTCAAACTCTAAATGCCTTTCATCTCTGCCTTCTGTTTACTTCCCACCCGAGTGATTTAATAATCACATTTACCATCTCTCCTATTGTATTTCCCATGTGTCGTTGAAAAAGGGACAGCCTTTAAGTTAAGTGTACGCCCAAATCACGACCCAACAAATGGCATGTGGTTGCAAGTTGAACGAGTTAAACCATTGGATGTCACATGCATCATGCAACTTTTCCTGTAGACTATGATTGGTGTAATGACTTTAAGATGCAGGTTCTCACAGAATTAGTTAATCTAGTGAGAAGGGGAGGGAGAACCGAGACAGACACTCTGATTGGTGGGACTAAAACCCTTCATAGCACCTTGTCCTATGATCTGGCATGCTCTCCTGCCAAGGCAAGTCTTTATCATACAAAGGGATTAGATTGCCCAGTGTAAGTGCCTTCAAGTTATTAGCACCTTCTTATACAAAGTGTAACAGCAAACCCAAAGACATTGATTGCAGGGAACAGTTCAAATATGATTTCCTTATAGCTATTAATATGTATGCCTTAAATAGAAGCACACCGCTAAGCAGCTTATGATATTATGAAAAGAATGTTCCCTCAGGGGCATAATATGCCAGCAGTGACAGTAAGGAGAGATTCGTATTTACCCAGATTGGCTGTACTTACGTCAAGCATTCTCGGAGCTTGTGGGAGGGAAGATGGGGCAGTGGCAACAGCTCGGTTTCGATAAGCACTTACGGTGAATAAGAGACAAGCATGAAAAGTGAGGTTTAGCCTCTTTAAAGATTCCCGACCAAATGTAGAGGCAGATAGGGCAGGTGCCTTTGGTTCCGGACGTGATTAGCCGCCTGTGCGGCACTGTTCCCGTGGAAATGAGACATAGCAGAGACATTGTCCAAGCTTGTCCAGGTGGGGGACCTGTCATCCCAAACCAGAGCTTAGCAGTGCAGTGCTTAGAGCGAAAGATTAGGACCCAGGGATTCAGATTTGTCTCTTTTTTCAATGAATGCCTAATTCACATTTCTTTTTTTCCCCCTCTGCTCTCTGTTCCTTCACCATGCCTCACATCATGTTTCATTCTGTTTTATTCATCTTTACTTCCATGTTACCTACACAGTTCCTTCATTCTCACTAGCAGATATGGATTTATTATGTGCAGGCAATTTTAGGTATATTCGGATTTCATCTTTAGCAGCAGAGAGATACGGCTACGTTTAACGGCAGGCCTCATAAATCCTTTATGCTGCATTGTTGAGAGGTACAAGAAAATAATGTTGAGCCGAGCAAATGCTCATATTCACATACAGTAGATATGGCAAAGGCAATGTGTAGGCTACATTCAGCCTTGAACAGCTTCTTGAGCAGGTGTTGCGAGGGTGCCAACCTTTGCAAAGCTACTGTACAGTAGCACACGCACAGAGAGCTGATAAGCAAGGCCATGGGGGGGCATGGTGTCAACCCCCCCCCCCCCCCCCCCCTTCATCAAGCTCTACATTTAATCCTTATGCTGAGCCACCACAGCATCAACTCAACAGCTGCCACATTCATTAGACCATGATCATGTTAATTGTCAACAGTGGCGTGGTTGAGGTGGATTGTAAACCTTCCTTCTTCTTGGTGGGGGGTTCTGTACTGTGTCTCAAGCCGACTAGCCACTAGCCCCTTATACAAGGTTCTGTACTGTGTCTCAAGCCGACTAGCCACTAGCCCCTTATACAAGGTTCTGTACTGTGTCTCAAGCCGACTAGCCACTAGCCCCTTATACAAGGTTCTGTACTGTGTCTCAAGCCGACTAGCCACTAGCCCCTTATACAAGGCGGGAATGTTGCCCCATCCTTCATGCCGCCTCGCAGTTCTGTGTATAAGATACCGTGGAGATGGAATGGGGTGTCATATTCGTGCTGGCCAGGGACAGTCAAAAAATTGCTAAATCGATGTCTGCCGGCTGTCTGTGTAGAGTGCACTGCAGTGCCACCACAATGGTACATGGGTGTGAAGCCTAAACGTTTTTCAAACAGGACACGCATAGTGCGAGTGCGCGAAACCTGTCTAGGATCGCTGAAGAAGGAAAGGCCAAGCAAAAATAATAAATAAATAAAAAAGAAATCAGCGATCCGGTTTGATATCAATAATAAAGCTTATCTGACATAACGTTCTGCCAAAAGCGGTTGCCGGTTGGATTCTAATTGGCGGAACGTTCCGTCACGAGCAGTTAATTTGTTAAGGGACAATCTTTTGTCAATTCGTCGAAGACAACTAAGTAATTTAATATTATTGCGAATGCATTGCTGCAGACCGACCGTCCCTCCAGACTACAATAAGAAGGAGAGGCCCGTGATGACCCCTTTTATACTGGTCCATTTATGCGAGTTCCGTGCTTGTTTCTTTGACACCAGTTTAGCGACCGCGGTTAACTATGACACATACACACACACACATCACATGAATATACCACACACACACACACACACACACACACACACACACACACACACACACACACACACACACACACACACACACACACACACACACACACACACACACACACACACACACACACACACACACACACACACACACACAGCCCACGTTTTGCAGGACAGTCTCAAAGATGGAACAGTTGTCCTGCATCACGCATGAACAGAACTTTTCAACACTGAAAAATAAATACAAAGGTTTAGTTTAACCAGCCAGTGGGACGTTGACGGGTTGGTGTCGTTTAGTTATGGAAACCAGCAAATCGAGCAAGAGAATGTAAATGCTAGTGTAATTAATTATTATCTACTTCAATGGCCCAACCTGGGGGGCCAAAGGTCACAGGGGGAGAGGGTTTGAGATTTAATGAGTTGTCCCAAATCAACAGCAGGAGCGGAGGGCAGGGGCGGCGCTGGGGGGGGGCTTGCGGGGGCTATAGCACCTCCAAAATTCCCATAGCACCCCTGTAGCACCCCCAAGAAATTCTCAAACAAAATGTACATTTTTCCCCCACTGTCAGTGAATAAAATGATTTTCTCTGAAATGATTTGGTGGTCATATAATATTATTTTCAATGGCCTATCGGCTATCTGTTAACATCGATTAGTAAAAAATGTATACTCGTATATGCGCAGTGCTCCGTTCGGGTAACGTTACGTACATAACGTACATTACGTACATAACGTATGTTATTTACGTAACGTTACGCGAGCGGCGTGCATCACCTGACATGCTTTGAACCAACCAGGTGTAGTTGTACTAGTTGGTGGAACTTGGCGGGCCGTTTTGTTTTTGCTCAGCAGCACAGTCACAGAACAAGACAGACATACAGTGAGACAGATCATAACGAGATACAAAATGGATAAGTTTGTGGTCAGCCTCGAGTCGTGCAGCACGATAGCAATGCGAATCCTGTTCTTGATATGGAGGCGGAGGACGAGAATTCAGTCTGAACATGACGGAGAGGGAGAGCCCGATACACCGGGAGAGGATGTTATTATTCAGGACGACAAAAGCGCTATAGATAGACCAGATTATCGATGCCTTTGCCGGCAATCACAACAACAGACGCATCGTTCTTCTGTGAAGTTGGTGAGTGACTGGGGAATAATTTACTATTCTGTGCTTATCGCAACTCGGACAGGGCTGAGTCGGCTCTAGCAAACTTCGCAACGTGCGACAAGGCAACTTGCGTGCTTTAGTGTGCTCTGTGGTGTCTCTCATGGCTCAAGTTCACTAGAGATGGCGCCCCTTGAGAGTCTAATGACAAGGAGGCACGCTACCGAACTAGTTGTTTTTCTCCGTGAATAACAGAGACAGAGAGAGAGAGAGAGGTGAAGTAGAGCAAGGATAGAGAGAGGTAGGGAAGTTCGGGGAGAGGGAGCCGCTTTGATTGGCCAGTAGTGTAAGAGCCACCAAGCTGGGTTGAAAACACAGAGGGGAAGCCAGTGACGTATCAGGGCCAGAAAGCACAGGCGTGAACGGCACTTGCGCATACGCCACATACGTCTATGACTTGGTGACCAGAACTGCTCACAAAGCAGGGATAAAATTTGCATTGCGCTTTTTGTGGGCGTGAAATTCTCTCAAATGTAATAATAGATGTGTTATGTGGTGTTTTGTATTTTGTATATTGTGTATTACATGTTTACAATTGCAAAAAAAGATTGCAGATCTACAAGCTCTCATGTCGCAACACAATGCATTGTGTTGTGATCTACAAGGTCACGTGTCGCAACACAATACATTGTGTTGTGAGCTTGTAGAACTGCTATATTCTGTCAAAGTTTCCCCTAGAAAAAAAAATATATACGTATACCTTACGTCTAACCTATACACAACCTATATGTATATAGGTTGTGTATAGGTTAGAAATAATCCACTAGCTTTGCCCCACGTCTCTCTGTCACTTTGTTTACAAACGAAACTGCACGTGAGAGACTTAAAACCCCATATCCTGGAGGGATGCGATGCTCTGATTGGTTCAGAAACTTCAGAGCCAGCATTTCAAGCTGAAACTTAATAAAAATGCCCACAATTTCCGTTTCACTAACTTAAGTAGAGGGTTTTCAGTCATTATTACCCATACAGTACCTCCAATGGAGCACATGAACAGTCACTTACCAATATTATAATCATTGGTGTCCAAAGTCATGTAGCTAACTCAAGTGTTTTCCGTTTGAATAAAAGTACTGATCAATTTTGAGTGAAAGAATGTTGTGTGCCTGACTTAATTGACTACTATTACATCTATAATGAATGTCTCTTAAGGTTGCTCCATCTTTCAACAGCCAACCTTCATTCAATCACTAGTAGATTCAACAATTTGTTTGCTACTGGCTGATACTTAGGTTTGAATAGAAATAGCAATGCCTTTTACAGTATATTATAGTGTATACATAATATTTTTTATGGAGCATATGAGTACATACTGTATACTCACATGCTCCATCAAAAATAAAGATTTTCAAGTCAGCTAGTTAGGCTACATTGATAATCGTCTGTGTGAGTCCAAGGTCAACAGAGGATACTGCCGGTATCAATCCCTGGCAGTGGGCTGCTTAGCACCAGTGACCACCGATCAACCAGTCACATCATCGTTGGAAATTTAAGCTGACAAGCACATTTATAACAAATCACATTTGTCACACTTTTGACATACTCTAGGGTCAGATCATAGCAAATTGATACTTCATGTGGCCTATTTCTAAGTATGCCACAATGCAAACACATTTTAAATTCATAAATATAGTCTGTGTAGTGGTCCAACTACTCAAATGTTTTTATTTCAGTCAGATATCCAGTGGAAGAAGATGGAAAATGCAACAATTATGTGTTGAATCATAAAATACAACTTAGTGTGCATATGGAGAATGCAATAGTGGCAGGCAGGCGAGTATAGAATAACTATAAAAGTCCCTAGACTCCCTACATTAAAATTGATTGTCCACAATCAATTTTCAACCCCATATGGAAAAAATAAATATATATCTGTATGCAGATAAATCAGACCAAGCACTACGGCATGAGTTCTAAAAATGATCTCAACCTCACCTTAATGTTTATCGAGTCAATTATCCTTCTATCTCCACATTTAGACCTTACGCTTACGCTGTATAGTACTTATTTGTCCTCTGTAAGAGATGAAAGCAGGTGAAAGGTGTAGTCAGAAAAAAAATGAAGGATGAGGACAGAGTCAAAGAGTTTCATTTATAAGAAGAGGGAGGTATTACGAGCACATTTATCAAAAATGGGAAAATAATGAAGAAAGATTAAAGCCCTCCCAGTATTTTAGATGTTCCAAATGGCTACAACCAGTCCTGTGGCTGACAATGGACCCGCAGAGGGCTCCAGACACCATTATGTGCCACAAATGAGAGACTGACAATGTGAAAACCCTCTTCACTAGATAGAGCAAAGGCGAGTTGAATAAGGGCTACCTGTGAATTGTGCACTTTCCTTTTATATGTTTTGTGTTGTGCTCACAAAACAAGGTAAAGCGCTGTCTTGAATGAAGTGAAAGTGTTAAGAGGCTTAAATTGAGACCCTTTTTCCATCATCTATTCCTGCTGTGATTACATTCTACCTTTGCAAAGGTTAGGGCCCTGCCAGCCGACTCTTGCAACCCCGTTTATTCTTCTACCCCTGTGGAACATTCCAACGACAATTTAAGACGCATGCACGCGCGCACACGCACGCACACACGCACGCAGACCAATCAATTGGTCATCACAATGTCTATTTCTCAAATTCTACTATACTTGTGGGATCATTCGGCTCTCACAAGTATAGTCAAACAGACACACAGTACCATGCAGGTCTTTACATTTTCCCATGTCTGTTGATTGTCTGTGACTGACTCTGACGTGATGTGTTTGCCACCTTTATAATCGATCACACTATGAGCTAAGCATCGTGCAGCATCCGGCCTTTAGACTACACACAAGGACAAGCGGTAGATTTGTCCACTGAGCTGCTAGATTTGTTCAGCGAGCGCTGAGCGTTGCTGAGAACTGCAGCCTGCCATCGCACAGCCCTGAGTCGGGGAGATGCACACTACCAGCACACCGAATTTCCGTCACAAGTTATTGGGTACCTAAGAGTGTGGGAAATCCAGCGGTGAAATATTATTCTCTGTAAATCTCGGGCTGTGAATAACACAAGCCAAGCAATTTAAGCAAGAAGGTCATAGCAAAGTAAAGCAAGGGGGAACTGGCAGGGAAAAATGGGCTTTCTGAGAGAGTGAAATAGATGAGAGATGAAGGGAGATGAAAAGTTGACGGGCTACCCAGGCAGGTCTACAAAAAGTAATGAATATCCCTTGGTGTGGAGCGATTTTGAGAAACTGTCATTCTGAATGAAGTGAGATAAAAATTATATTTCACCCGGATAAAAAAACCCAACCAATACAAAGGCAGAAAGGACATATGTCTGCCTGATGCTGCCCTTAATCCAAGACAACACCTGACAGCCTGCACCATCAAATGTCAAACCAACTGAAACATCAAAACAGTGTGATCACACTGCGTGTTGGAGAAAATACAAAAATGGCATAGCATAAATAAGAAGTAAACAGAAAAGTGTGATGCAGGGAACAAGCAACTCTAGTCTCTATCAAATTCAAACTAGTTAAGGTAAAATAAAATGATGTTGGTATGATTTAATGTGATAAGACAAAATCTCTATTGTGCTTAAAAATCATACTGAAATCTTTGTAACGTTACAACAAATGTATTGAGATGGGTGCACAACTTGTCTTTCCATTTGGAATTGAGGTTAAATGGTTTGTTATAATTTAAACGCAATAATATAAAAATCATATTAATAACGTCTCCAATAGCCTTGCCTATGAAAGGTTGTCCGACCATGCATTAAGAGTGAGGTATGTGCTGTATCTCAAATGCCTCATCCATTATCCAAACTTACTTATTATCCAAATGTATTTTTTAAACACAGAATGGATTTAGCTGCAATGCCTTGTGGCGTAAAGAAATAACATGTCCTTCGCAAAATAATACAGCCATGCTTCTCATTCCAAAGTCTTAATACTTTTTTTTCTCCTTGAATAAATCATCCAAATCTATTGAATCCCTTTCATTTTGCAACACAAGCCCCCCCATTCAGTGTGGAAAGAAAAGAGTCTTACTTCAAGCTGGAGAGTTACAGTACCTCGCATAGAGCGGAATTAAGGACCAGTTGCCAAAATTGTGGATCAACTATGCTCAGAATAAAAGCAGTATTCTTGTGTTACCTGGCTGGGGAATAGAGTCACAATGGACATCAAACAAGGACCATCACACAATTCATGGATTGAGTTTTACTTGAGGGACCTTGGACTTTTCACAACAGACAATTTCCAGGACAGACGAGCATAAAGCCATGAATGGTTTGAATACGCGTTGTATTACCCTCATGCCCTTTGTCAGGAGGAATACAAGGGCTGTTGAGTGTGCGTCTGTGGCTGACCTCAATCTTCTATTTTATCATTGTATTGCATGGAGGCAAAAAGCTTGCTGTGAGAACTGCTGTTTTGTATTGTTCAGTAGATATTTTGTATGGTCCACAACTTTGGAAGTTTTTTATCGCATTTGTTTACTTACCACCTTCACTTGCCCTTGTGCATTGTGAAGAATGTTCTTCCACAGAATAATACTAAACAATGGTGGGGATGGAATAAGTAAGATCTGCACTCCCTGTAGAGCCGGGCGAGGAGAAAATAAATAAACTCGAAAAATGTGTTTTCCATCCTTTTCACCCCACAGGAATTGACAATTACGGTAGAATAAAGACGCCCTTGCAGCTGGAAATTACCATGCCCGAGCACCACACAATAAATCTTGAATATAAATATCAGTGCAAGTGAATATGCATTTCTGATGCGTGTGCTCCTCATTTCCTTTGTCAGCAGTGAGCAGCCACTATGCCTGCTAAGGTGCCCACACTCTCACCTGAGTGACACTCACTTGAGCTCTGCTCCAGTCTCTAGCCCCTCTAACAGCAAGATAAGACTCTTATCACTGCCAAGAGTGAAGATTTGGCCTCAATCCAGGGGAACCAACGGAGCAGGAAAACCACTGTCTAGACACTTAAGGTGAACTAAAAGCAAGAATGCTCTGTTTGACAGGAACTACTAAAGGGCTGTCGCTGAGGCGCGGCACGCTGAGAAGGCTGTAGTTCAGACAATGTCATTGTGTGAGACCGCCCCACCAAATCCCCCCTCTTCCTTTTTCCAGCAGTTTTTTTCTTCTTCTTTTTTACCAACACTCCAGAACACTCAGAAATTGCAGCGTGCACACACTTCCCACCCTGACAAAGTATGCAGTAGATTGCAATGCCATTAATTACTACTCTACTACTACTACTATTACTATTACTCGGAGGAGGGCTAAAACATTTGACATATCATAGCAGAAGGGATCCTGACAGAATGAATAGGTGACATAGTGTAGCAGTCAGGCTGTCACCTCAATGCATCTGCATTTGCCACATTCTGTTGGTTACTGCTAACTAAAGGACAGGTTGGCTAGTGTAAATGGTATTGTAACAACAACAAGGCTAAGTTAGCACCACCAAGCAAATCTTCAACTTCAACATCAGATTACTGATAGAGAAGCACCTTCAGCACCAACACGATCTATATCACAACTTCATCGACTTCAAAAAAGCCTTTGACCGTGTTTGGCATGAAGGGCTGTGGCAGGTTCTCAGAAACTACAACTTTGACAATAACCTCATACAGGTCATCCAAGCACTTTTCACACACTCGAGCAGTGCAGTTCTCATTAACAACACCATGGGAGAATCTATTAAAACAA
This sequence comes from Electrona antarctica, assembly GCF_951216825.1. NCBI lineage: Eukaryota > Metazoa > Chordata > Actinopteri > Myctophiformes > Myctophidae > Electrona > Electrona antarctica. Next base: position 33,980,229 of record NC_136812.1, read on the forward strand.
CGATCAGTGTCCGTCTGTCCTCTCTCCCCTGTCTTATTTAACGTCTTCCTGGATCATGGAATCCGCACCTCCATATTAATCAGAGGAAGACCCAACTCCATCCTCCGCTTCGCGGATGACATTGACCGTATGGGTAAAAGCAAAGCCGAACTCAGGAACTCACCACTTGTACTCTCCACCCTACTCAATGGTTGTGAGAGGTGGACACTCACAGCGGACAGCGAAAACAAGTGCTGCAGAAGGATGCTACATATATGATCATATGACCATGATCATATGACCAGACAGCGGCGCAAACTGGCCTGGTATGGTCATACGGGGATAAAGGCGCTATATAAATGCACCATTTACCATTTATATAAATGCACCATTTATGTCACAAGGCATACCTCACTGTCAAAGACCATCCTACAGGGGACAGTAGAGGGAAAGCAGAGAAGAGGCAGGCAGAGAAAAAGTCCTGGATGGACAACATCAAGGAAGGGACTGGCTGCAGCTTCCAAACCCTGCTACGCACAGCAGAGGTATGAGAGCGCTGGAGATCCATGACTGCTCAATAGGCCATGGGATGAGTAAGAGTAAACTTCAAGGGAAAAGGCCCGCTCTACTCAGACAGTTTCATATAGTTTCAGGCGTGTGCTGGGTGCAGATTCAAAATGAACATTTTCTATATGCGTAAGAGTAAGTAAGTAATCTATAGCTATTGTATTTTATTATATTTTAGCATGATTTACTGCCTACAATATGTTATTTCATGATTAGTGCAATGCCAAGGAGCTGAAACACCAAAATGTTACTATTCTACCTGTAGCCTATAATGAGATCTAACAATTAAGAACTGTAAATCTTGAATCTTGAATGGCTTCCCACTGTTACCTTGTTGTTATACAATGTTGTGTATTTGAATATTTGGTCAGTACAGAGTAGCTAATCTATAGTTAGTATAATAAAAAAGTGGGGAGAGCGAGGTGGAGACTGGCGTCAACCCTCTGATAATTCAGTGCACGGTGGCAGCCACTGCGCTACCAACGCCAACCATAATGCCTAATTTATGCACCGTGGTACGACCACGTATAAATGCCATCAGATAAAGGCATGACAGAGAACAGTGCGGTGAAACAAGGCAGAGCAATCACAGATAATAATGGCTGCAGGAGGAAACATGTTCAGACATGCAGTTATCTTTTACTCATCTGTAGGTACTTAACACACCATCTAGCTTGTAGCCTATACTCACACACTTTGTTTTTAATGTAGCTGAAGAACTTTTAATAGAGCGCCAAAGTCCTGACGTCACTCGCTCATCCCCTGGTTCACAGAAGTTTTTCTCCATAGAGAATAACATGGGGTCATCTTAAAATCATCTCATATAAGAATTGTGGTTCAAAAATAAACAAACTGTATTGGCGATATTGTCGGGGAGGTGTCTCTGTATCGTTTAAGACAGTCAGTCAGTCATATATGATACATATATGATATATGATTTCTAGCAAAAAATTAACTACAGTAATTTGGCAGCAGTAACATTAGCATTTTCTCTCAGTCAGTTCTGTTATTCTTCATATCCATATGAGTGTAATGGCCAGGATGAAACAAACACAGTTCTTATATAAGGCGATCTAAAATCCCCCTATGGGGATTATGATGCAAATAAAAAGTACATGAATCTGTGGACTTAGCGCCCTCTACCGATATTGACGTCAGACTTCGGTGCTCTAGTAGTCTATTTGGCCTGGTGAAGACCTAAAGGTAGGGCCACAGATAAGGGACAACTTCAGCTATATACTATTACTAGGCCATATAGTATCTAGACAATAATATCAGTAGCTAAGCAGCTTGGACTCCTCATGCATAGAAAGAAGCATGAGGTCAGTCCGCTGCCCCCCCCCCCCCCCCCCCCCCAGGTTGGCACTTGGCAGAGGAAGTGTAGCGCCCAGGATTACATTAGATAATTGACACTGGGTGAAAAAAATGGGTTGCAAAATCGTGGGATAAAAATTATAGAAAAAATTATATCAGTAGCTTTTTTCTTCTTCATATAATTGGTATAAGGAAATGACTTAAAGTCATACTGCGTAACGTCAATTTTATTCTGTTACTTAGTTTAGTTAGAATTGCGAACTGCGACAGCGACTACAGTTAATTGACAAAACCATGGAAGTACTGCTCTAAAATGAATGCTGCGGGGTCCTAGTGCCAAAGTTATTTTGGAAAGCAACAACAATGTTGTATGTATTAACATTAAAATACAAGAATACATAGATATTTTCCATTTTGGTGCCAGTGTCGGGGGTAGACTAAAAATGATGTTTGGAGAAGTTGTTAAAAAAAAACATAAGTTAATTAACATTTATTGTGACAAACTGAAAGACTATATATAACTTTTGTTTAATGAAAAAATGATAAACAGCAAAATAAATAAATTAGTGACCAAAGGAGATTGAGCTTTTGTTGTAAGGGCCCCCAGGGCTCTGGAACAGCCTACCAGAGGAACTGAGGTTAACCAGACCTTAACGAGTTGTAAATCTCTCTTAAAAACACATTATATAGGTTGGCCTTTTTACCTCCTTAAGTCATTTCATGTATTATTGCTTATTTATGTGTTTCTATTATTATTATTGCATTATTGTTTGTTTTATATTGTTTTGATTGTTCAAGCACTTTTTAACTTGGTTTAAAAAAGTGCTATATAAATAAAGTTTTATTATTATTATTATGAGTGGAGGAAGCTGCTAGTTGTACACTGTATTGACTGTATTTGGTATAATATAGGCCTACTATAAGAATGCACATTGTAAATAGCTAGCATTCAAATGCAAATATGATGTGGTGGACCGTGGAAGCCATACTGTTAGCTGTGAAATTAAAGGTATATTGATGATAAGTGTCCCTGTATTTGTTTATATGGAGCTTGAGAGAGTTTAACAGGGCAGGATTCTTACACAACTGACCACAACAGCCTTGAGTATAGAGCGTCGCAGTCCCGAGGGCACCAGGAAATAATTCCCAATTCATATTCCCCATATACGTTCCAAAAAGTATTTATTTAAAGACCTTTAAAGCCTCGGACAAAGCCAACAGCCTAGTTGACAAATCATGACAATAAACACATTTTTTGGGGCCGAACAGATAATTAGAAAGACAAAAAAAAGGGCAGGGTACAACACTTTTTGTGTTGTTTTTCTTCTTTCGAAGTATTTGTTCGGCCCAAAAAATTTGTTTATTGACATTGTCCTGATTTGTCAACTCGGCTGTTGGCTTTGAAGGTCTTTAAATAAATACTTTGTGAAACGTCTATGGGGAAAATGAATGGGGAATTATTTCCTGATGCCCTCGTCATTCTGAAAGGGGGCGGGACTGCGACGCTCTATGGGAAATGTGAGGGCGGGGTGGGTATATAGCTGTTCAAATACCGATTTCCTAAATATAACATAGATACTGTTTTCCAGATTATTTAATTTTCCAGAATTTGACATTATCTGTTGCCCTGTCATTACTGTTTAAGAATAATTATTGGCCAGTTCCTCTCATATGGGTCTGTTCAATGTCTTCAATGTCTCATGAATTTGAAAGGAACAGCGACAGAAAACACAGGAGAAGAAGAGAGAAGAGAAGAACACACCAATTACCAATGTTGGGATCACAGATCCTTTTGCACAATGGTGAAACTACCCAATCTACAAGCATTATGAGCTTGTAGATCTGCAATTTTCACTATCTTCCGAGAAGATGAATAATAATACAAATAATAATATACTGTATATGTGTGGGGAAAATACACACACACACACACACACACACACACACACACACACACACACACACACACACACACACACACACACACACACACACACACACACACACACACACACACACACACACACACACACACACACAGGGAAAATGTTCGCCTACAATGACATGCCCAAATTGGGGATGAAATGAAAGTCGTTAGTAGGCTATACACAGATTGAGAGCGCCTTTAAAAATAAAGAGGTTGTGGATACATATATATCAGTCATGTTAGATTGTTGATTCCAGAATGCTGGTGAAATGTGGTCTGTGGAAATAGTAGCTCTCCAACGACCCCAACCAAGGACACGTTGGCAAGTTGGACGTACTTAAAATCTAGCATAATTTTTATATTTATTTTTTCAAATGTTTAATTTTAGACATATTCAAAAAACCTTTTTCTGGGGCTCTGTCAGGAACATTGTACCCTCCATTCGTCTCCATGACTCACTTCTGAATATGCTGTATGATTGAGCACTGCCAGCCTCAGTCGCAGGGGATTCCAGCTGTCTGCCTCTCTCCCATTCTATTCACTGGCTCGGCCCAAAAAATGAAAAATAAAATAAAATCCAAATTGACCTAGAGGGAAACTCACAAATGGCTCTTTCTGGGCAAACAGGATATGAAAATTAGGGATTCAAGCAAGTATATATTTATGCAATTCCTGTTCAGGCTGTTGAAAATGTGAGGGGCAAATATAAACATATTTGAATGTACAATTAAGACACAGGCTACATGCTTATAACTAATGCATGAGGTTGCTATACAACCAGTGTGCTAAGTTTCTGAAGTTTATACAACCAGTGTGCTAAGTTGCTGAAGTGTAAATGTGGTACATAAATAGCAAAAAAAATAACCACAATGTTAATTTCTGGATATGCTTATAATTTGAATGGGAATAGGAAATTAAAACAGCTGACATTCATTTGCACCAGAAGAACAATTTACAGAATAGCCAGCATAAATTATATTGCAAAATGCCCAACATTTCTGCTACTGAGGGTTTCAGTGTGGCTCTAAACTTGAAAAGAGATATTGTTACAACTAGAAGAACAATTCAAATGTAGACTATCTACAATTTAAAGAACATTGTAGTATAATTAGAAATAATATTTATATATTCATCGGATTAATTTGTTGGTGAATAAATAATAATAATCGTCTCATTTTATCTATTACTTCAAAGATATATGAGACACCATTAAAACTGCACTCTCTTTGTCCCAGGGGTGTGACTAGAGGTGCTGTAGAAAGGGGCTGGGCTTTTTCCCAGGAACTGAATATTGAATTCAAGTCTATTAGCGCCATCTAGTGGACACACACTTCTATCAATATTTGGACTTGTATGGATATACTGTAGGGATGAAGGTCATGATGTTAGTGTTAATGTCTGCTATGGTGAACTCACAATATTGATCACAATAGTGATTGTAATATCACTATTGTGATCAATATTGTGAGTTCACAATATTACAATTTAAGCAAAATATGGCAACACTGAGCGAGCTTAAATGAAATGATTGCCTGAAGGATTTTTATTAAATTAAATCATTCATATTCACAACTTATCACAAGTGTATAATTTTGATCAAATTAACTTTCTCATGGTGCTTTGGAGCCAGAAATTAAAGAGATCATCACCACAAGGAGAAGGAACTGCCATTCTGCCTTCCGCCCACCCCCCCGCCTCTTCTTCCCTTTCTTACTTCTACGAAAAATAACGATATGATGGGAATGTAAAAAAACTAATTTCACCCACTTCTGTAAAACTGTGATGTGACAGATGTTATAGCCTATCTCTCTTTCACAAATCAATCAATTATCCTACTATAAATGCACCATGTCTCGGTAAGTGTGTACGTCTGAAATCCACGTAACTCGAGAACAGTTTCCCCCGCCGACTTCAAATTTAGCACACACGTTCCACACCACCACAGGGAGTGCAGTGCCCGGTGTCGAGTCGGTCAGATACGCGGTTGTCCAGAACCACCACAAAAGGCTCTCATGCCTCTGCCAGTGGACCTAATGAGCCGAATCTGGTTGGCCGCCACCGTTTCGGCTGTGAAGTCCTACCACAATTGAGAGGAGCCAGACATAATCTGCCTGGGGAAAATATGCATTGCAAAGGCAGATGAAGGCTGACTACGCAAGGCTAAGTCCCCTCACCTGTAGATTCCATGACGTCACATTGAGATTAGGCAACACACAGTTTGGGCATGCCTGACACAGAACTCCATGTATAGGAATAAAGGGACACTGACAGACAGATACAGAAATCTACATATATGGGCATAAAAGAGACTATGCACCCGGCTATGCATATGGTGCATAGCCGGGTGGGGCATGGAACTCCATCTTCCATCGCTACAGACTCGGTGCTCTACAGCCGGGCACCGGTCTATTTTCCAAAATCCAAGTCTGTGGCTTGACACACTTGTCTCTTAGGCCTTCAGTATATTACTTCTAGGGTGATTAAAATAATTATTCAGGTTGTTATTATTAGGGTGCTTGAATGGCAGATAAAACACCTTTCTAGGTATTGTCGTTTCTGTGGCCTTGAAAGTGCGATTTTTCTTAGTGAGGACACAGAACTTGCACCTTTGTCAGGGTGTAGTAGACAAAGCTGTAAAAATAGTCTAGCTAAATCTTTGTCATGTACATGCTTCAGGTGGTTTATTAATTCGATTGGAGACAACTATGAGGTAGGCTAAAATCTATTTTATCATACACAACAAACATTTTGTCAGAAATCTACAACATTATCATGGTTAAAATACCATGAATAGAAGGACAAATTTAATGGAAATGAGGTAAAGAAGATAAAGGGAATGAGTGAAAGAGAGGTGGGTGGAGATAAAGGGGCCAACTTTGACAGTTTTTAGTTACAAGATGCCAATGTAGATGGCAGCAGAGGCAGGTAGCAAATAAGGTGGAAAATGCCCAGAGACACAACCCCAGCCGTCAAATGTTCTTTTCATTAAAAAAAAAACATATTAGCTCCCAGGCACCCTCTATGGGCACAAGAGATACCTGAGGCCACCTGGATCCCACTCCAAAGAGTTAGCCAAGACAATTTCCCTCAAATCACCTCTCTATCTTAATCTGACAGCCAGACTTGATTAGAAGGCGTGGAAATTGCTTTTCTCCCCACCAGCAGTCGTAGGGAAATTATCTTAATTGTGTCATGATTATGCCTCAAAGCTCTGGTGGGTGGTTGACGTGGCTCCTTCACAATCACACACACACACACACACACACACACACACACACACACACACACACACACACACACACACACACACACACACACACACACACACACACACACACACACACACACACACACACACACACACACACACACACACACACACACACACACACACACACACACACACACACACACACACACACACACACACACACAGGAACGTTTCATGAGTCTTGAGAGTGCACCTCTGTCAAGTTTCTGAATAAGAGACAAGTCTAACACAATATTTGCCTGGCTACGAAAGCACTTAAAGAAGTGAAAATATTTAAGCCAGAGCTGTTTTTAAGTTTTACAGCACAAGTTCAACCAAGTAAGTCATGTCACAATTATTTTAGAGCAAGTCACAAGTCTTTATTATGCAAATTGCTTAAGTGGACAGGCAATACTTTCAGGTCTCTGAATGCTGAACATGATGACCATTACAGAGGTGCAGCACAATTCTTTTTTGCACACATTTCGGACACTGAAGTCTGATTTATAGGTTCATCACACCTACGTCGTACCGTTGTTCCGACCAATATATGACTTATTTAATATAGGACGATAGGGAATACTGGAAAGCTCACCTCAAAACAGTTACCCGGGGCGTACATCTGGCGGAACTGCTTAGCCTGGTATTCCTAACCTCAGTAAAACGGTGCCAAAACCTAACCCTATTCCTTAACCCCAGTAAAACTATGCCTAACCTTAAACGTAATTCTAATCTTAATCTCAGTAAAACAAATACAAGAATACAAGAATCGCCCCACCGAGCGGTCGACGGAAAAGAACGAGGGCGAGCGTGTTCTACGGCAAGCGTTCCGAATACCACAATAGGAAGATAAGATATATACTATGAAGAATTACTCATGCCTAGCCTATATTGTTATGTCGTGACTCGTTACCACAGCAACCAATGCAGATCGATGTCTGAATACACAAATCCCATCTGATCACTTACAGTGTCAGTAGTAAAGACAGTCAGGACTAAAGACCAGATTTGACAAACAAATCAGATTTAGAATATATAGTACTACTATAATTATGATGTTTTTGACTTTTGGTATTAACATTCTCAACCTATTTTCCTGCTGTACTGTCGTGTACCTCTAATTTTCTGAAATATACTATTCCATTAGGGTTTCATGGAAGATGCCTCTGAACATGTGAAACTTTACAGACAGAAAATTGGGAGTAAGTCTGCAGTTCTGTTTCTGACTGCAATGGGGAATTTGTTCCACAGTTTGGGAGCCAGGAAGGAGAGTTGTCCCAGGTGTTTTAGGGAAGGTTCAGAAAGCTTTCCTGAGTTAGCTGATCTGAGTGAGCTGGAAGGAGTTTTGGGGGTTAATTGGGGGGTTAAAGGCTTTGAAGGTATGGGGGTGCCGTGCATGCATTTGGTTGCCTTGTAAGCCAACATCAGTGTTCTGTTTTGTACTCGGTGCGGGCAGCAATTAACTGGGAGTCAATAGAGGGAGAGTAAAAGGTGGGAGATGTGAACATTTTGTCTGGTTGAAGACCAGGCGTGCTGCGGCATTCTGAGTCCTTTGGAGTGGCATAAGTGAGCATGGTGGGAGGCCAGTAAGGAGGGAGTTACCATAGTCAGGTTTTTAGATGAGGATGCCTGGATGAGGAGCTGGGCAGACAGCATCCTCCTGAGTGACTCTAATTCTTCAAATGTTATAAAGTGTAAACCTACAGGATCGAGTGGCCGCTGCAATGTGTGCCTTGAATGAGAGCTGACTTACAGGACAACATCTTGGCAGTTGGAACAAAAGAAGACACCAGGGAGTTGTCCATGGAAATAGTAAGATTCTGCATGGAGCAGGACTTACCTGGGAAGAAGATAGGCTCAGTCTCATCTGTGTTCAGCTTGAGGTGGTGGAAATTACTGTGAGGCCAGGCGTGCTCTTCAACCACTCAACTTCAACAGTTGAGTGTCATCTGCATAACTATGCCTCCTGAAAGTGGCAAACACAAGCCGTCATCTGTCTGGTGGCAATTGTTGATAAGCAAAGGGTTTTCAAAATGTTATGTCATGGACTCCAAAATTAACTGACATTGGCCTTATTCATTCATGTCAATAAAATAACCCCAAAAGTCCTAAACCATAATGATACATGTTACTGCAAGTGTTTAAACCCTCAGTTTATCACAAAGAATTGTGAGACAATTGTCATACAATGGGTTAATTCATTCATGTCAATAAAATAACCAACAAAAGTCCTAAACCAATAAAACCATCACAATACATGCGCACCAGCATGCTGCATGTAGGTATGCGCATGTTTTAATATCATCATGCAAGTGAAATGTGTAGTGTACAGTACACTGTGTACTGTACATGATATTTTAGAAAGATTGGCATCAGGTGTGAACAATCAGCAAGTGAAATGTGTAGTGTACAGTACACTGTGTACTGTACATGATATTTTAGAAAAATTGGCATCAGGTGTGAACAATCAGCATATTTCAGAAACATTAGCATAGTATACATATGCACGCTGTGTGCAGGTAGGCTAGTATTCTTTGGCATGCTCGTTTCGTTTTTGTTGTATTTTATATTGTTACTCGTTAGTTCGATCAAGCATTAAGGTTGGCGAACATGCGCTTCTCCCGTGCTTGCGGTTATGTTTAGGTTAGGGTTAGAGATAGGAAATGAAATTAATTACTATATTTACCCAGGGTATCTGGGCTAAGCTCAAGAACTTGTTTCCAGCCAGGCCCTGCTCATAGAACACATTTCATCGTAGTGGTTCAATGCCTTGTTCAAGGGCACTTCAGCGGTGGTAATTTTAACGTGTCGGACCGCTGATTCGAACTGGCGACCTTCCGGTATCAAGACCGCTCCGCAATCCGTTCGGCCACCGCTGCCAAGGTTAGTAATGGTCGAACTATAACGGGAGGTCGTACCAATATGTCATGCAGATCACACTTTTAAAACCATTGCAGACTTCCAGAACTTTTGACAGATTTGTGGACAGATCTTAGCCTAATTTAGACTCTTTCGATCGATTCTGAATTTCTGACATTTGAAAATGTCAGAATCGATAAATACATCTACGAGAGTCTAAATCTTAGGCTAGACAGATCTCACAAAAAGGCAACAAAATAATAAACAATTTGTTTATTAGGCTACAATTTGTTTTGTTTTGTTTTGTTTTGTTATGTCGTATCGACTCGACTGTAACACATACGTTGGTGACCTATCGAATTTGGGAACTATGAGAAACAGATCTGGTATTAAACTTATTTCATGTGCATAAGTTATTGCTTCATCATGCCAATACCGAATAGGCTACTATGGCAGGAAGATGTGTACTTTGTGTCAAAATGCATTAAAGACGACATTCGGGCGTTTTCACACGGACAATAAGTATGGTCACACAATTCTGTAGAACACGTCCACCACGTATAGGCTACGGCAAGGAAGCTGGGCTACGTTAGTGACAATTATTCATGATTAAACAAAATGATGCCAGTAGGCTTTAGCATAGGCGAATAACCTACCTCCCGAGGTCCTAAAATTCTTTAGTTGCAAAAATGTACTACGCCGAATGAATGGTAGCCTGTTATAACGCAACACAATCAAGTTACGTTGTACTTTTCTGAAAAACAAAAACGGCACAGCTTTGCGTGTAACACTCAAACGGTCATTCACAGCCTTTGGAGTAAAACAGTAGCCTAGTCGTAGAATCAGACAATCAGTAGAATCCTAGGTTGTTTTCTCTTTTTCCAGATATGTGGGCATCTCCCGCCAACCGCCATGCCTCTTCAAGTTACGGAGGAGCGAGGCGGCCTCCACCGGTCGACCCCTCCTTCTTTATATTCTATGGTCGACCCCTCCGCGCACCTGGCAGGGCGGGCACAGGCCGCGGTGACGTCATACCGCGGCGTTGCTAAGATACGTACTATAGTTGACAAGTCGCGCTCTGATCTCCTCTCGGCCAATGGCCAGGTCAGATCATCATATTGTGACGTGGCGACCACATAAAAACCGCAGATGGTGGAGCTATTTTTCATTGAAGTTTGAGAATTGACAAGCATTAGCCTACTGAATGAAACCAGTTTCATCTGTGCCAACCTGTGTCATGCATGATATGAACCGAGGACATTGTTCCAGAACCGAAATGGACCACCATGAAGTGAATACTGCAGCATCCTTTGTGTCATCACTTTTGAAAATGAATGGAGGTCTTAAGGAACATCAGCTCCAGGTGTTCCAGGAATGTCTCCAGGAGTCAATGAGTGCCCACTACAAGCACCACTGGTACCCTGACAGACCGCTGAAGGGCTCTGCCTACCGGTGCATACGCATCAACAATAGGGTCGCTATGGACCCTCTCATCGCCAAGGCTGCCAAGCAATGTGGACTCACCATTAAACGGCTGTTCGGTCTGTTGCCTCTGGAGCTAACACTGTGGGTGGACCCATTCCACGTCTGCTATCGCATTGGCGAGGACGGCTCCTTCTGCGCCCTGTACGAGGCCGAGGCCACATCTAGCCTTGCAGCGTCGCCAGTCCCCCTGGCCGACCTGCCATGTAAGGCCACTTCTAGCCCGGTAGAGTCCACCTCTAGCCCAGTAGCATCACCTATACTGAGCCCGGTAGCGTCACCAGTCCCCCTGGCTGATCTGCCGTACAACAAGAACCACTTTCTGATGAGTGGGCCCAGTAGACCCCCGATGAGCAATGGCCAAATGTATTACGTGCCATGCTACCAGATTCCCGTGTACTACAGACCCAGCAGGCCTTGCTACCAGATTCCCGTGTACTACAGACCCAGCAGGCATTCCTACCAGATTTCTATGTACTACAGACCCAGCAGGCCTTGCTACCAGATTTCTATGTACTACGCTAGAGTTTAAATGGACAACTGGGGGCCACATGCGGCACCCCACCTTCACATAATGCGTCCCGCGGGTCGATGATATCAGAACACTAATATATTATTGATTTCAGTTGTTCCAATTGTATTAAATTGTATTTATTGTAAATTGTATTTACTGTAAATTGTTGTAAATTTTATTTTTTTTATGTCCAATACATACAGTATTACTAAATGCATTTGAAATTAAATAAAAATGTTACACTGAATAATAATATCCCTTTGTATTATTTCATTTGTGACCATTATGGGCTATTTGAGTGACGTGGTTTACAGCTTCTTAACCTTTTCTGAATCAGGGCCCACTTGAAAATCTTAAAGGTGGTCCACACTTCTGACCACTTAACACGGCTGCTGTGTTAAGTGGTCAGTGTTCCTGTTTGGATCAATGGAACGTTCAACTACCATGAAGTTTCTATTTATCGGTACCACAATGAAAACAAAAATGTCAAGGTTTATTAGGGCCTAATAAACCTTGACATTTTTGTTTTCATTTTGATCTAAGAATGAACCAAAACCAAAATATCACTGTACAGTAAATATAACTTCAGTAAATTCAGTAGCCTAATTACTGAAGTTATATTTACTGTACAGTGATATTTTGATTTTGGTTCATTCTCAGATCAAAATGAATCAAACTATACCCATATATGGGCATATACTGATGACATCAGGGATCTCCATATGTGGGCATGAAAGGTTTGGCGGTGCTGACGTGTTGTGAGCTTGTGCCTTGTGCCCAGCGAGGGATACATTAGCACATGCTGAACTCTATACATTAATAATGCTTTCACCAGCACCACACTACATGACTTCATACAGGCCTTATACTAAGGACCACAATGGAAACAAGCTGTATTCTTTTTTGCTAGTGGTTGGAGTGGTTTGCACCACTCAAACAACTGGCTTTGTTAGTACCCGTGTGTGTGTATTTGTGTACCTGTCCCTCAAAAGAATGAGCATGGTTACTATGGTCACTGACATTACGTCAGACCACAGCTGATCAGGCTATATAAGACCTTGCACCACTCAGTTCACACGGGTGTGATTTTTTTATTATGGTGGGTCAGATGTATGTTACCTTTGACATGTTTTATTTCATAACCAATACAGATTTCAAACTTTACCTGTAGGTGTGGTGCAGACTCCAGGGTCAATTCATGACCTTTGAAGTGAACCCATCTCTTATCGGGAGCCGTTAGTGAAGTGTATTTTAGCATTCTTATACGTTGGCACAACAGCCCTCCCACACCACCTTGAGCTAAGCTACTTCTTTAAAAAAATCACACTTGTGTGAATTGAGGGGCGCTCCTATCATCATACAACAATTATGACGTAAATTCTCCATTCAATGGGAATTTAATCTTTGTGTAGGACGAAAATTGTCAATTTGCTCGCTCTTGTCATCGCACATCATGACGTAACATGTCGATTTGCTCAGACACATGATGCAAATTCTCCATCTATTGTCAATGGGAATTTGACAAAATAGCCGATTTGCTCGTCCTCAGATGAAGTAAATTCATTGTCAATGGCATATAATGTTTGTGTTGTTACAAAATAGCTGATTTGCTCAGACACATGACGTAAATTCACCATTCATTGTCAATGGCATTTAATGTTTGTTTTGTTACAAAATAGCTGATTTGCTCAGCCACATGACATGCCAATGTCATTAAATGTTTGTTAGGACAAACATCTCTAGTTGTATAGGCCTATAGGAGGGGCTAGCACCCCTCAAAAATCAGACCTGTGTGAAGTGAGGGGCACTTATATCATCTCATTCCATCCAATCACAATTTGCACTGTGCAAGGTGTTATAGGATTTGCTAAATCATGTCAAGTCTTTGCAGAACTCACGTCATGTTTAGGCGAAAGGCCACTTAGGCCGTTTTACTATAGCCCAGAACTAACGTCGTTATTAACTGAACAATTCCATTAGCTTGGAATGATGTCCAATAAGGTCCACAGACAACACAAAAGGATTTTCAATTTTTATTGACTTTTTTGGACAATTTATTTTCCAGTGTCATCCATAATCTTTCACTTCTCTGGTATTTTGCATAATCTTTCATACAAGGCTAGAATGATAAAAAACATGATAGGCTGATGCTAGATCTTGAACTAGAAGCTAGCAAGCCTAATCTGCACACATCTTGGGTAACACAATTCTGACAATGTAACTGAATGCAATGACTGGGGCACCTGATCCATGAGCTTTCAGAAAAACAGCATAAACCTTCCACTTATCCAAAACTGCATCACCTTGTCTGATTTTTATCATTCTAGATAATAAGGCTGATTAAAAAGGGCCATTGCTATGCAACAGAACAATCTGCATAGCAACTGGAAGACAAAGGGACTGGACACTGACCCATTACCAAGGATGAAGAACACAACATCACTAGACATTTAATTGGCACAGGGTGGTCTGCTCGTTCAGTTACATGAGCCGTTTTTAAAGTAAAGCAACAAGTTTAAAATTCAGAACAACAAAAACAAAGTGTGGATAAAGGTTGGTTTACAGTTAGTGTGAGGTTTGATACGTTGGAGTTCCTTCTGGGTCTAGTGTTTGTAAGAAACAGTACAGTTCCGCCGTGACCTCCATAGCATCTGGCAGTTTGAGTGTGTGCCATTGTGTAGTGGCTGAAACCTTTCCCCCCCCCACCCCCCTCCTCTCTCAAACAACTTTGACCAATTCATAAGGCTGCAAGGTACATGCCACTGGTTGACCATATTCACAGAAGCACAGTTACAAGCAAATGGGAAACGGCTGGGACTGGGACAATCACTAAAATGTGCTTGAAGGCTAACAGTTGACAGATTTCACTCGGCTACATGAGGAATGCAGGAAGGGGAGGGCTTATGAAACAGCTGGCCACCACATTGGTCAAATGTCATGTCAGAACCAACCAGCCAGCAGTAACTCAATCCCTTTGCCCTAGCCTGCAAAGGCAACTACGAAGGGCAGCTCAGTAAATTGAAGAAACTTTCCGAGGTTGTCTGGCCACCTTTGCATTTGGTATAACAATTCAAACCACAATGACATGTTAGGTCTAGCAACATTTAAACATGGGTCATACTGCCTTTATAGACTTAACGCCAACAACCCAGCAATATATATCTTTTCCTTTTTTGCAGAAGACAGTATTGTTGAATGCAGATAACAAAGCTCACAAGTCAATTACAGTTTCCGAAAGCACTTCAGATTTCATCATGATTCTGCGAAGGCAGACGAGAAGTAGACAGGGAAGCATGACAGTCTCAGAACTGAAGCCTTCGAGGGTCAGCGGTCAGTCCAGGTCAAGAAGGGGACAATAAACAGGGAAGATTTGTTGGGTTTGCGTTGATGCCCGTCTGAGGGAAGCCATTTAGAACCGCTTGGGGCCCCATGGAGAGGCTTTGGCCGCCACTGGAGCTCCAAAGCTGGGGAAGTCTTCAGAGCTGCTCATATCTGGGGCCTAGAAAAAAAAGGGGGGGTTATCATCTCTGCACAAAAAAAAACCTTCTGATTTCATTTAAAAGTAAAAATGTATCACCTTTACATCGCCAGTGGTCCAGGGGGCCTCCCTCACCACAAAGCCCTTTGATGGTCCCCGGGGTTCATCCCCCGAAGCACCACCACCGCCGCCGCCGGGTCTCATGTAAGCCATCTTTGACTCATTCTCACAAACATCTGACATCTGAAGGCACCAACACACATTTGAAACCAATTATAGCACTCATCAAAAAGGCTGACAGTTCTGATGAAAGACAGGTGTCAAACATGCCCACTTACGTATTCCTCTTCCAGATTGAGGAGATGGTCGATGGCTTCGTCCACAAGCTCAGGACGTCCTGTGACAGTCACGAGGTTCGGGTCTGCAGCCCCAGGTTGGGGGAACCTGAGATCAACCTGCACAACGGACAAAAACAGTAATTTTGAATTAATCTGCAACATACTGGCTTTTGACATTCTCCATTTCTTCTCAAAGAGTAAAGACAGATTCATACTTCGTTGCACATCAGTGTCACACATAACCATGAACAAATATGTATAAATCGGGCTTGACGTTTATAAATATGTTTTTTTTTCCCCCCTCACCTTGAACTCGTCCATGATCTTGCGAATGCCCTTGCCACGTCCTCCAATGATGCGGGCATGAACCCTGCTGTCTAGAGTGATGTCTTCAGAGATCATCTCCTCCAGCTCATCCACAATAGCCTGGATAGCATCCCGTGCACCTGTAGCGTTTTGTTCATATCCAGTAATGGCTATCTGGTCCTGTGTGTTGGGGGTGAATCATGGCAGCACCAACAGTGTTAGGCACAACATTAATCCCACAGTAATTTCATGCCACCTGATGTGCAGACAATTTCTGTAACCACTGACTTTCGGGGATGATTGATTATATATATATATATATATATATATATATATATATATTAATCAAAAATGACAGAAGCTTTCCTGGATTGAAAGTTATAACAAAGAATATTCCAGGTCTAAATGGGTACTAAAAACTAAAAAAAAAATAGTGTTGCGTTCACAAGTTATGTTATGTCAATTATACACTGCTTTAAGTGGTTAGGGAACGGATTAAACTGTGCCTTCCTGTTGAGAACAAGTCAGTGCTGCTTTTGGCAGTACATTTTGTTTTTGTTTAGTCAGTCTTTGGAATAAAACTTAAATTTAGTTTTACAGTCATCTGAAATATTGTCGACTAAATCTACAGTTGGTTTTTGTGCAGTTTGCAAGCCTTGGTGTTGTAATGGCATTTTATTGTTGCATGCTGAAAATAGCCTGTCGCGTTGTGCGCTTGTAGATCATCTATTTTCAGCATGCAACCAAGCATACGGTGATTTAGTTCTCTCTTCTCCCGAACATTTTAGTCTAGTTTTTTGTTGACGAAATTGTCAAAATATTTAGTCATAGTTTTAGTCATCATAGCCTAGTTTAGTTTGTTTTTGTTAATCCCACAATTTTGTAACCCATTTTTCACCCCGGTGTCAATTATCTAATGCTCTACACACCCTCCGCCAACCTAGTCCCCATATATGGGGGACATGGGGAGAGCAATGGACTTGAACTCATGCTTCCGTCATGCCCGAGTGTCCAAGTTGCTCCTTTACACCTGACAGGGGGGAGTTTCCCTGGTTGGACGTAGCGTGTGGAAGGAACACGTTATTCCAACCAGTTCCTTACCCCTCCATCAGGCCAGGGGGAGGCAGTTTAGAGACCAGGATTACTGCATGTTTTTTGTGAGGGTACCTAGTCCTACCCTAGGGGACACGGGGAGAACATGCAAACTCCACACAGAAAGGCCCTTTCGCCAACCCCGCCAGCACCCACAGCGTCCCGAGCGGGAATCGAACCCAGGACCTTCTAGTGCCACCGTGCCCCCCTATCATAGCTTAGTTTTTATTCAGTTTTCCTCAGTGTAATTCGATAGTAGACTATTTTTTGTCATAGTTTGCAGACGAAATAAACACTGGCACAGGCTAGTATGTGCTTCTCTACAGACAATGACTGAGTGGAACACCGTACCTGGTTCTCGTCATTCTTCTCTGGAAACTGGATGTTAACATCATGTTCAGTGCGAATGGTGGTAATAATGGCACCTTTGCGACCAATGATCTTAGGGTGATACTTGGGGTCCACAGTGATGGTCAGCTTGAAGCTCCTGAGTGCCTGTAGTTAAGACAGAAGCATGTTGTTAGGATGACTGACTTTTTGAGTGGTGCAGCCACTCCAATGAACAGCAATGCGTGTCCCTATGTCTGTCTGTTTAGGGTACCAACAGGTGAAAAAGTGGCATTGTTGAGCTTCACACTGCACAGGTGCATCATGGGAAGCAGAGATGTTTTTAGTAAAGAACAGCAATGCGTGTCCCTATGTCTGTCTAGGTTACCAGCACACACACACACACACACACACCCTTATAGACCAATGCATTTGAGCCAAAAGAATACTCATATTAGTTAAGCCAGAGTAGTCAGTTTGACAATTGAAAATGGGACACATTTTCTACCCAGTCAGTGCCCACCCCATAACAATAGAAATGTTCATTGATTGATCAGAGCCATTTATGGGTATTAAATATAGCTGCATTAATTTTCATTTAATGGTTGACTAAATACAAAGAAAAACATTTGATTGCGCCGGCAGTAGAGATCGCAGTGGGCTCGTTATTCAATTAGGCCACTGTGATATATAGAGTAGATAAGACGCACAGTGATTGGCCAGTACTCTCCGTCCTTCCAGCTATGCCTAAACTTGACCTTAATACTAAACTCAACAAATATGCGCAACATGATAAAAATTACTCAATGCGTTTTAACCCATTTAGGCCAGACGTAAAAACTAAAAAAACGAGTCTTCTGAAAAGAAGAATAGCAGACCTACAAGCTCATAGCGCGCCACTGAGTGGCACGCTCTGAGCTTGTAGATCTGCTATTTTTCAATAGCTAAAGTATAACATAATGCTTAGTTAAAACACCAAAAAGGGGTTTCCGTCTAGAATGGGTTAAAGAAGAAAAAAAAACAGCCTCCCTGCTATGGTGGTAGTCATTAGACTTGCTGTACCAATGAGGCAGCTGGGAGAACTGGCGATGAAAATCGCCTGCCTCCCATTGCCTGGGAGGCCGTTGCTTGCAGAACAAGCAAGTGTCTGCCAGGTTATTGTGTGGCAGAAATATTCATAAGTCATGAGGCGAGTGGAATCCGTAGTTATGCTCTGGCCTGTGCACGCAGTTTCACTCCAAACCCGTCAGGAGATTAGTTGTTCACAGACGGACAAACACAGATGGATAGGGGCGAAATCATAGTCTCAGCCAGAGACAATAGCCAGAATATAAGCTCCACAAATCATTGAGCTTGTAGATCAGCAAATCTTGCTACAAAAGTAATGCCAACTTGACTACAGCGAGTCACAAATTTAAATATCATGTATATTTGTGTCCATTTAACTTCACCCAAACTAGACCATGTTCCAACAATCATGGATCTATCCAAGGTGTGAGCTTCAGTAGAAGTCTCTGGTCAGCAGGTGGAGAATCTTTCAGGTCAGGAAGAGGCCTGCAAAATCTGAGTGGGAACCCGTTTTAAATAGCTGCAGGTGGGAATAGGGGGTCCAAAACAAAAAACATTGAAGAGCACCACATGATGGATGTCAATGAAGTTGAGGAAAAGCAGGAGATTACAAAGCAAAGTATGAACACATTAGCTCTGAAGTTACTTATCAACTCATTCTATAATCGCAACATGTCTATTCCAATACTAGCACTGACCCGATCCTCCTGCTCAGACTGCAGTTCCTTGACGCGCTCCAGGAGACCTTCCTTGGCACGGTCCAGGTGAGTGGATAGGCCAGTGACGGCGATTATATCAGACTGCAGGTCAGGAGCAGGCACTTGAATATTAACCTGCAGGAAATGCATCAAAACCATTTTAAACAAAAACATTTTAAATATCAAAACCATTTTAATGTGAACAAACACAAGTCACCCAGGTCTGCACACAAAAGACTCAATACAAACCTCAAATTCATCCATCATCTTGCGAATTCCACTTCCTTTTTGTCCAATGATGTAACGGTGTAGCTCAAAAGGCACTTCAACCTCAATAGTGATAGGAACCAAAGCCTGGGGGGAAATAAGTAATTTGAGTTCCAGCTGAGAAACAAAAGACTGCATGAGGAAAGAGTTATCCCTCTATGAACTGACCTTCAGCGCCTCCACGGCGGATTCACACCGCTCCTTACGGCCCGAAAGCACGATCACATCACACTTCTTTGGTGCGGCTGGATCCAGGGGCTCCTTCACCTCTCCGTTGGGCTCCCCATTCTCCTCAATAGCCACTTCTGCAGCGGGAGGAGCTGTAAAGGATGGAAGAGCAGTGTGCAGCGGGTGATCAGGAAAAACAAAATGGCCATTTGGATGTTATCAAGAAAGTCTACAGAAATGTTCTTTTACCATTGGGGTCCTCACGGTCTGGGAACTTGATTTGCACATTGTGATCTCTGGTGATCTGCTGGATCCGTGAGCCCTTAGGACCCATGATGGAACGGTGGAACTTCTGAGCAATGATGCACTCAATGGTCACTTGGGCATCCTAGAGGGGGAGGTAAATAAAGAATTAACTCAAATGTTCAACAGGACCTGGCCGGTCAGCTTTTAATTAGTAAAGATCACAAAAAGAAGCCACTGGATGAAGCACAGTTGTGTCTTCACTCACCAGATCCTCGATTATCTCCAGCATGCGCTTCTTTGCCGCCTCCACGCAGTCTTTGGCTCCCTTGAGGGTGACCTTGTCACTCTGAGAGCCGGTACGAGGAAAGCTCACCATCACACCACCATATTCGTCTGCAAGGTCCCTGAGGACTTGGCCACGACGAGCCACAAAGTAGCGGTGGTGCTTGGGGTCGACAATCATGTGATCCTCCACAACGTTATCCTACAAAACATTCATATTGAGAAAACCACCCTCCACAACAGTATCCTGACAAAACATTAATCTTGAGAAAACCACCCTAATGTCTACAAATCACAAAGTAGGGATTGGGGGATTGTAGGGATCAAACTATCACAGCATTTGTGCACCAAACATCTATATTCAATAAGTCTCTAATGCTCCTTTATATAGCACCTTTCCCCAAATGTGCATCCCATGGCAAAGGAGACCATGCAAGGCAGCAGCCTGCTCATCGGGAGCAGTTAGGGGTCTTGCTCAAGACAGTTCAAGTGTTCCGACACACTTGAACCATCTGATTCTCAAGCGGCTGCCCTACCTCCTGAGCCAGTGCTATATCAAACAAACAATCATTTTGATCTTCTTTGTTGATCTTTTCAAAAACTGCAGATCGTGGCCATAATCACCAGTCAACAAAGTGTATATGGCATAAGTGGTTAAAGTGAATAATGAAAATGCTTGTCTTGTATGCGGTTAGATTCTTTTGAAGAAAAAGCCTGCACGTGTATACTGGTTGTCACCAGTGTGACGTACCAGGACGTAAGGGATCTTACCAGACTCTTGATCAGCTCCTCTAACTCCTTCTGGGCCTCGCGCACAGCCTCTTCTGTTCCAACCACAGTGATGAGCTCCTGATCCTGATCATCCGCGGTAGGGAAGATGATCCTGGCACCAGTGCTGTCACGCACCTTGCGGATGTTTCCGCCACCTTTCCCGATCAGGAACTTGTGGTACTCCGGCTTGGCACGCAGCTCAGCAGTGTGGCTCTTTATTTGCTGGATAATGAGTCAAAACAAAATACAAGTTAACCAGATGAACCCTAGCATCCCTATCTGGACCAGCATTGGGAGGTTGTAGAAGTCATTTCCTACACACATAGCTAGTTGCACCACTCAAAAAGGGAGGACATTCAAGTGTCAAAAACCACTTAAACCCATGTTTACGTAATAGGTTCATTATACAGTTATTATACAGTGCAAGGTTTTTACTTTATGGTGGCCCAAGTGAGTCTATCCGATCACCAATAAGGTAGGTTGTAAAGAAGCATCCAGTGTTATATTCACTTTTAAAAGGACACACACACACGGTTGCTAGGCAACGTTTTCGTCACCCTCGAGCACCAGTAGACGTACGCGCGCATCCCATAGGGTCCCATTAAAAGTAGGATCATCTTTGGCTATCACAAATCTGATCATCACCACGGACAATGCTCGTAGTTTCAGAGATTTTTCATCGCATCGCTCCCAACATATTACCGTTTCTGGCGAAAGATAAACATTGTGAGCTACTGCCAACATAAGCAGTTTCTTACAATGGAGGTCTGCGAGCGAGGAACCCGGATGTGAAAACATGGTAATCTGCCCTATTCAGGCTGGTGCAGCCAACTACCCTCTATCGCCACCCAGTGGCAGTTGATTTGTTAATAGAGTACCTCAGGGTCTTTTCTTCTTTTAAATTGGCAGCCAGGTGAATGAGAGCTAGAAGTTGCGCTGAGCTAAAAATTAAACAACGCACCTTCTCCTCTGCCAAGGCCAGCAGCTGCTGCTTGGCTTTCTCCACATCCTCAATTGGGCCTCGGATGGTGACCTTGTCGATACCAGAGCCCTCAGTGGGGAAGTGGATGTGCACTCCACCACACTCCTCCATAATGGAGCGCACGAAACGGCCCTTTGACCCAATCAAGGAGTTGTGCAGCTTGGAGGGGATGGACACCTCCATCTCTGTGATATTTGCCTAAACACAGAATGGGAGATTCATTAGGTGTAAACCCAAAACTATGCTTCCTACACATCTTTAAAGTGCTGTAGATGGACAGCATAGACAGAAATAAAACCCTACCAGCTCCTTTTGAATGGCCAAGATGCGAATTCGGGCAGCCTCGCAGTCGGCCTTCTTGCCAGTGATGACTATCATCTCAGAGTTGCTGTTCTCAGCAGGCAGATCAATTTTTGTGTGTGTTTCCTCACGAATCTGGAGAGAAAAATAATAAGTAGTCTGAAACAGAATACCTTGGAACAAAAGTGTCAATTCATTCATTATGTTCAGGGTCTCCAAGTTACCTTCTTGATGTTTGCACCTCCTTTTCCAATGATGTTCTTGTGGAATTGCTTGAAGATGGGGACTGAGACAGCGAAGCTGTTCTCCACCTGACCCAAGTGTGAACATAGCAGGTTAATACACAATTGTTCATTGGTGTTGCAGTATTTATTATAGTATGCTACAGAGTGCACAATATTTAAAACACTGCTATACAGATTTTCTTTTCAGTTAAACATATCTTAAAGGGCATACCATGTCAGCCACTATCTTCTGCATGAACTTTGCGCATTTCTCCACCTCGGTCCTTGGTCCCCGAAGCTGAACAATGTCACTTTTTTGTGCTGGGTCAGGGAAATTGATGATGACCTTGAAAACGTAATTTATAGAACGGTTAAAAACCATTCAAATGCCTTCAGTGTAGACCTTTATCCACTTGGCCTCTGACAAGAGGCCACTCTCTCAGAGCAGTCTAATGAACATGACAATGGTTAAACTCACCTCTGGGAATTTGTCTCGTACTTCCTTTATATTCTCTCCTTTTTGCCCGATGATGGCTCTGTGAAAACGTTGTTCAATGATCAGGTCCTTTGTACGCTCATTCTCCTGCAAGAGGAAATCAAGTTGGGTGAAAAAAAGACATGTCATGGGCATCACAACATCTAGTTTGTGAAATGTTATATTTAAGTGCAGAGTTGAGACCCACCATGCGTGACGCAAGCTCAAGCAGCTCCTTCTTGGCTTCCTGAACACCCTGGGGGTCCCCCTCAATGCGGATCAGGTTACTCTTCTCATTGTCAGGAGGAATGCGGACAGTCACCTTGTGTGCTTCTTTGATGCGGTTTACTTAAATATTAGAGAATTTTCAGTTAGAAATGTCCCCAATACAAAGATGGTGATTAGATTTGTCAGAACAGAACTTAATCTCAAGGTACTTACTGTTAACACCGCCTTTCCCAATCAGGTGTCTGTGGAATTTGGGATCCACACTGATTTCTGTATAGTCCATTCGGTTTATCTGATGGGAGAAGACAGACAGAAGTTTGAGATGGAATCTGACTCTGTAAGACAAATGGTTACGTTTGTTTGATCTGGGATAATCTCGCAAACTGCAGGACCGATCAGGGACACATTTTCTTGTGAATGCTGCCCATAGGTCAAGGATGCACCTTAACACATTTTATTCACGTCTAATACTTCATCATAGACTGTGGATATTCGACATGTCTTGTTTGTCTTTTTTACAGTCTCATTGGAGCAGTTTTTCAAACTCTGCCAATGTAATTTCATGCTAAATTTATTCACGTTAAATACACTTATATGAATCTACACGCTAGGTGAATATATTTAACTCGTTAGACTGCCATTACTAGTTTTCAGAAACCATCTAAAATAACAGTATGGTGACACGAGTCGTATGACTCAACTTGCTGAATTGGAACTTGAGCTTATGACTCAACTTGCTGAAACATGAACTATGAAAAGCAAAGCTTTTTGACAGGGAACCATCAACAAAAAAAGGCAAGCAAAGCTTTTTGACAGGGAACCATCAAAAAAAAAAGGCAAGAATGCATTGAAAATTTATGAAACTCACCAGATCTGTAACAATAGCTTCAATCTGGGTATGGACCATCTGCAAGTCTTTGGTGGGACCCTCCAAGGTGATCCTATCTTCTCCCTCAGTGAACTCAATGTGCACCTGAATACAAGAAGAGGCGTTTAACCAAAGCCAAAAGCCAAATAAAGTGCCCTATATTATGAAATATATCTTTTCCACAAACCTTGGGCGATCCTTGGGTGATCTTGGCCAGATTCTGCCCCTTCTTGCCAATAATGAAACGGTGAAGCCAGGAAGGAGCCGAGACCGAGGACACAGTATAGCTGTTGGCCTGCAAACAAAAATGAGTTTCTCATGATATTTGCCGTCATGTTTTCCCTCAAGATGCTACAGTGTGAATTATACTTTATTATTAGCACCAAACATAGCTGATCAAATAGCATCCACTACTATACTCTAAACTTCCAAAGTATAAAAGGCTTACGTGGGTATCTCATTTTTAAAAACATACCTTGGCATAAACTTCGGTGAGTGCCTGGCCTAGCCGGTCTGGCTCCCCACGAAGGATGACAGTTTCTGAGCTGCTGTCAGAGGGTGGGATCTCAACAGAGACGCCAGTTTTCTCCAGGATCTCCTGCAGTGTGTTTCCCTTGGGGCCGATCACGTACTTATGCTGTGACTTCTTCACCTCCACTGCGATGGTGGTGGTGTTCTTCTGCTGACGAGAAATGACAGTCATATACACACACACATATATATTAAGGCTGTCAGTTAACGCGTTACGCAAAATCCTTTAACGCCGTTAATTTAATTAACGCCCGGTGAAGTTTGACAGAACGGATGAGAGACGCTTGCATGTTATTGTTGCAGGAATGCAGGCAGCGAGTGAGATTCCAATATGCCCCACCTCTCTCACCCCCCCCCCCCCCTCTCTCACTCAGTCAGTCGGTCAGCCTGTGTGGGCACTGCGGGGTGCGGAGTGTAGAGTGTGGACACAGTTGAGCAGTCGTCAGCTAGGCTGAATGCCTCTGTTGGGCTCGTTATTAATTAGCTCCACAATGTGTAAGATCAGAAGCTCTTTGACGTGGGCATTGGGCAAAAGCAAAACGACAGTTTTGGTTGACAAACATAGCATGGTCTGTGTAGCATCGAGCTTTCACAACTAACTGCTAATGACTGCTAAAGCTAATGTTGACAGCCTGACTGTGTGCGTGCTTGCAAGAAAGACAGAGGGGCAGGGGGGGCTCTTGTCTGAGAGTGTGCACACACTGTGTGTGTGGAGAGTTGAGTTTAGGGGGAGAGGGGGGTTGCAGCACTCAGTTCACACAGGTGTGATTTTTCCCTCTTCCATGGCATTTGCAATAAAGCAAGCATTCTCCCATGTTGATAACAGTATTTCAAACTTGAAAAGCAGTGGTTCTGAACCAGTGGTCCGGGTTCCAGGTGGTCCCCAGCTAAATGATGGAGTTTGTAACCAAATGAACCCTTATAGATCTTTAATTTAAGTAATGCAGATGTTTAACAATTATTCAACTCTTGAGTGTAAAATGGACCCACTTCGTTTCATTTTACACTCTCAAGAGTTGAATAATTGTTAAACATCTGCATTACTTAAATTAATTTACAAGAAGTCTACACAATTAGAGAATGTAGAAAATTTGGATCAAATACAGCTTGGAATTGTGGACAAATTCTTTAGTTTGGGTCTGGAAGGCTAAATGTCATCAAATGGTGGTCCGTGGCTCAAATTCAGAATAAATAATGGACCTTGAAAACCACCGATTTAAGGTATATTTAGAACGGATAAATAATATGCGATTAACTATGGACAATCATGCGATTAAATATTTGAATCGATTGGCATAAGACACAATGATCACTGAATCCTCATAGTGTTCCCAAACTTCCCATGCTGGTCCGGATTCTGTTTACCGTTCAGAATGGGTTTAGATCCTTCCTACTGTATCCGCTCATTTCCACTCACGCACAGACATGAACACAAATGAGGGACACTCAGCTCAGCTGCCAGAACTCTGCCGCCCCATGACAAAACCAGTAGTGGTCCAACCCAACCACAGGATCTATGTTTTAATAGAAGAGCAGGGAGACACCGCAGTTGTGCAAGTTATATTGTACTAGACCAGTCAACGGACTACTTGGGAACGATGAAAGTCGGAAATGCATGCTTCACCTGGTTATGCAATACCCGTTGATGCCTGGACGTTTGGGCGGTTCTCAAGATACGTGAACTACAGACGTGCACATGGAAGGATAGAGATTGGATTCCCCAGCTTTATGTGAACACAAACATTGGCTGATCACCATAACGATGATTTGATTGGCTGAGAAAAGTACATATTGAAAATAAAAGTGAGGGCAGAAAAGTGAAAACGCCAAAAGTGATTGGCCGGAAATCCGCAATGACGCGTATGATGATTTGATTGGCTGAGCACGGAATGTGATTTATGATGCGTGTGATGATAAGAGCACCCCTCACAAGGATTGCAGCTTTTAAGATTTAATGCAATCAAAAATAACTGTCTCACAATTAGTCCCTTAAACATAATTACCTTCTCTTCATAAATCTTCTTGATCATAGCCACAGCAAGGGCCACCTGCTCTTTCTCCCCAGTGATGACAATCTCTGTTTTGTTGACGCTCGGTGGTGGTACGTTGATGCGTGCTCCAGTCTCCTGCATCATCTCTCCCACCAGCTTGTTGTAGGCACCGGTGATGAAGGGGTGGTACACCTTGTCGATGTTCACCCTCTCCACTGCACGTTTGTCCTGAACACAAAGAAATATAAAATATTTATTGGATTCGGAATAAGGCATTGTACAAAAAGCTATAATCATGCCTCAACCATACCAGTTATACTAGCTCGCAAGTCACAACACATTGAGTTATGCTGTAGTTAATTATGCCTTTTATTGATCTCTATCAATATTATCTCAATAAGACATTAAAATAATCTAGTTGAGTTTAAGAGACAATATGCACAATAGATATACACACAAACATTGCAATTAAAAAGAAACCCCTACTAGGGAGACACAAGCTCAGTTAATGTTTTGAACTGACGATCGGGTTAAAGATCTTTACTGCCTCAGGTTATGTTCCGTTAAAAAAAAAAGAAAAACAAGTAATTCTGGTCTGCAGCCGTTTGGGCTTCTGGGTTACCTGCTCAGCCGAGATCAACAGAACCTCGTGCTTGGCCTTCTCCAAGCCCTCCTTGGTTCCAGAGATTTTGATGTGGTTGCTGGGATCGTCAGGTCGTGGGATCTGGATTTTAGTGGCAGTCTTGAGCTCAAGCTCCTGAAGCTTCTCCCCATTCTTGCCGATGATAAAACGATGATGTTCCTTGGGGATGGCAACAGTAGCCGAAGCCTGTTGAGGACAAATACACAGTTGGCATGACCACTCCAACACCTACATTTAGTAAACATTTCATGGCCAAACGATACATTTTATATGATTTGTTGCTGAGCTCTTGTCTTAACCTGAGTCTGCAATCGGGACACAATCTCCTTGCGGGCCTTCATCACGGCATCCAGCTTTCCAGACACCATGATGGAGAGGCCCTGATCTTTAGCCATGGACAGTTCCAGGTGGGCACCGGTCTTGTGCATGATGTCCACACAGACCTTCGCTTGGTCTCCCTCCCCAAACTGGTTGATGTCCTTGTACTTGCGCTCTTCCAGTGGCACATGGAAAACCTAGTTCAGATAATAAATGAACACAGGGAACATTGTCACAAGGCAAAAAGTATAAACAGATGATCTATGGTAAGCAGCCATCTAATCTAAAAACAAGTGTTCTGTCCTGAATGCAATTCAAATTGATCCCCTTTGAAAACCACTGCATGGAATGAATGACTGCATGAGTTTTGCCCTCAACAAAACAAAAAACTAAAGTTTTTGCTACTGGGCATTATGCTGAAACAAGGAAACTCCTTGTCAGACCCGTAGGACAAGTCCATTCCAGACTGTTGGGAGCTGTACAGTAAATCTGAATGTATTGTTCCTTGCAGTCCATTTCATGTCACAGATTACTTAATGCAAGATACATCTGGCATAAAATGTAGGCACAGCCTACATGTCAGGAAAGAAAATTAACATTTTTCGCCATTGTCAAAAGTGTCAAAACCACAGTATGCCAAGCAGCTTGTCCATAATCAAGGTTTGCAAAAATAGATGATCTACAAGTTCAACATTTTGCTGACAATTAGGACAGATTCACACAGAGTCCGAATACGATTGCCTGGTCCCCGCTGGCCATGATTCACATTGGCCTTGATTCTTCCATACCCGAGTACACTTCATTCAACTGTATTCAATACTTTCACATTGCAACGATCTGTATCCGAGTACACGTCAATCGGTCCGGAGACCACCTCCATGTGGTCCCGGGAATGGTTGGGTGGTCCACTCCCGGGAACGGTACACAGCATTCACACTACCACAACATCTGCCAAGTGGTCCAGAGTGTGCATCCGGGACCATCGTGTGAATCTGCCCTTAAATTCTGGGACGCATGGATGCATGGCGTCTCCACATGCAGTGCACCACAGAGCAGGGTCCGACTTGCGCCCACAGTGACAGCTCAATCAACCTGCTTTGTCCAGAGAGTCACTTTCACTTTATCCTGTGGGATTTATGCAATTATTCCAGCTCTTTCAGTCACAGATTGTTGGTTCTGGACTCGGTTCTGATTCGACACGTGCTGCCGTCTGATTCACACGCATCCAAAGCATCTGATTTTCACATCAACTAACCACCCCCACACCCGACAACAATTTCCATTCCTAATTACTTGTGCAAGCAGGGATCGCAAGTACTGTAATCGGCCGAGTATGTCGGTGTTGTCCGTCGGCCAATCAGGGACCACCATTCTTGATGACTTAACTAAGGTAAGTTTGGTGATCGGCTGGGTATGTATGTAGGGGTAAGAATGGTGGTCCCTTATTGGCTGTTGATGGTGACGTAACTAAGGTACGTTTCAAGGTTGGTATATGGTAAATAACGGGTCTAAAGGATAATAAGCTCACATCGTTTCATACAGTTGTGCCAGCCTAGAGCTATCTATGCTGTGAAAACATACAGTACCTGGGTGATAACGGATGACTTGAGAGGACGGATCTTTGAATTCCAGGCACCAGCTGATTCCTGGCTCCCCTCAGTTGAGGCTGCCTTCTCAGGCAGAGGTGGGAAGGCATCCTTGTAGGTAGGAAGGCTTTCCTCTTCCGGTCCCGGAGCACCACTGGTTCCTGCCACCGGAGCTAAACCCAAAGATATACAAGACTGAGATAACTTCACTTCAGATGAGGCATGCGCAGTCAAATGTAGTCCTGAGCTATTAAGTTCTCAACCCGTGGGCAAATACTCACCACCATCCTGCTCCGTCAAGAGACCACCACGGTGCTCATTGAAGCTTTCCTGCGTAAGTACGGCGATAGAGCTCATGGTTGATATCCCACTTTAACACGGAGTCCGAGTGTGCCACTGGAAAATAAAATGAACATGTTAAAATCAGCCAAAATGAGCATTTATCTGCAAAAACTTCTTTATGAATGAAAGAATCTGACCTCCAGCAGATGCATGTATGAGCAGAGCTGCTGGAGGTCAGGACAGTTTGACCAGCACAGACCAAACTGCTCGAGGGCAAAGGACACATGACCATCGGTTGCATGCCCTTTTAAAAGGGTGTGAAATAGGCACGTTTAACATTGTAAACAAGCTTATCAATAGGTGGACTTTGAAATTGTGACCATTATCTAATCTTTCTTTATCAAAAGAAGCCATGCTCTGTTCTGATCATTTACAGTGCTGATCATGTCAGCACTGTGAGAACGTGGTCTGATTGACAGTCATTAGGTCTCTCACTGTCTTAGTGTCATTGAAAGAAACTGATTAGCCCTCTCTACAGTCCATGTCCAGGGTTATTCTAAGCCTTGCTGCTAGGTGAGCAGTCTCCAAGGTTAAGACAGGATTTCCCCACTGGCCCCTGACCCCTCAGTATATCCACATAGAATGGGATTAAAGTTAGCAGTCCACCATTTAAGAGAACTGCATTCCTATGATTTTGAGAGTGATCATTATCCAAAGCTAGAAACCACAGAACCGTAGTTCTAATGACCCAGTAGTCAAAACTTGCTTTTTAAAGGTTTTAAGGTCTTACTGATCCTTTACCTCTATGTGGCTTTATTTCACAGCAGCAGGCAAGAACCCGAAATGGTGCGCAGAGACACCTCCTGTTAGATCGACCATTACTAACCATATCTCTAACTCTAACCTAAACATAACCACAAGCACGGGAGCAACGCATCCCTCACCAACCATAATCCGGTCGTTTTAACGCATCCCTCACCAACCTTAATCCAGTCGTTTTATCGCATCCCTCACCAACCTTAATCCGGTCGAACTAACGGGAGGTCGAACCTTAGGGCAAGCCCCCCCTCCCTTTAGGGTATATTATCAAAAATCTTTGCTTTCAGGCTTAGTATAAGACGACTTAATACAGACTGTAAACCGTTTCAAGATATATTTTGGTGATTTGGTCAAAGTATGCTTGCATTTTAAAAGCACAAAAAAGAGAACTCCCATATGTTATGGAGAATTGCCCCCTCAATAACCACCAAGTAAGGAAAGGGCAATGCTAGGTTAAACCAGTTTAGCTCACACTTGCATTAGACCCTTTTAGTGGCCTCTTCCTCACCAATGCCTCCCTGAAGTTAAGACGCCACTGTACATTACAGTTCAGTGTAGTGCAGACAGATCCTGTTGCGGATGCATGTGTGCTATAACCTTCCAGATCAAATGTATGGACAGCATTTGGAATCAAGCAAAGATATCTATCCAATTATTCTACCCAACTGGAACATTGTCTGGTGCTAGAACATTTGATCTAGGTGTTTGGTTGGGCTTCCAGAGGTCAAAGAATTATCTTACCAGCTAAATGGTCAGTTACCAGTTAATCCGTCCTGTAAAGCTGCCTGATGGCGTCAGCCTGCCAGCTTTTGCCTAAAGACAGCAAAACAAAAAAAAGGATGAAATATAGGCCCATCATACATTATTTTGATCATAAGACAAGTGCAATTCACCCCTGTATTGCAGAAAATAAGTGCACATGCTTTTACAAATGTATGAAACATAAAGTATCCACCTGATTTATTAATGCTAAACATGTTTGTTAGAGGTCTAAACAAGTCAGGTGAAAAAAATAACTGCTTTCCATTTTGACAAAATGTTTAGCATAGACAGATGCCACATCTCTTGCCATTTTCTACAAAGTACAGTAGTTATTGACAGACTTTACAGAACCATAATGTTGAGTCATCTTCTGTATACAAACGCCACGACTACAAGCAGTTTGAGGGGTAGCTATATCAAATTCTGAATGACAATCATAACCCAGTACAGTATTATAATATAATGTACAGTTTATGATGCACATTACAACCACCAGTCTAGTTACTAGGCCAAACCAATGCAATAAAAGGGTGCATAAATAATACTAGTGATGTGACAGTGAATCGACTTCACACACACACCCAGCTTCACAACGCTGATCAACATTTTGACAGCTACACAAAAACATTTAATTGGTAGCTGCCTAGCTGGTCGCTTCGGTTGATTAAGGCGTTAAGGGTCTGATCTCCTCGTCTGGACTCGTATCGATAGCAAGAGAGGGTCGAAAAGGTTCTTATGTCAGCCCTCAGGTATAATGCAGTCTGCATTGATGTCGCCTAAATCCCGGATTAAGGTTTTTAAGCCGCTAGGTAGCTAGTGTTAGCTACTAATTATACGCTACGTGGTTAGCTGACGTTGACCGAAACAAATAAAGAAATAAAACAGCACAATGCACCACAATTACAATTGGGCTGTAAACTACCGCCCGTGTCAAATGTCTACTTGTGCTTCCCATCATATGCACGGGGTTTCATAGTGAAACGTAGCAGTTCAACAGATCATGCTAGTTAGCCAACTTGCTAAAAACTTTGCCCGTGTATTTGAGTGCTTATGTGACACGTAGCCGTGTAGGTGGCTACAAGCTAATGCTAGTTAGCCTGGGGGAAAACTGTCACTAACAGAGACTTGAAGTAGTTACGTTAGCTAGCGTCATAACCACGGCGGTGCAGTGTAATAAACGCACCGCGGTGTAAATGCAAGCAAAACATGCCAGTGCGTTGTTGTTAACCGTCTTGCCAACGGTCAACTAAGTCTAACGGAATGCGTGTGCACACTGAACAGCAACAAAGTATTATGGTCAAAACTGTAGCATTAGCAGGCTAACACTAGCCAACCTTAACAGTTTGCGCTGGCTTAATTTGTAGTTCTCAGCGCGAGCCTTTCGGGTTGACAAAAGAAATGACGTATTTTCGGGGGAACGAGTGTCCATGAGGCTCGCGGCGACACACAAGAACAAGTCGTTTTGCCGAGCGAAGGGCTCGCGCGACCAACTATAAGTGAGCCTTTAAGTCCACGTAGGCATAAGGACCACAGCTGACACGGAGTCACAGGGCCACAATGTGGCTACAGCTACATTCTAGCAACACCAACACTTCTACACTTTGTACACGTATATGCATGGCCGATGCCGCGTCACGCGCTATCTAAAATCACGTTACAGAATTGAATAATGTCAAGACACTACTTACTTATTTGTACGTTCTCGTCTGCCCTAAAGGTGCAGAAGCTGTGATGAAATTCCACTGGCGAGAAGGTGGGATTGAAGCCTGACCCATATATACGAGAGCCGCCCACCAATCATGGCCCCGAACGTCACGTTCGGGAGGTCCGGTTACAATTCACAGGTTTTTCGTGGACTGAAAAACTCTTGCATAACTTCTTCTGGGATTCATTTTGTCACATCGCCTCGCTGACATTATGCAAAGCCATCTGATTTCACCGACACCGTTTGTTACCACAAAACCATTGGTGACGCTATTTTTGCAAAAATTAAATAAAGAGCAGATCTACAAAGTACAAGCTCATGTGTCTGGCAGCTTTTCACTTTGAGCATTTGGAGCTTGTTAATCTGATATAACATAATCATAAAATTCTAAACCAGTCCATACTTTAAGCATGTAATTATCACACCCATGGTTACTGAAAAAAGCAACAGATCTATCTGTGACAAGCAAATGTAGACAAACCAACATTCCTTTCCTCAGAAATGACCAGTGAATTTTCATGAATAAAAATGATAACGTAAGACATAACACATGATTCATGAATCACCTGAAAGCATATAACACATTAATCGCCTGAACACATTCCCCATCGCAAATAACAACAGAATAGCCTAAATAACACACTATAAACAAAAAAATCACACCCGTGTGAACTGAGTGGTGTAATATAGCCTGTCTGACGTAATTAAATCATGTCTGATGTAATGAAATCACACCCGGGTGAACATAGCAACCATGCTAATTTTTTCTACACAAACAAAGCCAGTTGTAGGAGTGGTTTACACCACTCAAAAACAAAGCCAGTTGTAGGAGTGGTTTACACCACTCAACAAACAAAGCCAGTTGTAGGAGTGGTTTACACCACTCAAAAAACATGGGTAAGTCCCCAAGGCATGGGGGGGGGGGGTTAAGTGTTGCTCACGGACACGTCACACATACAGTATAGCCGGGGGCCGAGAATCAAACCTGGGCCCTGAGGAAGGGGTGGGACTTTGATTGGTGAGTGGGTTACTACTGGGGACACAAGCTGAAAACTGCTTTCCCCCGGATTAAACTTTCAAGTGTCTTGTTCAAGGACACTTCAACACATAGGCAGGGGGAACACGAATCGGGGACCTTCTGTTTCCCATTCATGGCTTCAACCCTAACCCAGACCCGGTGGTTAAGGATCACACTCTCCTCTCAGCACAGGCCGTGTAGGTCAAGGAGACGAAGGAGTTACCCATGTACAGTTTGAATTTGCAACATTGAGGATGACCACTGACAGTGGAGACGGTGCATTGTGAGCATTAAGTACGCAGACTAAGGAAAGGGTTGTGTAAAAATGGCCTGCATGGCACTTTGTGTTATTGAGCTTGCAGTTCAGATATAATCTTTGGCTTGGCCTAACTGACAAAGACAATTGTTACCTAGGAGGGGGAAATGGTCATGGCTGGATATTCAGGGCCATGGTGGCGATGTGCCACATATATGCATCAGTAGAAGTGGCTGTGGCTCTGCCTCATTGGCTTCTCTCGTGACTGTGCTGTCTCATCATCACTGATCATTTTATCCTCCTTCTTCCACCCATTCTGCATTCTGCTTGCATGCTCTCAAAAAAGTGTTCTGGAGCCTGGGAATCTGAGAGCATGAACTGGTAGCTGTGCAGGTGTGTGTGGTTCACTGTCTGGTGTATAAATGTTGTGTAAATGGTGCATTTATATAGTGCTTTTATCCAAAGCACTTTACATAGATTATGCATTAGAGCAGGTACATTCAACTATTCACACACACATCCATACACCTTTACATACCTGTAATGTAGATTGTGCATTACATTCACCTGGAGGTCTGTGGGGTTGTGGTGGGTCAGACTGCATTTTGTACACGACGGTAGCAGCAGCAACCTCTCTGTTGTTGATAAATCTGAAAATTCAGACACTGGTCTCTGTGCTGTTATTGTATTAAATCTAAATTCTCAACATCTTCTAAAGCAGGCTATTCTCTCTCTCTCTCTCTCTCTCTCTCTCTCTCTCTCTCTCTCTCTCTCTCTCTCTCTCTCTCTCTCTCTCTCTCTCTCTCTCTCTCTCTCTCTCTCTCTCTCTCTCTCTCTCTCTCTCTCTCTCTCTCTCTCTCTCTCTCTCTCTCTCTCTCTCTCTCTCTCTCTCTCTCTCTCTCTCTCTCTCCCCACCACACCTTACCTCCATACCTTTCAGTATATTGTCATTACACCGAATTGGTTCTTAGCCGACATGGTCATTGTCATTGTGTAAAATGTGCCTTATTGATGGACATGAACATAATTAAATTATTTCATTGGCTTACAAGCTTCCGCTTCCATAGCCAAGCTCGACACAAAGTTCATGGATCTGAGTCTGCAACAGTGCACCTGACCATTTGCAGCTGGATACTGGACTTCCTGTCAGGCCGTCACTGGGAGTGGGAGGTGGTGAGAATGTGCAGCATCATATCGGAACTACAGACCCTCAACACGGCAGCCCCCCATGGCCAGGGTACATGCTGAGCCCTCTCCTCCCACACAACTGGGTGGCTATGCACTGCAGCTACTGTACAACATCATCGATGATCATCAAGAATGCAGATGATTTCAGATCACTGACAGTGGTGTCATGAGAACATCCTCTCACTCAACGTCAAGAAGACCAAGGAGCTGATCATTGACAGAAGCAGAGAAGAACCACCTCCTTTGACGGCATTGCAGTGAAATGGACCAGTGACTTCAAATTCCTTGGTGTACACATCTCGAAGAACCTCACATGGACCACACCATACACCTCCACGCACATGGTGAAAAGGACCCAACAATATTTGTACAGCCACTACTATTAAACTATTAAAGTAACTATTAAAGTAAGTAAGTAAGTAAGTAAGTAGCCTTGCAGAGCCATGAGGCTCATAGGGCAGGAGCCCATCTCCTGCGTGAGGCAGCTTGATGTACAAGTACACCCCCTGGACATTATGCTAGTATGTCGCAGGGACTTACCCCCAATCCAACCCTTGATGCGTGTCAAGCAGGGAGGCACTGGATCCCATTTTTAGAGTCTTTGGTATGACCCGGCTGGAAATTGAACGACCTCCCAGTCTCAGGGCGGACACTCTAACCACAAGGCCACTGAGCTGGTATAAACTATTAAAGGAGAACAATTAAAGAAATTATACAGAATATCAGGTCTTTTGTTAACTACCTTGAAAGCCGAGATTTGGAAAGGACTGAATGAATGAATCAGAGCAGGATTGACGGGCCTGTAGGTCTACTTACTAACTTACTAGAGTAGTAGAGCTTATAGATCTGCTATTTTTGGTGCGCCACGCCTTCGTACAAAAGGAACTAGGCTGCTCTGTGTTCTTGTGTGACAGTTATATAGAGATACAGAACATTGATATGTTGTGCTTCTTCTGGTTTCACAACCATTTGTGCGATCGATAGCTAACATTGTACTAGAATGATAGTCATTGTGTATATATTGATGTACTATTGTCATTCGTTAAACTGCAGAACATTTACTCACCATTCTTTGCATTCTTTGCATTCTTTCTTCATTCTGACAACAGAGTTAGGGCCTGGATCGCTGGCTTAGTGATCCTGTTGTGGGTTCGAGTCCCGTTCACGATTACCTTTGCTGTGCGTCTCTCTCCTAAAAAGTAAAATAAAAAAATAAAGAATGAAGAGTTGGAGTTATAAAGGATAGCAGCAAAAATCTTACCATACATGTGTGTATTTGAAGTACTAGTTGTTACTAATTTATGTGTGCATTTCATGTACTAGTTCCTAGTCATTCTGTGTATATTTCATGTACTAGTTGTCAGTATTGGTACACGACACCGTCGACACGTGTGTACTTATGTATTACTTATTACTAGTTGTTAGTCTATTGTATGTCTATTTGACCTTGTGTTGTGTTGGTGTGACAATTCACTGTTTGAGTAGCTTCATTTTTACGGTGGGTAGCCTACTGAAGTCAGAGTTGGGTGCCTGTTGTGTTTGTGGTGTTAGTAGAGGTGAGCTGTATGCTTTTCCTTGATCTTTGGTAGAGTTTAAGATAATTTTGAGTTTGCTGGAAGAATCTAATTCGATTTTGTTTATAACACCTAAAATTAAATCAAGGCAACTAAAAACAGATCAGCCATGCTGGAGACAGTGTGGCCACAAGGAGGCGGACCATGCTCATAATTATATTCTGAACATGTTCTAAAATACTGGCAGGATATCCATTCCACCATGGAGACTATTCTGTGTTTTAAGACTTGTTCCTTTTTATTGTTATGGAATATTCCCAAAGATGTTTTAACACATGACAAATATTGAATCAAGATCTTAGCACAAATATTGAATCAAGATCTTAGCAACAAGTATACGAAAGCGATCACACAACGCTGGTACCAACAGGACCCAACAATCAAAGACAATTGGATGGGGAAATATATATCATATATATTAGTGGTATAATGTGGTTACTCGGGTGGTTTGATGCGTATGTCCCTTTAATCCACCCGACACTGAAACATATCATCATTACGTCACCATCGTAAACCAATTATACCCTGGCATTGGTACATATCTTCATCACGTCATGGGACATACGCTTCGTAGCATGACGGAAAACATACCTGCACGGTCTGCTTCCGTATGTCCCATGCCAGCATATGACGTCATATCATATGCTGCTAAGGGACATACGCAACGTAGCACCTGACTAATAACATTACTTGCACGCTCTGCTTGCGCAAGTAACAACTAAAACTCGACCGGCGTTAGTCCGGTCTCGCTCTAGCGCCACGCCACGCCATCCAGGTGGCCAGTTGTCCGGGTGCCCACTCATCCAGGTGGCCAGTTGTCCGGGTGCCTACTCATCCAGATGGCCAGTTGTGTGGGTGCCCAGTTGTCCAGGTGTCCACTCGTCCAGGTGCCCACTTGTCCAGGTTGCCACTCGTCCAGGTGGCCACTCGTCCAGGTACCCAGTCATCCAGGTGCCCACTCGTCCAGGTGCCCACTTGTCCAGGTGCCCATTCGTCCAGGTGTCCAGTCATCCAGGTGCCCAATCATCCAGGTGTCTACTCTTCCAGGTGTCCACTCATCCAGGTGCCTATGGCATTTAATGTTTGTGTTGCCACAAATGTAGCTTTATAAACAAGTAAAATAATTTAAAAAAAAATTAAACTAAGCGGTGGATATTGCTCTTGTCTTCATGTCTTTATGTATGTAAATTGCCTTGTTCTTGTTCTTGTTCTTGCCTGTGTTATGTCAAATGTGTGTATATGTGTTCTGCATACTTGGCTGCTGGGTCGCAAGACAAATTTCAGTGTGAACTGACAATAAAGTACTATATCATATCATATCATATCATATCATATCATATCATATCATATCATATCAAAATCAATCCTAAAAACAACCGGAAGCTCTGGCTGCCGCATGGACAAGTTGTAATCTGTCAGTTGTTTTCTTAGGCAGTCCAGAAAAAGTGCATTGCAGTAATCAAGCCGAGAAAAAACAAAGGTGTGCATTAGCGTTTTTGCATCGTCCAATGACAAATAGGCTCTGATTCGTGCAATATTTCTAAGGTGAAAAAAGGCAATCTTGGTAACATGATTAATGTGTGAATTCAAATTCAATTCAGAATCAATAATGACCCCCAAGTTATTTACTGTACTGTTACTTTCTACAGTCAGGTTGCCAAGTCTGCTTATTATTGATTCTTTCTGCTCACTAGAAACGATTATGAGAACTTCTGTCTTATCCTCATTTTTCTTGTCAGCAGACACCCTAAGATCATTAATTACTTTTACAAGTGCTGTTTCTGTGCTGTGACCTTTCCAAAAGCCAGATTGGAATTTGTTATGCACCTTATTGTTCTGTAGAAACACATCCAATTGATGAAAGATGCATTTTTCTAAAACCTTGCCCAGATAGGGCAGATTAGAAATAGGTCAATAGTTACCCAACACAGAGGGATCAAGATTGTGTTTCCTGAGTAAGGGCCTAACTACAGCCGTCTTCAGTGAGTCTGGAAAAACGCCTGATTGTAGAGAGCTGTTTACAATCTCCAATCACACAGTCTAAAACCTCTTTGAGAAAGGTGGTGGGAATTGTATCCAATGAACAGGAGGATGATGTCATCAGTGATATCTCTGTGGTTTTGCGGAGTTCGTCTTCATCAATTGCACAGAATGACAATAGGCTCCCCCTGGAGAGATCTACCCTGGCACCATTAGCTGCTGTTTGAGGGTTTGTGCTAGCAGCAGCACTATTCATAATATCAGCTCTAATGTTACAAATTTTGTTATCAAAAAAGCATGCAAACTCATTACACTTAGCTTTAGAAGCCGGGAACGACTGCTTGTAGGACTGGGGGGGGGGTTAAAAGTCGTTCAATGGTAGAGAATAGTACTCTCTCTGGCATTTTTCTTGTTCTCATTAATAATGCCAGAGAAATATGCCTGCCTTGCCAGACGTTTGTTATAGGCAGCTGTTGACTTTTTAAGAATCTCTAGGTGGATAGTGAGTTTTTCTCCAAGCTTGCTCAGCTCTACGACATTCTGCACGTGTATGCTTATTTATCCATCTGGTGTTCTGTTTCTTTTTTGTTTTCATAGGAGCCACTATGTCAAGAGCTGACTCTAGTTTAAGATTAAATCATTTTATGATGATTTCCTAGAAGTGTATGCTGTATTTGTACGTCTCTAAATGTTCTTATGAATTGAAAATGGTGGACCCTATTGTAAACAATTGTAATGCTTTATGGTGTCGTCCCACAGTTAACAGTTTTTGTATGGAGGTGTGCTTGAAATGTACTGTAATTCTGCAAACTGTTAATAAATACTTCAATCAATCAATCAATCAATCAATCAAGCAAGCAATGTTGTCAGATAATATATAATATATAAGAATATTATTAAGATATAGGCCTTGTAATAATATGATAGCTGTCCATGGTGGTGCTCTGTGAGGAGGCCGGGTCCACGGTCACACTTTTGATGGGCGCCGTGAAGAAGCCTGGTCCACGGTCACACTCGACAGTCAAAGGCCCTTAAAACAAGGCTCCAGACTTCCCAAAACAAACTGGTCAGTGGTCAGGGGGGGAAGAGGCTACTACTCCTCTTCCCCCCCCCCATCCCCTTTCTATCCCACTTCTCTCCCCTCTCCCCTAACGAGGTCCTTCTCCTTGTTACCTCTAGTCGCCCCACCTCATGCTCTCTGGACCCGGTCCCATCCACTCTGTTGCAGTCTATTGCACCTGAACTTCTTCCCTTCTTAACCCACCTTATTAACACCTCTCTGACATCTGGCTACTTTCCCTCTACTTTCAAGACTGCCAGAGTCACCCCCCTCCTGAAGAAACCGACACTTGACCCCTCTGAGATCAAGAACTACAGACCGGTTTCCCTTCTATCCTTCCTATCTAAAACTCTCGAACGTGCTGTCTTTAAACAACTGTCCTCCTATCTCCACCAGAACAACCTCCTGGACTCCAACCAGTCTGGGTTCAAAGTGGGTCACTCGACAGAGACTGCCCTGCTGGCAGTGACGGAGTCGCTCCATGCCGCTAGAGCGAACTCTCTCTCCTCCGTCCTGATACTCCTGGACCTGTCTGCAGCGTTCGACACGGTGAACCATCAGATCCTCCTCTCCACCCTCGAGGGGATGGGTGTCTCAGGCTCTGCACTCTCCCTGTTTGCATCCTACCTGACGGGTCGCTCCTACCAGGTGATGCTGAGAGGGTCTGTGTCAGAACCACACAGGCTCACAACTGGGGTTCCCCAAGGCTCGGTTCTGGGTCCTCTTCTTTTCTCTCTCTACACTACATCTCTGGGTGCTGTCATCCACTCCCATGGCTTTTCCTACCACTGCTATGCCGATGACACCCAGCTGATCCTCTCATTCCCCCCCTCTGATACCCAAGTGGAGGCACGCATTGCTGCTTGTCTGGCTGACATCTCGGAGTGGATGTCGACAAACCACCTGAAGCTCAACCTGGACAAGACCGAGCTGATGTTCCTCCCGGGGAAGGGCTGTCCGCACCGAGACATGGCCATCACCATTGATAATGCTGTGGTGACCTCAACTCGGACTGCGAAGAATCTGGGTGTGACCCTGGACGATCAACTGACGTTCTCGGCAAACATCGCATCAGTGACAAGGTCCTGCAGATTCCTCCTCTACAACATCAGGAGGATTCGCCCCTTCCTCACGGAGAAGGCAGCCCAGGTGCTCATCCAGGCTCTCGTCATCTCCCGCCTGGACTACTGCAACTCCCTCCTTGCTGGTGCTCCGGCATCTGCCATCAGACCTCTGGAGCTTGTTCAGAAAGCTGCGGCTCGTCTGGTGTTCAACCGCCCCAAGTTCTCCCACACAACCATCCTTCTCCGTTCTCTACACTGGCTCCCCGTAGCGGCTCGCATCCAGTTCAAAACCCTGGTGTTAGCCTATAGGGCAGTGAAAGGAACAGCTCCTTCCTACCTCCGGGCTATGGTCGATGCCTACACCCCTGCCCGACCACTTCGGTCTGCCACCTCGGGGCGACTGATTGCCTCGTCACTCAAGGGTCCTTCTGGCCGATCCACACGGTCACGACTCTTTTCTGTTCTGGCCCCACAGTGGTGGAATGAACTTCCCACTGATGTTAGGACAGCAGAGTCACTGCCCATATTTCGCCGCAGGTTGAAAACCCACCTCTTCAGGAAACACTACCCTTCCTCTCTGCCTGACCTACTTGTTGTTAACTAGTTGTACGAACGCTTGTTTTCTATTGTTGTATTGTTTATTGGATCTTGTTTAGTCGATACACTTAATTGTTTTAGCTATTTTGTCTCATCTGTTTAAGGAAATAGGTAGCTGATATATTGCACTTTTACCTTAGCGCTAGGTATACTCTTGGTTGCTTGTTTTTGCAGAAAATGCACTAAAGACTTCTGGTGATTAGTAGTTTTTGTTCCCTACCTATGTTGAATACACTTATTGTAAGTCGCTTTGGATAAAAGCGTCTGCTAAATGACTGTAATGTAATGTAATGTACAGTACTTGGCCTCACTCCCCGAACCCACCTAACCCCTGCCCACTTTGACAGGCTGGAATGGCTTAGGGTTGACGACAGAGTACAGCATCTTGCAATGGGTCTGGTCCACAAGATTCTCTACACCACCAAGATATACGGCATGTACCTGTCTAAATACTTCCTTAATGTCAACGAAGTTCACACACACAACACCAGAGGGAGTTCAACAAACCATGTTCAACCCAGATTCGGCACAAACAAGGGACTAAATTCTATTCGCTCCTATGCCACCAAAATGTGGAACGTCCTACCAACAGCCATTAAGACATGCGAATCCCTTGACTCCTTAAAAACCGCTCTCAAAGGGAAATTCGAAACTGCCCCCCGTAAAATCTGAATCCCCCTCGCCCCCTTAGGTACTGTATATGTTTCCTTTCACTTTTTACCTCCTTACATGATTTCCTGTTTTTTGAGTGGTGTAAACCACTCCTACAACTGGCTTTGTTAGTGCAGAAAAAATGAGCATGGTTGCTATGTTCACCCTGTTCACCCGGGTATGATTTCCTACACCTGGCTTTGTTAGTGCAGAAAAAATGAGCATGGTTGCTATGTTCACCCTGTTCACCCGGGTGTGATTTCATTACGTCAGACATGATTTCATTACGTCAGACAGGCCTTACACCACTCAGTTCACACGGGTGTGATTTTTTATATAGAAGTGTATATTTGTTTGTCTCTAAATGTTCTGATGAATTGAAAAAGGTGGACCCTGTTGTAAACAAGTGTAATGCTTTATCAGTGTGTCGTCCACAGTAACAGTCTTTGTATTGAGTTGTGCTTTCATGTGAAATGTACCAATTCTACAAACTGTTAATAAATACTTCAATCAATCAATCAGTCTTACAGCAACATATTTTATCTGTAGCCTACACAGTTCATAGGCTGCCGGGGCAAATCATTTTACATGAAAACCAGGAGAGGGCGCTGTTTAACAAGCAAACATAAGTCTCGTAATTTACATTAGGCCTCTTGATCACTAGCTCTTCAGTGCACACAACTATTATGAAGTTGTTGTTGCAAACTGCGGATGTAGTTAAACAAATAAATAAACAAATAAATAAATAATAATGTAATAGTCACACATAATTTGATCATTTGGAGGAACGCAGGCGAAGTAGCCTATCTTCACCAAGCAAGACCCAATTAACCCAAACTCACGTGTTGTTTTCCTCTGTGTATAAAGAAATGTGTGAATTGAAGGTTAGATTGAATAGCTACTACAAGAACCCGGTGCAGATGCATACATGGTCACTAGGTCAGATGATGAGTAAAGCTGGGAACGAGGTAGGCCTAAACATATGACTCATAAGCGTCATGTGAACCATGGCTAGGAACGATCGAGGCTAGATCTATGGGCTATGATTGATGGAGGGGATATGGCTGGGAATTACTGGATCCACACCTCAAGGTCTAGCCCTGAAACATGACTGTCATTACGCCGAACCATCGCTAATCTATTGCATATGGGCTTGTCTGGTTTTGATCGATGACTCAGATAAATAGATGGAAAACAAATCTGAAAATGTAGTCTCAAATACAATGTTGATATATAGATCTATCTAAATTCTAAAACTTCGACAAACAGTTTATTTTGCATACACATCTTACATGATACATCCATATTAAGCAACGTAAATCTTCATTCCCCTGCACAATCCGATGCCATTTGAACCAATGGTGAGGCGAAAGGGGTTGCATTACCCAATGACAAAATAGTCTCTGTGCGCACTCACTCATTCTGACGACGACCATGGATCGGAGTGGAGTAGTACTTTTCGATGGTACGAAGTTTTAGGACTTTGTTTCGAGGCAAACAAAGGTAAGATTGTTATTTTGTAGTTTAACGTCCAGTTTTTCTAGAGAAAAGAATAAGGTTGCGAATGTAAACGCAGTGCTTCTTCTCTTCGATAGTCTTAAATGTCCAATGAGCCTTCTTTAGTTTTGATTCTTTTTTCTTTCTGTACCTCACCTTCACCGTGTTTTATATACACGTCCAGGTCCATGCGTGACTTTGGATAGATTTTAGATTACTTCTTTAATTGTATTTAAGTAACCGTTGCCGCAGCCTAATCGCAACCGTAACATGGCCCAGTAATGATTAGGGCCTGCACGCAAGAACTTAATGCGCTAATTTCTTGTATTCTTTTGCCACTTTGGTCTGTTTATAGTCTGCTTTTGAAAGTTTCTGTGCATACTTTAAACACTGCCCTGTGGCTGCATGATTGCATCGATTGTCCACTTTTGAAAATAAGCAAGTTGTGGGCTATGCTGCATCCTAAAGTTGAATGAGCTTCACACGCTCACTAACTCGAGACTTTCAAGGTATGTGTGGTAGCCTACCTACTAACTAGCCTATTCGAGGAAGTCAAAGTTATTTAATTGAATCGTGCCCAACAACGCTGTCAAATAAGTTGATACACAGACGGCATGATAAACAGGTTTCCCTTTGACTACCATGATCAAAATAAAACGTACGTTTTGCTAATGGATTCCTCAATGTCCAGGCCTGCCCTTGACATTTTTTTCTTATGATCTCCCCTGTATTTGCAGGAGTGAGGTGTTTTACTGTTTCTTTGAACAGTAATGGGGGAGACCGAGGGATTGTACAGAGTCATTCAAACCCCTGGCACACGGCTGGGGGCCCAATTCAATGCTGGTATCAGTACCTTGGAGCCCGGTCAGAACCTTAGTGTCAACATGGCGAGTGCGGGCAAAAGCCTTCATGTGAGAGGTGGACTACAAATCCGTGTGCTGGGGCTGGATGACACCCAAGAGTTCTATGA
Organism: Electrona antarctica; assembly: GCF_951216825.1. Lineage (NCBI taxonomy): Eukaryota > Metazoa > Chordata > Actinopteri > Myctophiformes > Myctophidae > Electrona > Electrona antarctica. The sequence goes on from NC_136812.1 coordinate 34,024,731, forward strand.
CGTTGAGGTAAGTTTATTTTCATAACAGCCCCACTTGCAGTTTATATTATCCTTTTTTCCTGTTGTTATAAGGAGAAATGTAGTACCTTAATTAAACAGAGAGGAGTGGAGACATCATTTTGGTTGGTCCCTTAGCAACCCTGCTTGCGTGTGGCTTGGGCTCGCTTGTGACAGCTGCCACATGGCTTTGGTGCTGAAATCCCTTCCTTCTTAAGGCTTCTTACCCAGCAACCTAGTGCTACTCACCAGGCCACACTTTATTTGTTTTCAGGCAATGCTCTGTGCTCAGATTCAGAACCAATGTAGTATCCACCTACCAATGTCTAGCCATTTCTGAGATTGAGAAACGGATCCCATCCAGGGTTAAACCTTGCTTTAATGTCTTTGTTTGCTTAACAGTAATTCAATTCAATTGTTAGGTTTGTTCCCTTAGCAGAGAATGGCTCCAGTTGGAACATTATTACCTATTGTCTAACCTCTTTTTGAAGTCTGTTGTAATGTCCTTTCCATAGTGTATGTAACTTAAGGCTTGATGAAAGGGGCCGACAGCACACTGCCTGTCTGAGAACAATATTATAGTGGTTCGGTTCATGTGGCCCCTGGCTGTACTGAGGCCATCATCTTTGCCACCACAGAAACCAAAGACTTATGTCCACCCTATGTCCTACTCTCGTCCAACTCTCTTGACCGAAACATAAACAGGATTCTCTTAAATCCTCCCCTGTAACAGCATGCAGTCCTAGAACCAAATGGGTAATTTTTTTAAATTACCCATTTGTGAAAAGGCAATACTTATTAAACCCCTATTCTTTGTTGACTGGATTCTCAAGGGCTCTATACAAGCCCCCTCCTGTTTTTGCTCTTTGCTTTAGAGTAAATAAATGTATCTTTGCCAAAAATATCTGCTCTACAACCTGACAACGACATGTTGCGATGCGTTGAGAGCTTGTAGATTGGCTACTTTTGCCCCATTTTATCGTAGCCCTGGAATAGGGATGCTAGTGTTCTTAAACTGCTTTTAAGGGAATTAATTCAGGGTTTATTGTTGGCCAACATCCCCCCCCTGTAATTGCTTTTAAAAACAAATTGCACTTGCTGAAGATTTGCAGCTACTTTTGGAATGAAAATAAGAGTGCAACGTTGATCCCTTAGGTCTTGGTTTAGAAAAAACTGTAGCTCCACTTCTGTCTGTGTGTACTTCCTTAGCTGTTGCCGGAGTCATTCACAAGACCAATAGGAAGTAATGAGGAAGGCACTATATCAGAGCAGGTTTCCTGCCTTCTCGAGTGGGACAAATGCATCCCAAACTGTAGTTTCTGCATTAAATAAACCCTCAAGGAGACACTGACAAATGGGTGCAGTGGTTTTGAATTAAAAAATGTAATGAAACAGGGCTTGTAGTTGCTATTCTGTGAGAATACTGTAGTTTAGTCTTTAGTGTCGATACAAGAACTGCTCTGGCCTAAATCCCCCTGTAGCCACAACAATAGTGGTTCTGACAGCTGTAGTTTGGGAGCACTGTGCACTGCTGACTCTGCACTGTCTACAGACATTTCATAATCTAATGCACCATATGTTGTCTTGAAGTCTCATGCTAATGGCCTTGACAGTCACATTTTAATTTGTGTGGAAGTGGGTCTCTGTTTGCTGTTGAAGGGGGAGCTAGGGGGTATAGTAAACCCTACTGTATATACTTTGGTCTCCCACTGACCCCCAGGGATCTATACTTTGGTCCACTCCTTTTCCCCCTCTACACCAAGGACCATATCTTGTGATCAGCCTTACCCCTTATCCCTAAGCATATTAGCCATATTTTACTATTTTTAAAAACATTTAAAAATGGTTCATCTATCGACAGGTTGTGATCGTAGATTGGCTATTTGAACTATTTTTAAATGTTTTTCAAAATAGTAAAAAATGACGAAGTTTAGGGATAAGGGGTAAGATCGAGCCCCAAGTCTCTTTGCAAACAAATTGCCAATCTACAAGCTTGTACGAGAAGAATAGGAAAAGATCTGCTACTTTTGCCTATATTATGACATGCACAGAATAGGGACAATAAGTACGCACTTCAAAGTAAGCACTGCTTGTGAAGACGATAGCGGTGACGGGCGGAAATGAATGGCCACGTGGGGGGATTGGGGGGGCACTTTGTCACTGTGCAGGCAGACTTCATTTTGCCAACAGCAAGATGGTGTCTGAGAAGCTCTGTTGTTCACCACTGCCTGCTTTATGTTGCTGTTAATTCAGTCTGAAGAGTTGTGGCCTGGCAAGGGAGGACAAGCTTTTATCTGTTTATTGACACACTGCGTTGCAGAGCTGAACACACAGACAATATCGACAGTGAAAAGAAGACACGGTTTTCATACTTTCATACTTCCAAATACATTTTCCTGTTCCTTGCCAGCTTGTGGAACATTCTCCTTTATCATTTACTGGACTATATGAGATAACGTTGGGTTACTTAAAAAACAAAATACTGCTTGTTTCTTTCTGCTTGCTTTTATATTTGCATTTATATATATGCATAGACCATGATGACTTATGTATAGGAAAAAAGATTTAAGCAATAGCCTACTTCATTTTCCTCTGGCTTGTAATTTAATCTTTTTTTGCTGTGCCATGAACACTGTATGCAAAAATAGATACAAAATTGTAGTGTTGAATGCTGTTGAAGGTTTGTGGCCAACGGCAACGAGGAACTGTCCCATTTTTAGACTCTTAGGGCCCTCCCTATCTTGTGCCACCCCTTAGCCCTTATCCCTAAACTTATTTGCCATTTTTTACTATTTAAAAAAACCCATAAATAGTTCGACTAGCCGATCTACATCGACACACTGTGAGCTTGTAGATCAGCTATATGAACTATTTTAAAATGGTTTTCAAAATGGTAAATAATAATAATAAGTTTAGGGGTAAGGGGAGGCACAAGATATAGCCCATGTCTTGATTTTAGTGTGTCCTGGTTTTTGGGTTGTCCAAGGCACTTACCTTGCACTCTGGTTCACAACATTTGCTGCCTGCCAGAACCTATATCTTTCTGCTCATGCTCCACTTGTCTAATGAAGAAGCAGAAATGGGGCTCACAAAAAAGAAAATGTACGTGAGAATGTCTTCTGGCCTCACATGTGTGTTTTTCTGGACGATTGATCGTTTTTAGATGGCACCGTACAGAGACTGTAAATGAATGACACTCACAGCAGACCACAGGTCACATTACGTGGTTTCATTGCTGTGCGCTTCAAAAACAAATTGTGAACCACTGGAAACAAATCGGATCACACCGTGCTTTGATGTGTCGAGCCATCATCTGTTGCAGGTAACTGGCATGATCGTCATCAACAGCAAACATTATTTGCCTGTGTGGCTCTTGTGTCTCCAGGACCCTCCCACATCCCCGACACAGGAGAAAGCTCAGCCTTGTGGTTTCAGGGCAGGGAAACACAGGCCCCTTTTATCCTGCATGGCCAGCCCCTCTGCTGGCCTTCGCGTCCAAGCTCAAAACACGCAAAGGCCTTAGTGAGGGTGGGATGTGGAACCTAGCAGTGTGAGAATGTGGTACAGTATAGGGCACCGGTGGGAGGGGATCCGAGCCGGCCCAGGCCAGGCTTTGCTCTGCGTTGGCAAACAAGCACATAAATAGCAAGTTTGACAACCGAGGGGGTTGGGGATAGGAGGGGGATGGGGGGCACAGAGGGACAGCCTCCAGTGTTTAAAAGAGCAGCTCAGAGCAAGCAGTTGTAACTTGTGTCCAAACTTGTGTCCAGTGAGTGGAGTTTGAGCCCGAGTGCTTGGAGGGGGGAGGGGCACTTCTCAGGAGGAGTGCAGAGTGCAGACCCACAGGAAGTTAGGTCAGCCGATTTCAAAGACCGGCTTTATGCTGAAAAACATGGAGACTTTTCTTGTTTTTGTCACATTTCTAAGACAATAATTTGATGACTGGCTTATTGGTCAATAGGAGACTCCTTTGAGTTCGCCAGTCATCAAATTATTATCTTAGGAATGTCACAAAATAAATAAATAAAATGAATTCAAGGCTTCATGGGATGTGTAATTGATAGGAAATTAGATTTTGTTTTGGGGGGGTGAACTACTCCTTTTAATAAATACAATTTCTGACGACTAAAATTAAAAAAAATGTCCTCGTGCATTATGACCCTTAAGCAGTCATTCCCAAACATTTTACTTTTAGCTCGAGAGACATTTTATGTCTCCAGGACCCAAACAAGTAAAATAGCAAATAGTAGATCTACAAGCTCACAACACATTGCTACGCCTTCCATAGTAGACAACCTCTGAAATGACTGGGCCGTCGGCAGAGAGAGGCATCACCAAAAAGACTTAACATGAATCCTGTTGCGTTCACACGGGCAGATTAAACAATGCAGTCTACCATTCATTGTCAATGGAAGCCAGCGACATGACGTTTCATCTTCCCGTGTGAACGCACCATTAGACTTTATTTAAGCATGTTTTTGAGGGGTGCTAGACCCTCCTATGCCCAGCTTTGTCTGTGTGTACCCCATAGCGATGATTGGCTGAGCACCCCATAGTGATGATTTGATTGGCTGAGCAATGTACGTATTGAGGATAAAAAGTGAGGACAGAAAAGTGAAGACGCCAATTGTGATTGGCCGGAATGTGATGTATGATGATTTATGTATCGAGTAATAATCAGGGACTGGACTAGTAATGTCATTCATGATTTACAATTACATTTAAAAAAGAAAACTGACCTTAAGAACGGGTTGATGGCATCATTGGCTGAAATGATGACCGACCGTCGCCACCAGACAAAGATCCTAGGAATTGGCTGGCATTGGCAATCTGGGGCTTATGCATGATGTGGAATATACGACGTGCTTCTAAGAAACTATTTCTGCAATAGCAGCCGTTCAAGTGTTAATCTGTAGTTCTGTGGCATGCTGCTCGTGTTCCTAATTACAACCACTAGCTCGGCTGTCAACCCTGCCCAGGCCTCCCCCTACATCACTCTGTAGGTTGAAAGTAAACAGTGGCTAGGCCTAGACGGACGACTCAGAAACAAGCCCTCATTCGGATTTAACAAAGCAGCACAGCATAATCAAGAGTAGAGACGAGAGAGTTGTTTTGTCTTGCTTTCTCACGCTGTCAGATCAGATCTAATGCTTCTAAGCCATGGGTAATCGTCAAATGGCTCAGAAAGAGGTACTGTGTTCATGCGTGGCCGCCAGGCTGATGTTTACAAGTGTCTGGGTGACACAGCAGACGTGACCAGAGCACAAGGCCCAACTGAACGCCTGATCCTGATTACCGTTGGCCAGCGTGTTATCCGCTGACAAACTCTCCGGCCAGCTCTCTCATCAGGGTGCACCGTTTAATGTTTCAACGCCATGCCTGAGATAACAAGATTAATCTACCTTTGTCCAGGTAGCCATGCCAGAGAGAACAAGATTTGATTAATTGGCGTTAATCGAGCATTAAAAAAAATCATTATTTTTGCTTCGTTGCTAGTCTGTTGAAGTCTGCACCACGTAAGAAACAGCCAAAATCCCCGCGTGCACACCATCTTTATTGACATTATGGCTCATAATGAGATGAAATGGGCATGATCGGCACCTAATAAAACATTAATTCAACCTCCCGCTAATCAAAACACTGATCGCAACGTTAGTAAGCCTTGTTGGGCCTCCGCAGAGCCCGGGGCTGGAGTAGTTTCACTTTCAGCCAAAACCTCTTGGCTCATGTTGCATATTCGGCTGCCACCTGCTACCTAAGCATCTACCGCCCCCTGGTGTTGAAAGTTAAGCAAACGGCACTAGGGCTGCAACTATTATTGTCTTAGCAATTATTTTTTGATTAAAGTAGCTAAGCAAAAATATGTCAAGTTTAATGACTTTCTTTTTGTATTCAGACAGCCAGCAATGAGTAAAACGCTCCCAGCTTTGTCATTGGTCGAGAGAAAAAACAGTCGAAATGACTAACCAATCAGGAAGTAGACGGGCAACTCGACCAATGGCAAAGCTTCTAGGAAAATCTTTGAATGCAGATTGCGGCCCCTAGATGTGTCCCAGAGAGGCAGAGACTAAATTATTTTGGTGTTTTACCCATTGTCGGCTGTCTGAATACCAGAAAAAAAAGGTAAACGAGTTGCTGCAACTCAAGGGAATATCCTCTAGTGAAATTTCAAATAATAATTAAAATTGACATTATTGCTTATAGCAGCTTTAATCAAGTAATTGATTTGTTTTTCTATTTAGAATCCTTCATTTCTGTCATGTGAAACCACCTGACTAATGAAAGCTCATGTAAACTAGACTACCTTTCTAGCCCTAGTCATACTGATGGCCTAGCCTGATTGGCTCCTCTGGCCAATGGGAACACCAAGCAAAGCCCTCTGGCCAATGGGAAGGGAAGAGGCAAATATCCCTGGCAGCCACGCAGGCTGCAGACAGACTGAGTGCAGAGCAAGGCGCAGAGAAGCATGCTCACACTCACGTGGTGACCAAGGACTGTCTAAAGAGGACGAGACGCGAAGACCGTACGGGCGACGCCATGTTGCTTATGGTGCTCCATGGAAGGAAAGAAACATGCGCAGTTGAGACCAAGGAAGCTGAACGCGGAAGTGTTGGCTGCATATAGCCCATTGCGCATGTTTCTTTCCTTCCATGGAGCACCATAAGCAACATGGCGTCGCCCGTACGGTCTTCGCGTCTCGTCCTCTTTAGACAGTCCTTGGGGGTGACGGGGAAGGAACCCCGACACGGCGCAGGGGGGAGAACAGGAGCGAGGTTGTGACACACAAACCTACACGTTACTAAAATATTAATCATACTAATATGGGGGGTGACACAACGGTGACAGCGCTTCTTTCACCTGACAAATATCACTGATCATTTCTTGTTTACTTATCAGAGAATCACGAGAATCACGATTTTCTTTTCTTTTTTTTTTATAATCAACGATCTATTTTTGCTATTGTAAACAATTGTGCCCCCCCCCCCTCCACATAAATCAATTATTTTTATGACATGTATTTGTTATCAATTAAATCGATTAGTTTGCTCTAAACAATACTGACCCATATCAAAGGGACGCTTCAATTAAAGCCCAATGGGGAGCCTTTGAACTTTGAATTGTCAAATTGTTCTCAGTCTTGTGAAAGTAGCTGCTGTGGCAGTGAGCTGTAAAACGTAATGTCAATGAGAAATCTCAGCCTGGTGCCAAGAGCACAACAATGTACATCCTGCTGTGTCAAACACAAGCCCCGACACGGCCCTGCCATCAGTAGGATGTTCTGCTTGTTGCTTGCCGTTCACTGTTGGGCAATAAAATCTGCGTTTTTTACAAATAAAACCAGTCATGCAAGAGACAAGCCCGCTCTGGCAGGAATGTATTGTCACGTTTGGATTAACACGGTTTGTTTTTGTTTTCCTTTTTTTTCTCAGTGCCCAAGTAAACAAGACTAGAGTAGTCGATCTTCTCACATAGCTGGGTGCTTGTCCAAAACACGCAATCCAAGCCCCCATTCTCCTGAAGAGGATGTGCCTGCCAGAGAAACATGTGCTTGTCATAATCCCTGGTGCTTGTGGGGCTTGATTAAGTGACCCACTGACCTGCCTTTTAATGGCAGATCTTACAGATGAGACTGAGGGATTTCTTCTGTGGACCATACATAGCTGGGTGGGAACTGGGAAGAACATGTGTGAACTCACTGTCCAGTGTCTACTTCAACAGTGTGCATGAACTGAAAAGACCAGACAAACTCAATATCCACACCAGAATGGATTCAAATACTTTTGTTTGGCTACTGCCAACCAAGCAGAGAATAAATTGGCACCTGCCTAGATTTGCTCTTTGGCTAGTAAAATAAAGGCACAGTAAAATAAGTTTTATTTATGATAAACGTAAGTTGAAGCTCTATATTCTGATGCTAATCATTGCTATAGAGTGGTTACTCTTAAATAAACCGAATATACTCTCAGGAGGATCACCAATTTCAACCAATCGGGAAAGAGAACTTCAATTTGATCTAGGTCCAATTCCAACTTCCTGAAACCCCTTCCCCTCTCCCTCACTCTCACACGCAGCATGCACACACTCCTTTCTTGCAAGAATTAACTTCTGTTGTCTGTCCATGCCTCATCATAGAGAAAATCCACCAATCGTAGACTTTGTTGTTCCTCTCAGTATTTCATGCAGAGGTGGACGGCATATTTGTACCGTATATTATAAGCACCTCTGGGAAATCGGCAATGGTTATTCTGTCCTTTGGGGGAAAAATGGACACGTGTTGCTGCATACAATTAGTCAGCGAGGAAATGGTAATGATAACATGTCTGTCAGAAATGTAGGTAACGTAATGCTCAGTGGGTGTTACCAAGGTGGCACCCTTCTCTTAATAACACTTTGATACGACTAGGACTTGTACCGCACAAGATGTATATATTCACTCAGACATAGCTTGAATATTTTTCACAATACATACAACATTGCATGCATTGAGGGTTGGGAATATGTACACAGGCTCATGAACAAATGTATACTACCAATCTCTTGATACTGTCCAGGTGTGCAGAATTGACAAACGGAAGTCAATACCTACTGTGTCTGCTCTCTCAAGTAGGCTGATGCTGATAACCATTCATATGGACAAAGTAAGAGGCAGTGATTTGGAGAGAAATGTTTTATTTTTATATTATTTATTTAACCTTTTATTTAACCAGTAAAAACCACATCGAGACATACAAGACAATAACAGGACAGACATGTAACATTCATAAACGCAGTACCCACTACGGAAGAAGCTCAAAGGGAGAACAGGAACGTCTAATAACGCAACCAATAAAGGCTAATATATAAAAACTAAGCAACGAAATTTGCTAATAAACTAAAAAGCAAGAGAACCAACATTTGCTATACGTCAAAGCAGGTGCAATGTCTGGGAAGTGTGTCCATGGCAATCCTTTTAAAACTCACTAGGGGAATCACAAAAGCCAGGTTGAGTCTGGTCTGTAGGTCATTCCATGACCAGGGTCCAAATAAAGCAATTTTCTTTTTTTCTTTTTTTAGACTCAGATTTTGTTGGGGGTACGACATAGCACTGCCAAGCATTTGATCTGAGGTTGAGAGAGTTTTGAACAAGCTAAAATTTAGAACAAATAACAAATGATCTGTGCCGTTGTGAAACACGGCCACATTCCATGTAGACATGAGTCTTGATGGGTGCGCGCTGCCAAGTGGTCCAGGCGCATGCCACATATAGGCTTTGGCCTGACGGTGTGTCATGTCTCTCCCCTTCTCTTTCTCCCTCTTTCCTGTCCATCTTCACTTGATACTATCAATAATTAAGGCAGAAAAGCAAAAAAAATAAAAATGAGGCTTGATGTGAAATGAATTAGGTCTGTTGCATAGTAGCGTGTTTTAACATTTCATTTACATAGTTACAAAATTCAACACATTCAACACAAGCTAAAGAGAAACAACCCCAACCCTTCCTAGTACAAAGAACTAACAAATCCATGATTTTCTTCTGACTATTATCATCTGTGCTGCAAACATAAATAAAAACAGACAACAAGAATGAAGTAGACAATGGTAACAACAATGACACCAACAACAATCTCCGGTCCTCCTGGCTGAAGTGATTGTAAAAGTTGATCCTGCTTCTGGTGGTTTCCTCGGTGCCGCCGTAGTACAGTTCTCGCCAGGTGCATGATGTCCTTTTGGTGAGCTCGCAGGAAGTTTCAGTAGTATTGGTCTAGGCTTGCTAGGGTTTCGGTGTTTTAATTTCAAGCGATACGTGCTGTCAATCGGCACGGGGCCACCGAGGTAGCAGCCATGGTAACCAAGCGGCTAGGAAGCCGACGAGGTCCCATTTCTCCACTGCCTCAGGGAGCCCCTCCAAACGCACAACTGTGCGTAATGAGCTGTCTTCATAGTCTTGGACTTTTTGTGTTACAGCGGTCATCTCTTTTTCTAGTTCAACGATTGTTTCGTAGGCCGTTTGGATGTTGTCCTCGTTGCAACTGACTCGTTGCTGCACTTCCTCCACCTGTTCAGAAAGCGACCTCATGGAGCTTCTGATTGTATCCAAACTAGCTTGAATATCAGTTATCTTTTTGAGTGATGCAACCACTCCTTACGGAGCTTTGTGTGTCTCTGGCTGGGGCCCTGGCTGGCTGTGTCCGTCCCTGTGTCCGAGCACGAAAATAGAGTTTGGTTGGTTTTCATCACCATGTGTCACTGTTGTGTGTGTGTGTGTGTGTACACACACACACACACATGCATATTAACTGTACAGTATATGATGATTTATTTTGGGTGTGACGGTACAGTGGGGACCCCCACACGTTAATGTAATTTCGCAACCGTGTCGGGCGGCTCGCCGGAACCGGCCTGGCCCCCTGGGCGTGTTCCTGTGGGTCTGGATGTTCCGGGTACCCCCTGGAGACCCCCACACATAATTGCACCACTCACTTCACACGGGTGTGATTTTATCAAACTGTTGGAGCAGCTCCGTTCTGCTTTGCTGAATGGCATTCCACAAAGTTTGTAAGGTAATTTCACCTGAAGCCATTGCGGCTGCTGTAGGCTGTAGACCAGTCTTTGTTACAGCGGATACTTCTCGGATTCCTTGCTGCTTGTTTGTTAGTTCCCATATGTGCAATAGCGGGTGGTATAGGGTGGTATATCATTTCATTTTTTAAATAAACTGGTGAGCCCTGTGCACGCTGCCTCACACCTGCGAGGCCATCTTGCCTAGATTGCACATATCATTTTCATATGTGTGCAAGACTATAGTATATGTACTATATGACCGTGTCACACAAATGTCAGATCTACAAGCTCACAATGTGTCTGAGCTTGTAGAATGTAGACCTGCTTTTTTTTCCAATTGGCTCAGATTGTGAAGGATAATGCTGAATATCCTAGAGGGGAAGGAGGCTGCAGGGATTTTACTTTTTTGCACCCAGGACTGGAGCTCCTTGAATGGAGCTACATTCCTTCAAGAGGTTAATGAGTAACGCAGCAAAGGAGTGGCTTCAGAAAACTCAACCGGCCCAAAGAAACTACTGGTCTGCTCCTGAAACTACTGGTCTGCTCCTGAAACTACTGGTCTGCTCCTGAAACTACTGAAAGAAGGAGAATCACACAAGAGTTTTTCTAATTTGCTACCGACTGTTGGGTTTTCTTGGCAAAACCACGTCACAGATTATGTAGATAAAAGAATTTGACAAGAATACATTTCACCGTCTGCAGCTAACAACTAACATTGAGGTGTGGCTATTTGAAGAGGTGACTGTCCTGTAAATCCAAATATTTGCATTGTATTTGGACTAATATTCAGTGTTGGAAAGTAACTTAAATAACTTATTACTTCAAGTAATTATTACTTTTTTCCAGTAACTAGTTACTTTCACATTGAGTAATAATATTACATTTGGTGAGTAATAATATTACATTTGCTTTTTTCCCTAAAGTAACTAGTTACTATTTTCACAAGCCTTATACTGTGGGCTTGAGTGTTTATTTATAATGGTAGACTGGTAGATTGAGTTGCTTTACAGGCTGCTGATCCAGTCTAGATCTAGACTCTGTTACCTACTTGTGAAGTATCGGATGCGGCGGGCCTTAAACCGTCCGGACCAGAACGCGGAACAAACTGGGTAGTGTGAGACTCGAGTCGGACTGCGAGAGACGTAAACAAACTAAACATAGAGACACCGGCACCACACCGTGTTATGTTCACTACTTGGAAGTATGAATTATGAATTCATACACAGTAAAAACTAATTTAATTCAAATGAGTGTACAAATGGACCCATCATGGTGTGTACACTATACACTGTGTGTATACAGTACACTTTTCAGAGTTAAATAAACAAGGATTGTACAATGTAGGCTAGAGAAAAGGGAGGGGGGGGGGCGACTGCTAATTTTGAAAATGCAAAGTAAGACTTTTGGGGAGTAATAAGTAAAGTAATACTTTTTATTTAAGTAACTAGTAATATATTACCATTTTAGAGTAACCTTTCCAACACTGCTAATATTGTTGATGGTTCAACTAATGCAGGTTTTGTACAGCTTGTGTGGGCACATACTATAGCAGGATTGAAACATTGAAATGTCAGTTCACTTTGACAGATTATACACATGTCTGACTCACATTGTTTTCACTGAAGGAAATGCTGGCTTAACTCCGTATGATCCGTATCTATCCACAAATGCCTCTCAATGAGTAGATTTAGTTTTCACTAGACAACTATGCAACCCCGTTTTATATAGCAATTGATTATGTTGATTTCCTATACTAAATTGGCAACTACTGACTGCCACAAAGACCAGAGGCAGTTTCTGTCATGGGGTCAAGTTGAAGTCAAACTGCAATTTCTTTTTTTGGGACAGTAAAGCATTTTGTATTGTATTTTTAGAGAGGTCATGATGATGTGATTATGAGTGCAAATTGTACATCTTTAATCTGAACACATTTGATTGGATCAAATTGATAACTAACTACAGTATAGTGATCTCTGTGCAGAGTTGAAATGCTTGACTTTTGCCAATGCAAACCAGTTCTATTTCATAAGGGTTTTTTAAAAATACAATTTTACATTACAAACAGATGTTTCACTCTATAATTTTCTCAAAAAGTCACAGGCCAGGATTCCAAACCTCAAGTGCAGTGTGTTCTTCTTGGTACATAGCAATTAGTGCTTCGTTTAGTGAAAACAAACCCCAGAGCGTTGCGAAGGTAAACTTCCCCATGTACGGGCAGTGCCGGGTTTAGTCTGTCCCGAGAGACGGGGCGGGATGATGGCATGTCTTTTAAATTCAAACCGAGCAAATGACAAATGACTGTCTGATCCCAGTGGTGGCCAGACAGTATTACCTTAGCAGTGAGGTGGATCATTAACACATGCCACAAACCTTTTCCCCCTGACTCACCGTTCATTCACGCAGCAGGGCTCCCTCTGTCCTCACTCAACAAACATGAATGAACCTTTCCCTTTCTGTTAGCCCGATTCAACTTTCCATGTTCACCTTTTCAACTGTAGCAGTGCAGGTTTTTAAAGGCAGGGCAACAGATAAAAAGGGACAACTTAAAATATTTACATACTTTGCTTAGCAGAATTGAAGAATCATGAGGAAATTAGTTCTGTAGTTGTATACTGTATTGACCCTACTAGTTCTGTAGTTGTATACTGTATTGACCCTACTAGTTCTGTAGTTGTATACTGTATTGACCCTACTAGTTCTGTAGTTGTATACTGTATTGACCCTACTAGTTCTGTAGTTGTATACTGTATTGACCCTACTAGTTCTGTAGTTGTATACTGTATTGACCCTACTAGTTCTGTAGTTGTATACTGTATTGACCCTACTAGTTCTGTAGTTGTATACTGTATTGACCCTACTAGTTCTGTAGTTGTATACTGTATTGACCCTACTAGTTCTGTAGTTGTATACTGTATTGACCCTACTAGTTCTGTAGTTGTATACTGTATTGACCCTACTAGTTCTGTAGTTGTATACTGTATTGACCCTACTTGACGGTACAATATTGGCCTGTAAATGAATGTTTGCAGCATTGCACTGGAAGCCTTTCTTCTATTTACCACTTAGACATTTAAATGTACTAAACTGGACCTGATTTGGATCTGTACTTGGACTGCTTTTTTCCATCTACACCAAATGTCTTTGCCAAATATAGCCAATATACAAACTCACAACGAGTCGAAGCGTTGAGAGCTTGTAAATCAGCTATTTTTGGCCAACGTTCCCCCCAGAATATGGATGCTGGTGTTCATGTGGTTAAATAAGAAATGATATTGATGTGTCCTTGTATTTGTTTAAAGGAAGCTTCGGTGAGTTTATCTGGTTGTATCTTCTTCCACTCCTGACATCACAGCCTTGAGTATGGGATCTAGGGCTAGATCTAGCTGTTCAAACACAGATTTCTAAAATGAAGATAATGTAATTTATTGTTTATGTAAGAAAGCCAAATTATAACATGTTTTTCCACATTATTTGAATTTCCAGTGTTTGGGTCGCACACACCAAGACTGTATTTCATTGTACTGTATTTTTATTCTTGCATTTTGAAACCTTTCGGCTATCCAGCCTTCATCAGTGTCGACACTATTGAAGGCTTGATAGCCGAAAGGTTTGTCTCCTGTTCAAAATGCAAGAATAAATTACTGAAATGCAGTCTTGGCGTGTGCGACCCATTACCGTTATTTTTTTAATATGATTTGAACGGGTAACGCACCTAAAGTGATCTGTTGCCCTGTCTTGTAAATGTGGACAGTAAAACATTCAAACATTGTTATACTCTGTGTCGTGTACCAAAAATAGCCAGTAAAAATGGAGGATTTTTCTGTATGCAAGTGCCTACAGTAAATTAAGAATCTGTCTTTGCAGGATGGTTTGAATTCAACTTCTAGCATGTTTTGGTGATTGTATCATTATAATAAACCAATGGCCTCATTAACATCATATACACAGGTGCTCAGCATCATGTCCAGGGATTTAGAAGACATTTGTAGAATCGTTCCCAGGTCTAAATGGGTTAAGAGATCCCTTATTTGTTGCCCGTTATGCCCAGTGCTATACTGTATAGAGCGTCGCAGTCCCGCCCCCTCGAGAGACCCGGAAAAAATCCCCGTTCATTTTCCTCAGACTTTTCAGAAAGTATTTATTTAAAGACGTTCTTTGTAATTATTTGTTTGGTCCAAAATATTGTGTTGTCATGATTTGTCACGGCTCGAGTTGGCTTCGTACGACGCTTAAATGGTCTTTTAAATAAATACTTTTTGAATTGTCTATGGGAAAAATGCATTGGGATTCATTTCCTGGGCCTGGCGTCGTCATGAAAGGGGGCGGCACTGCGACGCTCTATTGCTGCTTGAAATCTCACCCCCCCCAGTTGCCCCACAATTAAACACAATCGACACAAGGAATTATGTGCTGATTATAGGAAAATTACAAAGATGCGCGCCGCTCTATACCAAACTAATTTGGCATTACGGCTTTACGGGTGCTTTTAAACTCCACTGCATGCACCTTCCCAAATGTGTGTGACCAAAATAGCCATTTAGGATAACGCGTGCACCCATGACCACACCTCTAGGCGCAAATACCGGTGTCGGCATAATGGATAGCGGGTGACGCTGGACCAAAATACCATTTAGGGACAGAGCAAGCTCGTATACTGTAATTTCCGGGCAGCGTCTGACTTGCGGGCAGCATCGTGGGTAATGGCAGTGACGAAAATGGAGCCCTTAGAGTACAATGAATGCTGTAGATTAACTACGTTCAAAAAGAACTGGACAGGATGTGGGAATATGTAATTAAAGCTTTGCTTTTATATAGGAACAAAAATACAGAAAAATGTATCCTTTATCACTTGGCATACAAGGTTTCTCGAGTCTCGGCTAGTCTATTGCTCAATATCTCTACTGAAGACTGAATTACAACAAAGAAAAACCGGTCTTTTCTCCGGACAGACTGCTAGTCGCAAAGCATGATGGGACATGCAGTGTTATTAATACAAGTAGAAATCTCAATTCAAATAAAATCAATATCGACTATAAATTAAATAATTTCTAAAAAAAAAATGTATATATATTTTACTTTTTTTAGTCTAACTGTAAATAAATATGAATTTAGCAGCTTTTAACCATTATGAAAATGATATAACATCACAAAATATGAAAATTATATAACATCACAAAATATGAACTATGTAACCCAATTAAGTTACAACAAATGCATTGTCACACTTCCGTACCTTTGTTATGAATGTGTAATAATCCCATGTGGATAGGGCTAACACAATTATTACATAATCGTCTCTGATCACAATTTTCAACTATAAAAAAAAATCAGAAAAGGCAGATCTACAAGCTCAGAACGCGTTGTGAAAGCGTTGATTACGAAGCCTAAAAGGCTAAACTTAATGCAAAATTGTATTCACATGTTCCAATGTTAAATGCCAAACACACAATTAAATCGCTAATTGCTATTATTTGAGTGACAATTGTCAACTTCAATTTGATACGTGTTGTGTACATGTTTCTTTGTACTGTTACATTTATTTTCTCCTTGCTTGCCCTGTCCTCCCCCCTTGTCTTGGATTGTTCCCTTCCTGAAAACTAAAACATTGTAGCTTGCACAAAAATGAATTTACACCTGTAAGCCTGTGATGTGACGACAAAAGTTGATTCTGATTCTGAGGTACAGACCCGTAGACGCCTCGTGGGCCCCCGTACCAGATGTTGAGAAACACTGATATAATGCACTCTCATTTTCTCTTCCTTCTATTCTTTAGACAAAAGACTTTGGACAGACCCTTCTCTCTGAAGTCTTCCAGCGGGGCAACCTCATGGAGAGTGATTACTTTGGCCTTGAGTTCCAGAACATGCAGATGAACTGGGTATGTGTATTTGTTGTTTTGAGTGTTTGCAACTGTTTCGCATAATCTGTAACTGTTGACCTGTAACAGAGAGCAAGTTTGCGAAGGCGACTTATTGTCTCCACCAGACTATGTTTTTGCACCCTGTCCGTCCGTGTGTCGTTCAGTCTAATCTCTGGCACCGTTGGACTCGATCAACGTGAAACTGTGCATACACACATTACCTGGATGGATGCCAGAGCAGAACCCCCTGCATTTTTCACATTAGCTTTTTATAGCGCCACCAGGATGCCTATTTTTGCAAAAAGATTTGGTCCAAACATCCTGCGAATCTGTACTCATTATCTCTATAGTCATGTGATCAGCACGGATCTGTCCCGATATTTCATAATCCTGATTGGCGAATTCCAAACATTGCTGGTCCACATTAACTTACCTGACCTGGCTCTTGTCAACCAGTAGTGGTCCTACCTGACCAAAAATGTTTGGAGTTCTTGTACTCAACGTGTTGCTGAGGAGTCTGTAAGATTTTAAACCATTTTGTTCATTTGCCTAAACAAAAAGTTGTAAAAAATAGCAGTTTGAGGGCATTAAAACTACTCTAGTGGTGCACACTGCTCCAATGAAGGGCTGTGTGTGTCTCTGTCTCTATGTATGTCTGTCTGTCTGTCTGTCTGTCGAACCATTGACCTCTGCAGATGATTGGGATCGCATTCGGTTCACACACTGTTGAGCAGTCCAGCCATTCACACTTAACCTGACTCCGCCAGATGGGGCAGCAGAGTACACTGGGTTCCCCCCTCCTGCTCCCATCTGGGAACTCTCAGACTTGATGCCCGGCCAAAACGGCCTGGCCAATCAGCAGCAGCTAGAGGCGGGATCAAGGCAGCACTGTGTATGCCTTGATCCCGCCTCTAGCTGCCGCTGATTGGCCAGGCCTTTTCGGGTCTCTCTCTCACAGACAGACAGAACCGCTCAGTTCACACATGTGTGATTTTTGCAATATACAGTGGTCAATTCATTTGTCAGCCTTCTGATTGGTCCCTAACTGACTAACCAGCAGGCTATTTCTGCCTTGTTCTGCCCTGGTTCCACCTTGTTTATGTTGAATTTGCTAAAACGTTTTTGGAAAAAACAAACAACAAACATGATATGCCCAGTCACCATGCTGCACCTGTGATGTTCCTTTTTACTGACACCAAGTTTAAAATAAGAATTTAATTCACAGAATATCAATACGAAGCAACTAAAAAACACTTTATTTCAATGGTAGTGGATGGAGAGAAAGGATTTTTGTCCAACCATGAAACGGCAACCAATGGGTCCGAAGTGGGGCACAACCAGGGGCGGGACTTGACAAAGGGTGAATTGTCAATTGTTTTTGCTTTGGGAACCCTAGGACTCCACTTTGTTGTGTTGCCGTTGTATTGTTTGTTTTAACATACTGTACTCTACTATACAAATTGTGTAAACTATGGATGGCAGCTGTTCTGGTTCAGTTGAGGATTTAGATGAGTTAACATCATTTTAGTTATTCATTTATTTTTTACCAAGAGAGCCCACTTTTAAACTTGTTTGGCACAAGTTGGCCAGTAAAAATGTTTTATGTGATTTTACTTTGTTCTTGAACTGTGCCCAGAAACTAACAGTGCAGGTCATGGTGGAATGGAAGCTGCTGGATATCGTTGCTGTCGGATAGAAACCTTGTATCTCCATATTTCTACGGAGATAAATTAATGCCCTACTTCATCATACAAGATCTCATGCAATAGAGGTTATGCACATGCATAAAGTGAATGGAAAATCGAGTGGCAACGTGAGTGGCTAAGTGAGTTTAACGTCGTTTAATTGAATCAGATAGGACTTCTGTTCTGTCAAGGCCAGAAAGTCGTTATTTGCCACTCAGTAGGCGTTTCCGCATTACTTCGGGTAGGATGATGATGTCACACGCATAGCTATAGCAGTTCTACAAGCTCTCAACCTGTCATGAGCTTGTTGTAGATATGCTATTTTCATTTATGTTTTAATAATGATGAAAATTGAACAGTTTTGGATGTACAAGGTTTCCACTGGACAGCAGCGGTATGTGTAAGAGTAAAGCGGACAGATGTGAAAGGTTTATGATGGCTACTTCAAAGGGAGCAAGGCGGACAGCCGTTTCAAGCCAAAAAGACTTCAGATGTCTGTTGTTTTTACTAGACCCCGCAGCTTCTCGGCAGATATTTAGACTTTTCTGATTGAGTTCACATTCAAGGAAATGTCTTTTAATAATTTGTCGCCATCGGGCAGAAACCCTGTATCTGTTTTTGTATTGGGGGGGGGGGGGGGGGGGTTCATTATTGTGACCATAGGTCGCATTTACTATGAAAACCTGCATTTCCTTGTGTCATGTCACACCTCCATATATGGTCACACCTCCATATATGGTCACGCCTCGTGACATCACGCCTCCATCTCCATATATGGAGCTGACCTGTTCTGACATTCCATATGTTGATCCTGCCCACCCGTCCTTCCTCTTCGATGTCTCCCTTTTGACTCATACCTGTCCATTCAAACTTTTGACGGGCCCGCCCCAAAGTTATTAGTGCAGCCGCGCCCAGCAGCCGGCGAAAACTAGAGTTCTCAACAGGCCTGAAACTTAAGGCCCGGCCCTACCTGGGCGGCTGGGCCCTCATCAAACCCTGTACACTCAAGACGCTGCCACCCTTATATCTCTATATATGAAGCTGACCTGTTCTGACATTCCATATGTTGATCTGACCTCATCAAACCCTGTACACTCAAGACACGCTCCATATATGGCCAGACCTCATCAAATCCTGTACATTCAAGACACTGCCCCCGCTGCCACCTTTAGATCTCCATATATGGAGCTGACCTGTTCTGACATTCCTTATGTTGATCTGACCTTATCAAACCCTATACACTCAAGATACGCTCCATATATGGCCAGACCTCATCAAACCCTGTACACAAGACACGCTCCACATATGGCCAGTACCAAATTCATTCCATATGTTGATCTGATCCCCATGCCAAAGCGCCAGCGCTGCAGCAGTCTGCCGTCACCCAGGCGGATGCGTGCAGTCGTGCACACACACGCCCTCGGTCACTTCTCGCCCTCAGGGCATCTTACTGATGTAGAAACCATCTCATCTGACATGATTGTAATATTTCATGATTTGAGATGTTTTTGAAGAAAAGATTTCTGGTCCAAAAAACACAAAGTTCCTGTTAATATTAAGGAGAAAAGAATATTGGATGATTCTATCTATGTATTAATATCTGTGTGAGTACATTCCACACTCGACTCGATGAAGGCCAGATGGAGCGGAACAAGCATGCTTCGACAGTGACGACTACTGGATGCCAATATTTGACCAAGATTGCCACATCCCTCTGCTGTGTTTCTCTCTCACACACACACCACACACACACACACACACACACACACACACACACACACACACACAGCAATGGAATCAATTAATCTTTAATTCCAAGTCTTAAAAAAAAAAAACTTAAACCCTATATACTTGGTTGACCGGTGTGCCGCAGGGTTCTGTACTTGGCCCCCTTGTCTATTTTACCCTTTACACCAAATATCTGCTGTGAGCTTGTAGATCGTCTTTTTTCGTCATATGTTTCCAATGTGAGGACAATGTGTTGATCTGCTAAAAGTGTGACTTTTAGACCTTTTTGGAGAATGGATGAGCACTACTTCCGGTTCAACAATATTTGTACTTAATGCCATGACCAGGTCACAACCCATAATGCATGACTGTGACAAGACGGTATCATTGTGTGTCCTCAGGTTTGGTTGGAACCCACAAAACCCATCGTGAGGCAAGTGAGAAGTAAGTGTGCTCAAACATTAACCCTGGATATGGTATCTCTATTAAAAGCATTATGGGATGTTAATCAGCGTTTTCGATCTTTGTCATACATTTCAGGACCTACAAATGCACTATTTAGACTGTCAGTGAAGTTCTTTCCTCCAGACCCTGGTCAGCTACAGGAGGAGTATACGAGGTCAGTAGCTTGTTCTTTCCAACTTGGAGATGATTATCATGCCTTTGTAATAAGGCTTTATGGATGTGTTCATCATCACATAACAAAAGAGTTGAGCAATCAGATTTATATATCATATCATCACTCAGTGTCTGCACTCACAAAAGGGGAAGATTTCTTATAATTAAAAGCTGTTAACACATTCCATCCGTAGGACGTCTGGAAACGTCATAGGGAATCCAATCGAGGGATGCATTGGACGTGTGTACACGTCCTAGCGCATCCTCAATGATACCAGGCGAGAAGAATATTCTGAATTATTTTTATATAAATTTTTCAGTCCGACTCTCGGCCACCGTATTTCGCGCTCTACAGTCATATTAGCTTCCCGTTCACTTAGCTGTTAGTGAAGCAGAAAGAATGCCTCGTCTCTCCTAATGCAGGGTCTCTGTGGTTTTGATCTGATGGATATATTAGCGCTTCATTTCTGCTCCTCATCCGCCTCTCGTTCAAAATATGAACGCTTTTTGGATCATATATCGTATAAATAAAATCGAGACCAATGTAAGATAGCAAAGTAAGCAAAATAAAGCGCTGATTTGACGGGAAATTGTAATGTGCCTATTGTATTTTAGTTTTTGTCACCCACACCCATTTAATGGAAGAACACAGCTTTAGAAATAGCTGTTGGTGTATGCTTACAGTCCAGAACAGTTGACTCAGCCACTTAAAATAAATGTACCATTCTACCATAAAATAGCTGGCTATTTTAATTTCATCTGGGATTTATTTTCATAAACATCTGTCGGATGCATGCATGCAAGTCTCAGTGAACACAAACAGATGGTCATTAAGCCGCTGTGCTTCTCTCCCGTCTTCTCAGGTACTTGTTTTCCCTGCAGATGAAAAGAGACCTGATGGAGGGCAGGTTGATCTGCACGGAGAACACGGGGGCGCTGATTGCTTCTCATCTCGTCCAGTGTATGTACAGACCTGCTTTCTTTCAGCACACCCTACACCTGGGCGACATGTACTGTATACAGTACAGTTGGAGGCCATCGATATTGTCCTTTTCTTTTTGCTGAGGTTTGCGTGATCTGCGCAAAAGGACTGTAAACCCATTTTGGGCGGGAACCCCTTTTGGTGTTTTAAACATTATGTTATAATTTAGCTATTGAAAAATAGCAGATCTACAAGCTCATAGCGCGCCACCGAGTGGCGCGCTACGAGCTTGTAGGTCTGCTATTTTTGAAAAATCGTGAAAATATTTATTTCAGAAAACTGGAGGATTTAGAAGGATTTTTTTAAATGTTGAGGTCAGGCCTAAATGGGTCAAATGATAAGGGACAATATCGGTGGCACCCAACTGTATATTGATTGATATATCTGTGGTCTGTCTCAGTTGCAGGAGTTGTGAACAAGGAAACCTTTCCTATATATATATATATATATATATATATATATATATATATATATATATATATATATATATATATATATATATATATATATATATGTATATGACATTGTGGTCACTGCAGTCATGTGTGGAAAAGATGGTTCTGGGCGACCTTTTCACGTGTTGTGCTCGTGTTTACTTGTATCCATTTTAAGCACTGGTTTATGTGGTTTTGACAAGATTAACACGGCTAATCTCAACCGTTGTTCCGGTTCCCAGCTGGTGGGCCGTGGGGATACTGCAAGCTGGTTCCCAAAATAATTGGCAAAACACTGTTTAAAAAAGAATTAATAACATTGATTGATCATTAAAATATACTAACTCTGAAGTGAAAACCATCCATCGTGTTAAGTGGCCAGATGGGTGTGCCGCAAACGCTTTTCAAGGTTTTCAGGTGAGCACTTTGGAAAAGGTTGGAAACCAGTGGATTAACAAATGTTGCCCACCTCTTCTCGCCCTGCAAACCACAGCGGAGATCGGTGACTATGACGACATGGTGGACAGGGACTTCTTGAAGATGAACAGGTTGTTGCCTTACCAGGAGAAGGTTCAGGAGAGGATCATGGAGCTACACCGCAGACACCTGTGAGTCTTCTACACATATATGGATCTTTTTCTAAACGCAAGTGAAGATTTTCCAAAATATCCGTTTCAGTGGATCTGTGTAGTCATGTGAAACTGAGCTTTTGAGAAACGATGATGTCACCGCTCATTTGCCCATGTCATTATAATAGAATTGGGTGAGAAATGCATGACTTGCGCCTGGAAACTACGCAAATGATGGCGGATATCTATCAGATTGTTCAGTTAATAACCTATTGTTGCATCAACTGCACCACGTCACCAGCGAGCAATAGCCTACTAGTCCAGTCAGCGGTGGCAGCGCCAGATGATTTCATATTTTGCATTGATGCCGATGGCGAAGCTTGAATACTAGGAGGTTAATTGCGGGTGCTACCGAGCAACTGTGGATATTATAAACCTACCAATACGCATCCATGGCCAAATGCAATCACGCATGAGACCAACTGTATGCGCACGTGGCATCACTGGCGTGTGCATAGCCATGTGAAATGATGTGAGAATCAGCGAGTGTTCTGGTATAGCTATATTGCTACGGCTCTAATAACAAGTTTGTGATCCAGTAGGCTATATGTCTGTCACTTTTTGCTTGTTTGCTGTTTCTTCAGCCTAATTTATATTTGTTGAATGGCGGTGTCTTGCACCGAAAATAGCAGATCTACAAGCTCGACGAGTTGTTTTTTGATTCTATATATAATTATATATCTATATTAAACCATATGGAGAGAAGATTGAGTTTACGCATGCAGGCCATGCTGACAGGCAATGCAAGAAACCTGGTCCACTTAATTCACTCACAATTTAGGTGGCATTTAAAATGCGGTACTTATTCCTTCATAAAAGATTATGTATTTCGCCCCTCATATACAAAATAAATATTAACAAATATACATTTTAGACCTGCTATTGCAGTGATTCTCTACTGCATTTAATGCATTTCTGCGTTTGTGTGGACACATATCTTTGTCGTGTGGGCAGGGATATTATATATCCAATATCCAGAAAAAAGCCTAGGCTTCAGTCTTGTGCCTAATTTATATACAGTAATCGGTAGTATTACCGTGTCCAAATGCAATGCGACACACTGTGAACTTATAGATCTGCTCTCGTACTAGCCTTGTTGACTCATGGTATACTTGACATTAGGTTTGCTACTATCGATTATTTTCTTGGATTATTCTATTTATGTTTTCAAATAAGTGCATTTTAAGAAATATATCATCAAAGATATTAGCCATGTAAGCATTATTTTATACTGATTTGTCGCACAATGGTGTGTCAAATAGATCTGGTAGATTGTCTATTTATCAATTATTTTAGCAAACTATCAATTATTTCTAACTGTTGCACCCTTATTTTACATTACTGGCACTGATGATATTTTGAGGAAGCCATTGGATTCTGTTCATTTCAGTACAGTATGCATTATGCAATGCTTTTGCAGAGACTTGAAACCTGGGTATCCAACACAGTGACATTTCCATTAATATTAATTATTTATTGATTCAGTTAAGTTATCATTGCGTTTAATGCATTTTAAAGTGCAGATTGGTTTCAAAAGTCGACCCAAAAATGTTCTCATGAAAAGATTGAATTACAAACACATTTGTGATATATTGAGTAGTTATCAGCCAGCGAAGCAGATCGGAAGAAGGAAGAACTCTGGCAGTTGTTTTGTGACAATGGTCGGCAGTAATGTCGAGTTGACAGCGAGTCCTAGTGAATGGAAAGAAACATGCCAGACCACTGGAATGGTCACATAATTGTCTCCTATGAGGAAAATGACATATCTTCACTTCAGTTGACAATGCATAATTTCTAAATTGACTTCATGTGCCGGTAGAGCAGCACAATGGCCTTTCAAAATGGAGACTTCTTTTTTTCATATAGCATCAAAATAATTATAAACACTCTTAACTCCTATTTATATATATTGCAATGCGACGAGTTGTGAGCTTGTAGATCTGCTATTTTCAAAAGGCTTGTTGTATGCATAAATATTTTCAAATGGGGTTCTGTGAATAATAACATATTCATTGAAAAGGACCACTGTCCTAGAGTCATTGAGAAACCAAAACCAAGCATTGTCAAACATTGTTGCCCTAAAAAACAACTAAACAAGACCATTATGCTCCTTTTCTGAGCAAGGCATAGAGTACTGACATGTCACACAGAGTAAGCAGGATTTTGCATTGGAATTGTGAAGCCCTACTTCACCTGGAGATAGTCCAAATTGCACTTTGAGCTCTGTTGAAATCCACACTCCATCCAGGAGTGTGCAGCAGCAGCAGCCACCCCCGTCATTGTAATGAATGAAAATGCACCTCACTGGAAGACCACCCAGCCCACCCAGGTTCAACACATGTGATAGTACGAATAGAGCCATTTCAAGCTGCCTTACGTTTCCCCAGCCGTAGAGATTTACACAAGACACAAATTCACTCTTTTGAGAGGCATGCAAAAAGCCCTTGATCTCTTGAGAGCTGATATCTGTTATTGTCTACTCTGCGATCACTTTGTGAGAGCAACACGCCATTGCACCATAGTAACCTCTTCAAATATCCGTCTGTGGTTTGTGTTTTTGGAGCGAGCGCTATGATTTAATGCCACTGTTGCCTGGAATTTTCCGCTCAACATTGGACGAGTGTGGTATCTTTCAATGTAGTCAAATTCAATAGTACTATGCAGTAAAAGTTAGACTTGAATGAACATAATCGAGGTCTCTGTACACATGCTTCCAGGTTATATGGTGCCCTTCTTGGGGGCTCTTTCCATGTGATTTAAACACCAACATTAAGCAGAGGCTTTAAACAGAGGCGACTGCGACAGTCTCACTAGCCAAACCAACCATACCAAGAGTTTGTTGGCAGCTCTTCAGAGTCCTGCTTTTAATGTTAATCCTTTCACAAAAGCCCTTGCTGCATTTTCCCACAACTAGCTTCTCCGTTCACACACACACACACACACACACACACACACACACTCTCTCACACACTCTCTCACACACACACACACACACACACACACACACACACACACACACACACACACACACACACACACACACACACACACACACACACACACACACACACACTCTCTCTCAAACCTGTTGCAGACAGTAGGTGGTTCTTTTAAAAGAATGCATCACCCATTTTCAACCTTACCTTAATATAATTGGTCCTCACTAATATCTGCTATTCAACATTTTAAAAAAATCTTGAAAGTGTGAGAAGTACTAATTAGAAGGCATTCATAGAATCGGTCTTAATGGGTTAACCACATGAACCACACCCTATTCTGGTAATGTCACAATTGATGAAAATTCAGTGCGTTGCAATGTGACGTGTTGTGAGCTTGTAGATCCGCTATTTTCAGCAAAAAATGTAGTGTAAGGGAAATATGAGGGGGTCATGGATAGACCCCTGAGGGACCCCGGCCCGGGTAACGAAGTATATAGGGTTTACACATTCATGAATCGGGTAACATTTAATATTTACAGTACAAGCAACACATTCATGAAAAGCTCTCTTAACCACAGCAAATGGCATAAGTATAGATATGCTTATGGCCTCCATTCTATGCTATGGGGGGCTGCTGGGGAAACTGGACGACAGGGGCAATTCTGCAAATAGACCCCATGGCCAGTCATTTGGAATCAATATAAGTAGGACAAAAAGCCAATATGTTATTGTAGTCTGGACTTGTCCTTTAAGTGGTTAAAGTAATAGTTGACCCCAAAAAATACTTATACACCCCCTATGAAGCCTTGAATTTGTTTGTTTTCGTTGGATTCCTACGCCAATAATTTGATGACCGGTGGAGTCTACGGTAGGAGACTCAAAGGGTCTCCATGACCCAGCCGGTCATTTTTGCGTTGGAACTATCCCTTTAAGCCAGGGGTGCCCACACTTTTTTGACTTGAGGTCTACTTTTAAAATTGCCAGCTCAAGGTGATCTACCAACCAAAAGATAATTATCCCTTTGCTTAAAATACTCAAAATATGTACCTATATGGCGAATAAATAACATTAAGGCATTAGGACTTTCAAAATCTAGGTTTCAAAATCAATTCTATTTATTTATCTTTTCAGTTTCCCCGCATTGCAAAGAAGAGACTTAATTTCTGACTTTTTCGGATTTTCTGACTTGATCTGGCCTGTTAACATTTTCATAGACCTGGTTGCTTGTTTCTCTCTCAGTCACGAAATGTGGCAACCGTCAAAGCTAGTCCTAGTTTGTTTTGGTTGTGATCTATGGTTGTGATGCATGGATGATGGCATCATGATGCTACCGCACAGACCACACAGAGACTACCGTGGAGGCGCGGACCCCCACGCAGACTATCGCGGACCCCCACGCAGACTATCGCGGACCTCCGCGGGGGTCCGTGCCGACCTCCGCGGGGGTCCGCGCCTCCGCGGTAGTCTGTGTGGGGGTCCGCGGATAATGGGGGTCCCCGCGGAGGAGTCTAGTCCATTTATTTTTTAGAAAAGGGTCCTTTGGTTCCATTTGAAGCAGGCTAAGGCTACACTCGCAGTTACAGAGACCCAGCTCCCATACCCAACTTTGAGAATAGATTAACGGCGATATTTTTTTTATCACGCCGATAACGGCCCAGCATTAATAATCATCTTCCCACTCTCCATGGAAGTGATATGTTTTAGGCTTCTTTGCCGCGCGCATCTTGCTATATGAACAATGATGGATAGATATCCTTTTAATTTGTTTGTTTAACAACAGAACAGACCCGACGTTCTCCTTCAAAGCCACCGGCGCGCCGCCGCCTGCCCGAGGCAAGGATTGTTTTTCTTTTTTTCCTTTTTCATGGCAAGGCCAAGCGGTCTACCTGCGCAGCGCTTGCGATCGACTGGTCGACCGCGATCGACGTAATGGGCACCCCTGCTTTAAGCCCTATAAAACAATTCTCTGAAATGGCAGGTCTAAAAGCTTTTTTTTTTTTTTTCAAACATGATGATCTTTGCCTAAAATACATACCACCATACACCAGGTTGAAAGTGAGTAAATTGTCTCTGTTTGACTGTGCTAGCATCCTACCCCTAATCCCCTGCTCTGGCCAATAGTTTATTAGCCCTATGGCTAGTAGGGCAGTGGAGGCACTAAGGAGATTCCACTGCTTAACGGATGAACACAATTAGAATGCGGTGGGCGGTGATTGGAAGGATACACTCCTCCTAACGTTATTCAGTTGTAATGCAGTGCTGTCATTCAGAAAGGTTTGAGAGGCTATTGGGGAGAATTTAAGGTAACATTGTGTGTTGAGTATATCTGTACATCATCATCTCCCTGTGTTTACAGCCACTGTCATACCTTAAGGATCAATCTAATTTTCTCGCCATTAGCAGAGATTGCCCCTTTTCTTCAACAAATGAGCATCGTGCCTGTCTGTCACAGACATGCGCAGAGCAACTTCAGTCAGGAAACCAAACCTCAGTGCAGTTGCTGCCGGCCCTTTAATTGGGCCGCCTCAGCATCACGTTCACATGATTCACTTCATCCAATCACACACTCATTCCATCTTCATATTATTTTTACTCTAATAGAACCATTGAGACAAATTTTAATACCATGTGCTGCATTTTTTTATTTTTTTATAACTTTGTTTATTGGTTTTTTCACAGAAGCATTATTGAGAAGTATAAGAAGTACAAGAATAAATACATTGAATTTTCACCCCAAAGAAAAAGGACAAGACAAAAAACCTTAAATACAGGATCAATAAAAGTTGAAAAATAAAAGGCAGACAAAACAACAGTACACCTATAAACAACATATTAACCTATTAACAATCATAAATACACGATACATCCATAATCCGCATTACATCACTGCAATCCAATCACAGCACAGCAATCCAATCACAGTATAGGCTACTTTTAAATCAAAAGTCCAGCAGACTTCACACATCCTCAAGCAGAGACGGATTCAAATTCTGAATGAATTGAAAGAATGGACCCCATATCCTCCCAAACTTATCAGAAGAACCATTTAAGGAGAGTCTAATCTTCTCCAGTTTTACACAGTACAAGGTGTCCCTAATCCAGTGAGTGTGAGAAGGGGAAGTGGGCGATTTCCAGTTGATCAAGATTAGTCTCCTAGCTAACAGAGTGACCAAAGCCAAAACATCCCTCTCTGGTTTAGAGAGTGACGATACTGAGGGGAAAACACCAAACAGAGCCCCCAAAGGTGTGGGCTCCACTCTTTGCCCGACTAATATCGTTGATAAGGAATTAAAGATATCTGTCCAATATTTGTGTAGAGAAGGGCAGAGCCAGAACGTATGGATGAGGTCAAATGTGCTGCATTTTAAACTTTAATTACAGTAGTTTAGCTTGAAGAGAGGTTTTAGAGATAGTCTGTTTCAGTTAATGTTGACGCAAAGTTCAGGTACATTCTGTAACTAATACTATTATGGACCGAATGGAAACAAACAACGCAATTTTGTGGGAAATGGTGGAAACTATGTGGCTGATGTTGAGAATGGACAATGACCTACTGTATGTAGTAACACTGGTATGGTACTTTAAATTGAGAAAGTGAAAATGGCTGTACTGCATAAAGCAGCAGCAAGACCAAAACAGCACTGTTTCCACAATTAGGATTTATAGTCCCAGGCTCCCAACATCCAACTTCTCAAATATAAGAAGATATAAGGCCATATGTTGTGCTGTGTTTTTGTGTGCTATGTTCAAACATTTACCCTGGTGGAATGTTGACAGCCCTGATCTCCTGTCCTGAGCGAAGTTCTTGACCACTTTACCTATTTTGGGAATGTTATTACAGGCAGACATTTTCAAACGTTGTCACGAATGATCAAAAAGCAGATCTACAAGCTCACAACTATTATTTTCAATATTAGTCTTACTGTGTATAACTAGGACTTTTAAGGAACCAAACATTTTTATATCTTGGACTGCACATAAGAGACTTTTTGGATGAAACTAGAGGTAATATATGTAGGTAACTGAAGTGCCTATAATAAACTACTTAAGAAAATAATCTTTGCATGCCTGTCTTGTATTTTGCATTCCCTGAAGTAACCTGTCAGTTGAGCCCAAGCCATTAGCTGTGTGGTACTGTAGACTGGGAGCTACTATATGTGGGAAACGGTTTCCAGTAAATACCAAAGATTCCGAGCAAGTCATTTAGCAAATGAACGTGTAATGTAACCAAGTGTACTCTATTTTAAACCACACAGTTAATGTCTATGGGATGTTCTTATCCTCCCCAGTGGTCAGACTCCGGCTGAATCCGACTTCCAAGTCCTGGAGATTGCCCGTAAACTGGAACTGTATGGAGTCCGCTTCCACCCAGCAGCCGACCGTGAAGCCACCAAAATCAACCTGGCAGTGGCCCATATGGGACTGATGGTTTTCCAGGTGACTGCTACAGCCATCCAGCCGCACCACTATGATCCCTGGTGTGAAAAATGAACCAACACAGGTTGTTGTAGGGTTTCATTTCTTTGCTGCTTGTAATGTTTTGAATTGTTCTGCAGGGCAACACAAAAATAAATACTTTCAACTGGTCGAAGATTCGCAAACTTAGCTTCAAGAGGAAGCGCTTCCTGATCAAACTCCACCCGGAGGTTCATGTAAGTACCGATTTGAATTTATTCTTTGTTCAAAATGACGTTTTTATAAGCCTTTAGACAAGCATTTTATGTTTAACTGATTTATTTTTCTGTTCCGTCTTGGTTTATATTGTTAGGGGCCCCATCAGGATACACTTGAGTTTATGATGGCCAGTAGAGACCAGTGTAAGATCTTCTGGAAGAACTGTGTGGAGCATCACTCCTTCTTCCGTCTGTTGGACCAGCCTCAACCCAAGACCAAAGCTATTCTCTTCAGTAGAGGCTCTTCCTTCAGATACAGGTATGTTGTATGTTCAGTGTTGGACACTGGACAGTAACAATTTATCAAAGTACATTTACTAACTAGAGTACTATATTGCAATGTATTTTGAGTATATATTCTCCTGACGTTGATGTTATGAGAATTACAGAGAAACAATAGAGATACGTTGTGTGAAGATCTCTACAGTATGTTTGTTACTGCCTCTGCTATTAAAATGCGAGATAAAGATAATAGTCAAATTGGGAGCGAGTTGTGCTTTGGTATAACGTCACGTCACTGCCATGTGCCAAAAAACAGAACGACAAATGGACTGACACTCCGTGGTGGAACCAAATGGACCTGTAAGGTTCTACCGAGGGACAGGGCAGACCTGTTACTTGTGGATCATGTTTTATAGTCGGACTAGTCGGACTACCTTTCCTTTTTTTTTATTGGGGGTGCTGGTTTATTGGAGTGGACTAAACCAAGTCGGCAGCCAATGGAATACAATATTTCCAGTAAACTGGTAGGAAACGCATCGCCCATTCAATCTACTGCAGCTGATGCTTAAATCGAAACCAAACAGGGCTGTTACTGTGCAATTGGATTATGTGACTGACCACTTATCTTAATGTGGACGTGAAGTGAACTGTTTTATTATATCATGAGTCTCTCGCAACTCGTGCAATGGGATTTGTGTGTTACATGTGCATAAAATATTAAATAGGCTACATACCGTGAGCTTGTAAATCTCACTATCAATACCGTATCCATTTATGCTGCCGTAATGCGGTATAGCCTATACTGTACAACGTAAATCATTTTAAAATATTATTTTTAAATACTTTTTTAGACTTTAACTTCACTACATTTCAAAGACAAAGATTGTACTTTTGCCTCCACTACATTTCTAGGAAGGGAAAATATAGTGATACCCTATGCCAAATATAGTGAAAATAGCAGGTGTACGTTGTGATTTGCTATTGTTTTTAAAAACAAACCAATACTTTAACTCAAGGTCATAAATGAATACTCATTGTGATATTTAAATTGAAAAAAAATCTAAAGTAGATAAAAATGGAGAGTCTTGCGGGTGCCTGGTGGTACTGCAATGCACTTCACCTTCCGCATTTCAGTGTGTTTTGGGCCCTAGGCATGCTTGCCGGTAGTCTGCGTGCTGCTGATGCTGTGTTTTGTAATATATAGTATTTTGACTCAAAACTGTGCTGTTGTCCACCAGTGGAAGGACCCAGAAGCAGCTGGTGGAATATGTCAGAGACAGTGGAGCAAAGAGGACCCCGTACCAGAGGTGCGTGTTTCCATGTCTACACAAAAAAAGGACGGCAAGCATTTGCTTAAATCTACAATTTCTTAACAAGCATTGGGGAATATTATTAATGAATTCATTAATTAATATAATTTTAAATGACTGACTTGGTACTTTTTCCATTCAGGAGGAACAGTAAGATTCGAATGTCTGCTCGCTCCCTGGCCACAGATGTGCCAAAACAGGTCAGTCGGTGGAGTTATTCTGATGGGTCAAATGGTGAAATGGTAAATTACTTTGTCATGGCAAAACTAATAGAACTTTCACCTCTCCAAATTCTTTTCCCTCTTCTGTATCACTCTGCCCCCCAACCCCTCCCCCACCCCATTTGTCTTTGTCTTTGTTGTGTTGTTTCAGAGCTTGTCATTTAATGACAGCCTCCGGTCCCCAGGGTCCCCTGCCTCCACCACCATGTCCTTCTACTCTCAACACATCACTAGCTCTCTGCCACGGCCGGAGTTGCAACCTCAGCTACAGCCCCTGTCCTTACTGAGCCAATCGCCAGCATCTCCGCAGCAGCAGCAGCTTCTGTCCCCTCCGCAAGACACCAGACCCCCGAGCCCACCGAGGGAAGATCCCGTCAAGGCGGCTTCTCCGTCCCTCTTCTCTTTTCAAGGTGCCCCTAGCTATCAGGCAGCAGGAGACTGCAGCCGCCCCTTGTTTGTGTGTGTAGAGAGTAGCACTTCCATACCACAGCCCTCTCAAAATGGCAATGAGGATAGCGAGCGAGGCGGGAGAAGGGGAACAGGGTGCAGGGTTATTGGGGTAGGGGGGAAGAGGAAGGGTGGGGCTCTGACGCCCGAGGCATTTGAGGCGGAGCTGTTGCGCACCAAGCAGAATCCCATGTTCTCCATGGCCAGCTCACCGCTGCAGGTCACTGAGGAGTTCATAGACGACGACCCCGCCGAGATTTCCTTCTTTGGCGGTGGGGCCGACGCCTACATATTCGGGCTAGATGGAAAAGCTGATCGGTTCGGTTACACAGAGGAAGCTGACCTCGACAAAAATAGGATCTTTAGCCTGGGCCTCGAAGACCTGAACGGCAACGCCAACCTCTTTTCGGACGGCGGCGCCGGTCGGTCCGAGACCAGCTCGCTGGTGAATAACCGCTCAGAATGCAGCTCTCTGGACAACCTGGGGCTGAGCTCTGCAGGGGAGTCTCTGTCTGTGGGCTACGGGGGGCCCGACTCCTCCTCGCTTCGCTTGCCGGGTTCTGACAACCCGTCCGAGGCCAGCTCCATGGTCAACTTCCCAGCGTACTCTGAGCGCTCTGAGACTAGCTCTGCCGTGCAGTTTAGTGACCTAGTGGAGCAACTGGAGCAGCTCAGCTACCCGCCCACAGCCACCGAGGGCTCTGCTAATGGCAGCTCGGACTCTGATTCCGACTGGGGCTCGGACAGCGGCCTCCCCCCTGAGCAAAACCTCTTTTATAGTAACCCCCTAACGGGGGCCAGTGGAATAGAGGGCTTCCTCCTTCAATGCCACAACCTACAGGCGCTGGCTCTCGCAGACCCCTCTGGATCCCCTCATATTAAAATGTAGTTGATCCACCACACTAAGTAGATCATGTTGGATGTAGGAAAATGGCTGTCAAATGCAGCACTTAAAACCCCACCCCCTCAGGATTGTTTAAATATCAGCTATGTACAGATTCTTGGAAGTGCTGGATTAATGGATGAAACCTGAGGTGTGTGTAGTTTAAAAACATCTGCAGCTGAAAATGCAGAGCACTTTTAGCAAATCAAATATAAAAATCCTCATCAGCAATCACATACTTGATAATAACAAATAGGAATACCAGTACATTGATACGTTTGCTACTGTAAGATCGTATTTGTCATACATGTATGAGCAGTGTAATGTTGACGTGGCAGACTCTGCCACACTGTGCAGACAATGTCCAACATAGTGTATATAATTGACATGGTATAATGCAATTAAGGTATTTATACAAGTAAGGAACTAAGTAATAAGCTAGCGGCCATGTTATTGTCTAATGGTACAGTAATAATTCCATGCTGTCATTTCTAATGTCGAGTAGTCAGTCCTTTTGAAGAATGAAAAACGGAAGAAAATAAGTCCTTGTTCTGTAGCTAGGATAAAGAATATATTGATGGGTTCGACCTAGAATCTATTGTACCTGCATTGGGCAGGTAGTGGTGTGTTTACATCACGCCAACCTTGATATGATTCTGGCCTTTTTCTTTGATTTCTTTCCGTGGGATTCTTGAATGGCACAGTGTGTATCTTAGTCATTTTGAGTGCCTTGAGCACAGTAGTCTACAGTAGCCTACATATAGCACACAAGTCTGTGATTGACTTATGTGTGGGACACAGCTGTCCAAAAATATTTGGCTGGTGTTTCAGCAGCTTTACATTTCTTAAAACACTTGAGAAAATCTCTACAAGTTCTTAGATTTTGCTTTACCATTTATTCTCCTTGTGCCTTTGCATTTAGTATGCAATTATCCGAAGGAGATGTTGCTCATCTGATATTTTGAAGGTATTTTCAAGTTAATATTTATTAACTTACAATGTCACACACATTTATTCCATCTTGGTATAACGTCAATCAAATATGAAATGCAGGATGCAACACCTACTTCTAACATACAATTAAACATTGTACACAGGACAAAAGTAATTTTCATTAGATAACAAATTAAAGGTTATTCTTGCTTTTTGTAAAATTATTTCTCACAATTTGGCACAAAGCAAAGATGTAGGTTTAGTGGAATAATGTGACATCTGCATTTAAACAGTGCACTTAATTATAATAATAAATATATATAACGGCAATAATTAATTTCACTTTAATGTCGTCCTTATGCAGTTTAGAAATTGATTATAGATATGTAGTAGTCATTGTTCTGTGAAGATTTGTAAGATTCTTATGTAATCAGTTGATTACTCTTAACACCACTGTGTTCTCAGGGTAAACTTTTTTTTAAATACTTGGTACTTGGTCCTGATTTAGTGTTCTCTAAGGGCCGTAGATAGTTGTATACAGAATTTACAAATAGGACATACCAGTGTAACCACTGCCCTTTCAAGTGTGTGCCGTGGTGACATCTGCTGGTAGCTATGGTAACTGTCGTGGCATCCTCTGCCAGCCTCAAACTTGCAGTAGAAATCAACAGCAGTCAGTGTGTGTGATCTGTGATGGGTAGCAGAGATTTTCATGCTTTGGACATTTAAGGGCAGGGTGAAATCATTTTTGCACCAAATGGACACAAATTCACATTTTTCTTATCATTGAGTTCACTTAATTGAATTGTAAACGGTGTACTGCTGAGCCAATAAGTATACTGTTGAACTTGACACCACTTCCAATGAAATGAATGTATCATGAATAATGTTTATGAAGTTTCCTCCCTTGTAAAATAATTATGAACATGTAGAGTAGTTAAGTTTGATAGAAACATAGCAGTGCTGTTCCCCGCACGAACAGCCAGCTTTTACAACTGCAACAAATGTATCCAGACTGATATTGCTCATGTGTTGATCCTGGCATGCGGTTTCCTTATTGTAAACATGCTCTGGATCTTGGCATAATGGCATTGGCTGTTGTCAGAATGCCAAGTAGATGGTATTCTGGACCTGT
This sequence comes from Electrona antarctica, assembly GCF_951216825.1. Lineage (NCBI taxonomy): Eukaryota > Metazoa > Chordata > Actinopteri > Myctophiformes > Myctophidae > Electrona > Electrona antarctica. Next base: position 34,059,969 of record NC_136812.1, read on the forward strand.
TTTATTAGCGTTAAAACGGATAACACTGCTGTGGCATCCCTTTGCACATTAGATCCGAATTTGTCACTTTGCTGGAATATTTGAGATTGTCCGTTTTTATAGTGTTTATAAATATAAGTAGCTTGCTGACTTTGCAGCAGTCGGCTAGTAACATGTTAACCATGCGTGGATGCATTTTTTGTCATCCGGGCTCCAGATGTGCCTCTGGTGTTGTTGATTCTTGTTTCGGGGGAGCAGAGAATCTGTGTTTGAAGCACTTTGGCGTTTAAAAATCTACAATATTTTAAAAATGAACATGATCAGTGGCGTTTCTTTATGACACTGATGTCATTTCCTCCTCCCATAAGATCTGGATTCCTCATTTTTATTTCCTATCGTTTGAAACCATGTTTATCTGCCTGATGAAAGATTTGACTCTTTCCCCCAGCACGTCTTTTTATTTACCTACAAGAGAGCCAGCAATTGCGCGGACTGAAGGTTATACACGGTAAATTCCTGAGTGTTCATTTAATTTGGAAATTTTCAAAGTTAATGAACAATGAATAGCATTCTGTTATAGACGGCAGTTTTACTTGATCTTTGCAGTACCTAAAGTACTTCCTCGTTCATTTTCTTGATGCACGTCCCAAGTGCCTGTTCCGATTTTAGACCTATTATCTTTCCTCTGACTGTGTTGGTACTTGGTAAGGTTTTTATCTTTTTTTCAGTGATCAAGAGAGTGGTCAGGTTACGTTACTGGTGACTCTTTAAGCGACAGCTTAGCTCTTAGCCTGTTCTCATTGTCATTTTGAAGGAAACCAGATCACCACATTCCCTCGTGAAAAGTACAAAGAATATCCACATTTGTAAAAAGTGTGCTTTTGAACCCTCTCTACAGTCACAAGTGAGGACAATTGTTCCCTGTGTCACCTTGGATGGCGTGGATGGTTATTTTCTACCAGACCCTGCCTTCAGCACTTGGTTAAAATATACAACAGACTGATCTGCTTAACAGTTTCAACTGATGGCTTTTATTCTTTCAGTCAGTCTGGATTCTTTCCTGCAAGTCTGATTGTAACGTTGTATTAGGGTTGCTGACAACTATATCCAGCTAAGATAACTGCACTTAGGCATCAAGTAATCAACACTTAACTCTTAATGAACATGTATTTGATTACTAATTATCATCAGAATTGTACTTCATTGTTTGTATGTTTTACTCTCAAGAATAAAGTAATCGATTTTGGGTACATCAGATGTCAGACTTAATCTTTTTTGGAGACCTCAGATTGAAATCCAAGTAGCAAATGATGTGCAAATTATGTTAAAGTTTTTTTCAGCATGGGACAATCCTGTAATGTTGCATTTGTAAATTCTTCCAGTCTGTTCTTTTGTTATGGGCCAGGGTTAGAATTGTGTTAGACGTGGCATTTGTACATTACAGACATAGAAAAAACTAGTTTGATCAAATGCACTTTGTCCTCCCCAAGTAATTCCACCCAAATCCTCAAGCAGTGTTGGAAGCATCATTGCCAGGGGAAAACACAAAGAATCCCCAGATGTTCTATATTCTAATAATCTACCTAAATAACTTTCCCAAACCCTGTTCCTACCATGATACTGATGTGCTGCTTTAACTTTCATTCTAATGTTCTGCAATAACCATTACTGAAATCATCTCAGTGGAACATGTAATCCATTATCTCCTTATGAATTGCTTTGGAAAGCTAATATTGTGTTTAAACTGTTATGGAAGTTTCATTTCCCTCCTTAGGGTTCATGTCAGAGCAATGTGCTTCTATCTGCATCCAAAAGTGTGGAATTTCTTATTTTAGCCTCTTGTTATTCTAACTTTGTACTTTGGCACCGTACTTTAAACTGATGGCCAATAGGCATAGGGGTATCGCATATCCTTCTGCACTTTAAAAATCCAAAACACTGCGATAAAGTGTTCTAACAAAATCAGGAAAATAAGCCTACGGGGTCTGTGTAAATCAATCCGTGGTTTTCCTCTCATACTGGGGAAGAGGCCTGCCCTGGACTATTCTGATGTTGGGGGTTGGGCAAGGCCTCCTCAAACACTAGATTCCACAACCTAATTCCAGCTGAGTGCATGCTCCCTGTTTGGACAGGCTCTGTGCCAAGTCACTACAGCAAAACCTCCCCCTCCCCTATCTGTCCTGCGTGTCCCCCCATGGGGCACTCCTTCAGAAAAAAACTGTAAACGAACGCTCTGCCCAGACGAACCGCATTCCGATTAAGTCTCTACCCAGGCAATTGTTTCCGGGTCGAGGAGTGACTTTTCCCCCCTCCTCCCCTGACCCCCCTTGTCTTTTTCTTCTCCTCCTTGAGAAAAATGGAAGAACAGCTGTTGTGACCCGTGACTCAAAGACTAGGCCAGCATTTTCCTCCTGCAGTACTTCTGTCCCATTTGGTCTGAAGGCAAAACACAGGCTAAACAAAGTCAGTCCCTCTCTAGTAATCTAATCAGCCTCGAATAGCGGTTGATGATAGATCATCTGGCATCCTTCTTAAAGGGCAATTGCTCTGAAAAACAATGGAAGGGGGCATAATTTAAAGGGGATTAATACTTAGTTGCACGCCGGTGTCACACACTGAAAGTAGTTGATCTAAAGGCTCACAATGTGCCATAACGCATTGTGAGCTTGTAGATCTGCTGCTGTGTGCAACAAAGTATAACTCGGGCTGTACTCGCCTTGATCGGCCTTGCCCATCTTCCCTTTCATAGCAACGTGTGTGTGTTTGTGTGATGGCATCCAAAAAATGCATTGATGATGAAGCATTACACTCGTCTCTGGAAATAACACCCAGGATTTTGCATGCCAGGCATGTTGTCTGTGGGATCAAAGCTTTCCTGTTGGGCGATAATAAACTGTTTGAATTATGGGAGACACTGTTTTGTAAAAGAAGGCTGCTGTTATGAGAGACCTAGAACAAAGATAGACCTAAGTCTTTTCGTTTCGTGCTCAGAAACCTGATATGTTGCATCACTGTGGTTGGCATTGGACTATTTTTTTTTTCCTCTCTGGATTCATGTGTCGTGACTTTGCTTTTGTCCAACACATTGCATGTGTTCTCGTTGAGGGCATTGTTAGCGTATGCTCCTCCCATACAGAGCAAAATACAAAAGAGTGCAAGTTTCTCCTGTGTGCTTTTGGGGTTTCTCCTGTTCCATGTTGTCACAGTACCCTTGCAAATCCATCTTTACACACTTACGTTTTTTTTAATTGTATACAACACACACGCAATGTTTTGTTCACATCTCATAATACAAATCCATAATCCATCCATATAATTGTGCCGTCTCTGTTCCACAGGCTCTGTCACGGACACCCCTGAGCTCTCGCCGGACACTCCCACGAGCCCTCTCTGCCTCTCGCCTACACCCTCGTTCCAGATGTCCACCCTCAGCCTCCCGGGCCAAGCCCCTTCTCCCCTGCAAAGCCCCCTCCTGAGCGAGGTGGGCAGCAATGCCAGGCTAGAGGAGGACGAGGAGGGCAGGAGGAAGGTACGCTGCTCATATAGCCACCTTTCCATCCCCCTGCCTCACTTGCTACGCAGTTTTCCCATGGTTGGAACCCAGTCCAAAATCACTGAGCCAAAGTTAACAAGACTGGGCGGTGGCCATCCATGCCTGCCTCTTTATGATTTACGATAGGCTGCCTGCAGGATTTACAGCCAGAGTGAATGAAATTCTTGTTTAGTGTCAAATTTAGTACACAAACACTATCTTCAATGTAGCTTTGCTCTGGAACTCTCTTCCACTAACTCCCTCTACTCCTACAGAGATATCCCACTGACAAGGCCTACTTTATTGCCAAAGAGATTCTGACCACAGAGCGGACATACCTGAAAGACCTGGAGGTCATCACGGTGGTGAGCCCATTCTCCTTCATAAATGGACTATAGCTCTTTGCTATGCTACGCTTCTGTTGGAAACAGATTTAGTTTGGTTACAATCTGTGGTGAATCTTGCTGTTATTGCTGCCAGTCATGCTTTAAAGGCAATAATACACATAACCACTTAATCCATATATACTTCATTGACCCAGGCCTCTATAGTCAAACGTAACTGTCACATATAAGGTAATAGTGGGTGAAATGGTTGTTTGTGCAGTCAACAGAAAAGTGAAATTAGGTAGAGTAAGATTTAGCTCCATCTAAATCTTACTCTACCTAATTTCACTTTTGCGCACACAGTGCATACAAATACCAGCAGGTTTATAAAATCAATGTTGTGGGTTAAATATCTTAGATTGTGATATATTGTATTGTGTAAATATGACTGTTGGTTCCTACTGCTCCCAGTGGTTCCGCAGTGCTGTGATCAAAGAAAACGCCATGCCAGAAGGCCTGATGACTCTGCTCTTCTCCAACATCGACCCTATCTACGAGTTCCATCGAGGCTTCCTCAAAGAGATAGACCAGCGACTGGCTCTCTGGTAAGTCTTCCTCGGAAATTTGTATATCGTCAGTGTCGGGTGGAAAACCTGTATGTCCAAAACCTTTCCTTTTCAGGAAATGTAAAAAGGAACCTGTATTCCAATGGTTCCAAATGATTTAGTCACAAGCCCTTGTTTAATATTTTATTCAATATTTAGAAAACCCACAATTAACCGCTTTTCCTTCTAAAATAGCAGATCTACAATCTCACAACACATCATGATGATGCAGTGTGTTGTGAGCTTGTATATCTGCTATTTTTGCTACCTTTGCATGACACTAGCATGACAAAGTAGGCAACTATGTATTTTACGGGGAAAAGTTTAAAAATGGTTTCTGTCCGACGGCAATGATATGTATGACGAGTTACGGTGAAGCTGATGATGATGACATTGAACACTGACTACATCTGTTCAAATATCAATCTGTGTTAACCAGGGAGGGACGCTCAAATGCTCACGTCAAAGGTGACTACCAAAGGATCGGTGATGTGATGCTGAGGAATATGTGTGCCCTAAAGGTGAGACCTCGACATGAAACGACTTGAGAACCACTGATACGCACAGGACTAAAAAGAAAGTGTTAATCGGCTTGAGTTGTATTCCACGTCATCAGGAATTCACCAGCTACCTCCAGAAACACGATGAGGTGTTGACGGAGCTGGAGAAAGCCTCCAAGAGGCTGAAGAAGCTGGAGACGGTCTACAAGGAGTTTGAGCTGCAGAAGGTGTGCTACCTGCCGCTCAACACCTTCCTGCTCAAGCCCATCCAGCGTCTGATGCACTACAAACTCATCCTGGAGAGACTGTGCAAGCATTACTCACCCGACCACCCCGACCATGACGACTGCCAGGGTGAGACACTGCTCAACTTAAAACACCAACTCATGTTTATCTTCCATAAACTGATCAATATAGGACGGCTCATTTCAGCTGGTTGGTAGTCTAGTACCATTTACCGTTTTCTAAGAAGCCCACAACTGTCTATACATTTTTAATACATTTATTATGTGTTATACCTGTCTATAACGCGTTAGAGAGAGAAATGCACTGTTACTTTAGAGGGGACACTAAGCTGTCATAAAGGTGCTATAGCATTCCACAAACACTCTCCATTATGGTTACAGAAAGCCTTGTGATGTTCTTGAGCGTATAGCCTTTCATGAGAAATGGGTCGAGCTGCGAGCAAGTGTGTGTGTGTGTGTGTGTGTGTGTGTGTGTGTGTGTGTGTGTGTGTGTGTGTGTGTGTGTGTGTGTGTGTGTGTGTGTGTGTGTGTGTGTGTGTGTGTGTGTGTGTGTGTGTGTGTGTGTGTGTGTGTGTGTGTGTGTGTGTGTGTGTGTGTGTGTGTGTGTGTGTGTGTGTGTGTGTGTGTGTGTGGACATACTATTGGTCAGACTGTCATTAGACCGACAACCTACCTCAAACCCAACCATAACCGCAAGCACGGGAGAAGCACATGTCCGACCGTTCTTTCCCCATGTCAGTCCGTTGGTGTGTCTAATATCCGTGTGTGTGGTTTTTTGTCAGCTTATGACTTGTGTTTTTCCCACACAGAGGCTCTGAAGGAGGTGGCTGAGATAGCCGTTCAGCTCCAGAACAGTCTCATCCGCCTGGAAAACTTCCAGAAGCTCACAGAGCTGCAGAGAGACCTGATCGGTATTGAGAACCTGACCGCACCGGGCAGGGTGAGTGCAGTAGCTTGTGCAGGACATAGGGGGCGTTGCTCAGCAGCTGGGCAAGACTAAAAGTGCTCTTTGGTTTTGCAGGAGTTCATACGAGAGGGCTGTTTGTACAAGCTCACTAAGAAAGGACTACAGCAACGGATGTTTTTCCTGGTGAGAGATCACACACACACACAAATGTTTTGTGCCAGAGACACCCAGATGAGAAGTCTCACAAATGTTCAAAAGTAGCAGATGTGCAAGCTCGCAGCGTGGCACAAAGTGTCGCACTGTGAGCTTGTATATCTGCTATTTTTGAGAAGCACTGTTCTAACATTTTCTGAAAAATGTATGCTATATAGCTAAAAATTTAAATGACCCGGCTTTAATGGGTTAATTTAACCGTTAAATATTAAAATGGACACACTCCAGATGTGTGCTGTGCACAGTATTTAAGTAATTTATTTTATATCACTGTTGCCAAACACTTTACAGTTCTCCGATATGCTCCTGTATACAAGCAAAGGTGTGACTGCAACCAATCAGTTCAAAGTCCATGGCCAGCTGCCCCTTCATGGCATGATTGTGAGTATGAGCACTAGTGACCTTCTAACTTTTGCCATGACGCACGCATGTGGGTCAGTGTTGTACACAAGACCGAACTTCAAAGCAGTCGGAACAAAAACAAACCCAGCCGGATACCTGAGCATTTTAACCACATATAATATAACCCTATATACTTAGTTGTGCATCATATAGAGAAAATAGCCCATCTTCAAGCTTATAGATATATTATTCCCGAATGTTTGCCTATTTCTGCAGAATGTTATTAGAACCTAATAAGATGCTTGTGTTCATGTGGTTAATCCCACTATCTACACATTTGGAACGTTGAGTATTGAAAAATAGTATAATGAGCTGCCATTCAGAGGTCAGGATAACTTATTTCCAACCAGAATAAGGGAATAAGCCTCAGCCATTACACTGTATAGTGTACTGTATACCATTGTGATTGAGCTCATGGCTACTCCTCCACCAGCCTTCAAATGTTTACATATTGATGATTAATGCTTGTAACCTAGCACACAAAGCTATGTTTTGACGGGCTATTAGTCATAGTGAAACGAAGCAAACGAATGGTCTGCAAAATGTTGTGGTAGGTTACCGCGGCTTTAAAAGAAAATGGTCTGTGGTTGATTGTAGTTGTTGAGTACTTGGACGTGACTGCACTGACAATGAAGGAGGACCTTGGGTCCCCTAATGTCACATGTCTCTGCTTTACTCCCGGCTGCAGCTCATAGTTCTGGATGCTCCGGTAAGTCTCGTCACAGTTCTGCCAGCTTGGATTCCCCCCAGCCACTTCCTCTCCCATGCTTGTGTAGACAAAATAAAAATTACAAAAACACACCTAACAGGTTGAGGTTGCTCAAGACAAGTCAGCCCTGACACCTGTATTTCGAGCCACCTGACTCCTATTTTTTCCGGACATTCATAAGAAATACAGGTTAACTTGAAAGAGGGAAATTCCTCTTCGTCATCTCAAGAGTGATCTTTAGTGTCTGCTTGGCTCTGACTATTGTCTACTTTTTCCCGATACTGAGCCAACATGAAGGCCTGTGCCAATTTCCCACTAAGGGAAGACAGACGGCCTCACCTTGCCTGGGGCCTTTGCCCCTTGGCTATTTGAATTCTATTTATTGCAGTCTGGTAGGTGTGTTTGGGCCCAACGATGTGGGTGGGAGGCTGAGAAATAATGAATTGAACCCTTGTCAGTTTAGACACCCGTAGTAGAGTATCTTTGGCAGGTATTCCCCTGAACTGTTCTGCCTCATGTTTCCGTTTTTTTGTTCAATCCTTTGACCTTGGTGATACCTCCAGCGGTGGTCTGGGCAGTGTCTAAAGTGGGATGGGGGTAGCTTTCTGTGCCATGCTGGTGAGCGCTAACTGTGTCACCCATCCATCTCACTGTGAATTTCTCTTCTCTTGCTCTCCAGGTGGAGGAGAGTGAGAACGAGTGGTCGGTGCCACACTGCTTCACCATCTACTCTGCTCAGAGGACCATCGTAGTGGCTGCCAGGTACGAATATACAGCACGCACAGTCGCATACACACACACATACTGTACACACACACACGTACGTTCTTGACAGCTTTTATACTTCACTACTGGTCAGTCAAAGTTGCGATCGTTCCACCTCCTCTGATTACAGCTCTAAGATGGAGATGGGGAAGTGGATCGAAGATTTAAACATGGCCATTGAGATGGCCAAGAAATCACAAGAGAAGGCAGAAATCTTCCTGGACGACGGGCTCGGAGATCGCTCCAACAGTAAGAGCTTACTTTAACCCTTGTTTTGTTAGGTGTCCTTATAGAGTAGAAATTTGTTTATTGTGTAAATGTGAATGAATGATCCTATGTCATCACTGTAAAGTCTTCTGTATTAATTCAACTGTGAGAGTTCAGTGGGGTGTGGAACTAGGACGATTGGAGAGTTCTTCTGCATGTGTTCATCCTTCCGGTCAAACTCTTCACTGTTGGGTGAAAAGAAGCGACCGGACCTTGACGTCAAGTGTATGGGAGGAGACTTGTGGTTTTCTCTGCTCTCCATATTACCATGTATAGGAGCAAAGACAAGGAAAAACAGGAGAACAATCCACAACCAGGTGCTACGATCTAATGAGAACAATAACTGAAAGCACAATAGATCTGCTGAGAACTAAAAAAAACAAGGTGTACAAAAAAATAAAAGGTCAAAATGTCTCGACAAGGCTGGTATTCGTCAGGGCTATGGTATTGCTAGTCACTTTTAAAGTATTTTTAAATCTACGTCCTTTCCTTATTTTTTGAGTGCTCGAATATATTCTAATCTGCAGTGACACAGGAAACTAGGAATTGGCATAATGGCTAAATTGGTACAAAAATGAATGAAAAAAGGATACAAAGGACCAACAATTCGGCTTGCTAAGCTGCCTCTTGTTGGGCTTAAAACTAACCATAGTCTGGGTTGGCAGGACCCAAATATACTGTACAAGGCTCTGCTGAGTGAATTTCCTGGTGGATGTCTGATCCCCACCATTCAGACCTACAGGCTCATCCCGTTCCCAGACACAACTCCCTCCCTCTTCCCAACCTCCCTCCCTTGCCTCCACCCAGGGTCGTCGGACGAGGTTTCTCTGGAGCAGGAGTCTGAGGACGACATGAACTCCTCCCGTACGTCACTGGACAAGCAGGCCCACCACCGTGCCAACACCACCATGCACGTGTGCTGGCATCGCAACACCAGCGTGTCCATGTCTGACCACAGCCTGGCTGTGGAGGTACTCCTCCTAATTCTGCCCACTATTGTTTATAGCACAATACTTTGTTGCGTATTGTGCCCTGAAAATGCAAGCTCACAATGCATCGCAACACACTGTGAGCAAAATTGTGCTCGCAACTAAGTATAAATCAAACACATGAAATACACGTACCACTACTGGTAGTGATGGAATTGTGCCCATTTGGCAGAGGCAGTGTTGGTATTCCATTAGCACCAAGGTGTTAACGGAAGGGAAAAGGCTACTCTAGCCTGGGTGGAGTTCTCCTTCCTCCATTGGTTTGCTTAACCTCTAACCTCTCACCTCATCTGTCCCGTAATTGTCTTTGTCATATTTTTCCTAACTTCTGCTTTTTATCTTCCCTGCTGAAGCCGTTTCCCACATGGCTCTAACAAATGTTTCTCTCTGGTCTGTGTTCTTTTGTTCCAATGGAGAACCTATTTGAACGACGTGCTTGCATGAACTAGTATCTCTGTGATTCTCTGGCCATTCTCATTCAACAGACATCGGTGAACTTTTGTAACGACCAGCTTTTATTTCCTTTTCGCTGTTCTGTCACTGAATTCTAACATGTTAACTCGCATTTCTTTCCCCTCCTGTCTTGTCTGTGCCACCTTTCTCTGGCTCTCTCTGTCTTTGTCTTGTGACTTTCATCTCAGTCTTCTGCTCGCCCGCCGTTTCACCAGAACTCCCCCCTCGCTATCTTCTGGGTCAGGGCCAGAGACCAAACACCATCACACATGTTTGCTGGTACCGAAACCAGAACCTCTCACTCACTGATTATCTGCAGATGATCCAGGTATTAGAACCATGGACCACCATGACACATTGCAGGTGCCATCACTGGACCACTCAATTTCAATGGAAAGCCTGGGGATTTTTCTTTAGCTTTGTTCTTTGTTCTTTGTTCTTTCTTTCTTTTTTTGCCTGGATGATGAAGCCCCCCTATAAATCAACCCTATTAACACTCAACACAAACAAATTACGATGACCATGTATATAATATATATTTTTGCACAGCCAAGTTAGCTAAGATAAGATCTTTATTGTCACTGTATGAAACATACAATGATATTTCGTTTAGTGCAACCGTAGCACACAGTATCAACAGAGGGAAAAAAAGGACAAAGAAAGAAAAACACTGATGAGAGCTGCATAATGTATCCCAAATGATATGTAAACCTTCCAGTATATTGGCTATTCAACAAATCACTCACTTCAATTAATTAAACAGAGTAAATTATAGCCATTCCAACCAACATTCTTTGTGCAACAAGAAATTATATCTCAACAATCCAAATATTACAATCTGTATTAGTACGTTGTCAGTTGTATTGAGTAACTTTATGTTGTGTACACATGTCTGTCAGTTGTGTTGAGTAACTTTATGTTGTGTGCACATCCCTGCTTTCAGAACCAGCTCTCAGGGTACCTCCTTCGGAAGTTCAAGAACAGCAACGGCTGGCAAAAGCTCTGGGTGGTCTTCACCAACTTCTGTTTGTTCTTCTACAAGACTCACCAGGTACTCTTACTGATCTTGACATTCAGCATCTGCATGAGCTTCTGCTCAGCCTTGCCTTGTGCAGATTGACCACTTAGTCCTATTTCATACTTTGATGGTGTCATGCGAAAATAGCCAACTGCAATTATAATTTAAGCATTTAGTCAATTAAACGATAGTGTTTACTAGTGTACTAAACATCCTGCTATCTGAATAACACCAGTAAGACGAGGGCGAGAAGGGCGCGGTCACGTGCACGCATCCGCTTGGGTGACGGCAGACTGCTGGGCGAGTGCTGATGCTTTGGCATGGGGGTCAGATCAACATGGAATCAATTCTGTACTGGCCATATATGGAGCGTGTCTTGAGTGTACAGTTTTGATGAACAAGTCGGCTCCATATATGGAGATATAAGGGTGGTAGCGGGGGCAGTGTCTCAAATGTACAGGGTTTGATGAGGTCTGGCCATATACGGAGTGTGTCTTGAGTGTACAGGGTTTGATGAGGTCAGATCAACATATAGAATGTCAGAACCGGTCAGCTCCATATATGGAGATCTAAGGGTGATGAGGTCGGATGAGGTCAGGCGTGTCACAAGGCCTGACATGCAGGTTTTCATAGTAAACTGCGACCTACAGTCGCAATTCATATTCTAAGCTGTCGTTTAGCCGATTCTTAACATTTTGCTCTTCTAAAGACTTAGCAACGCCTTGCTCGCTATTTGTTTGAAAATGATCGCCTAACTATGTCTATGACATGTGCGAAATAGGGAAGCCAGGTTAAGCATTTCGACTAGTTCATTTTTTGTTTAGTTTTTTGGCAACATATTTTATAAATTGCACTTCATCAGAAATGAAAAGAAATATATTCTAACAATGAATCTTGAATGATATTATCTAACTGTGTAGTTCATGTTTCTTTGTGTCCAGGATGACTTCCCATTGGCCAGTCTCCCACTGCTGGGCTACACGGTGAGCACCCCCGGAGAGTCTGACAGCATTCACAAGGAATATGTCTTCAAGCTCCAGTTCAAGTCCCACGTCTACTTTTTCCGGGCGGAGAGCGAGTATACGTTTGAAAGGTACACCCCAAAAATACTCATTTACCATATTCCAGTTGGGCTGTAACTATCGATTATTTTCTTGGCGATTATTCTCTTGATTACTTTTTATATTAATTTAATAATTGAGAAGCACGTAAAATATATATATCAAGGAATCAACACAGGAAAATTGATTAGTTTGATTAACCACTTCAACGCTATTATATCTTCGTCACACAATGCTGTGCAAAAATGGCTGATCTACAAGCTCACAACATCTGCATGTAGATTTGTGCGTCATGCGTAACTGATCTTGCAAATGGCTGGACCGATCGGCACCATATGCCTTGTGCACAGTGCCAGTAAGTCAAGGAAGTACCTAATTTATTTATTTTTCAAATATTTTTTAATCTTTTTAAGTATTTAACTTGATCTCTGACCAGGCTGAAACCTTGCTTAAATTTGGAGTTATACATCACAGAAGAAGACTGGCTCCATATTGGATCCACAATGTTTCGCATGTGGATCCCAAGATCCACAAGAGTTTTATTTTATTATAATTCTCTAAGCTGATGAACGCTGGCCGTCTCGTTACAGATGGATGGAGGTGATCAAGAGTGCAGCCAGCGCTACGGGGCGGATGAGCCTGCTCATTCCCAAAGGTCCTGTGGAGATCAACGGAAACTAGACTGAAACGTCTAGAAGTCTTAGAGGCTGGGCCTCCAAGACACTCAAAAACACTAATGTCCTGCTCGGAGTGGTCCTTTCGAAGTGAATCTTGGGTCTGGAAAACCAGAGTCTGGATCGATGCTGGCCGTTTTCTTAACATTTCAGGTGTTCTGTCCTCCAGTGGATTCTGTTTGGATAATGTACATTTTATTTTTTATCAATTGATGATGTAAAGTATAATTTTTTGTTCCATTATAGAAGATGTAGAGAATTGGGAGGCATGGACATTGCGGTCAGTTTCTATGTTTCTTTTGTTGTAACAGATAAACGGTAAAGTCTCGAGTGTTGTTTAACCACTTAAACCCTACAATATATATACTACCCTACAAGGGGTCCCTTCCTTTTTTACCTCTACACCCAATCTCTTCTCCGACTTCAACACTAACACTAACTTTACAAAGTTAGTGTTAGTCTGCTCAAACATTACTCTTTTACCTGCTTTGACTCTACCATTCAATGTAGTAGAAGACCTGCAAGTTTACACCGCAGATATGTCTTCTCCGCCTACAGGAAATACGTTTGCTGCGACCATGAGACCCGTTTCTGAATTCGTCTATATACAAGCTCACAACATGTGAGCTTGTAGATTGCCGTTGATTGTTTGCCCCAGAAATTTATGCTATTCTAGGGTTCATGTGGTTAAATTAACACTGGAGAATTTGCTGTACAGTCAGGCTGGGTATTACATACACAGTACACACAGAATGATAAAATGGGAGGATGGTGCTATTGTAATATGGGACCAAGTTAAGTGCACAGGGTTTAAATGGGGCATGGTGCTTGCTCTGAATAAGCTGACAGTATTATTGAAGGACTGCTCTCTCGCCTATTTTTGAAAGGCGGTGACATACCATGACTGGTTACACAGCATGTTGAAAATGAAGGTTCTTATACAATGACAGGAATGTGTTCAATAGCTGGGTAATTGCTCTGCTAGTGTTGGGTAGTGGCCCAGCTAACGTAACCTCCAACCCTTTTTAAAGGTCATGGAGGTGTGTCAAATTAAAAAAGGTGGTACAGTGGATGACAGTAGAAGGTTTGGGGTATGTTGAAAGGAATTTGGAGGGGGGGCATGTAATCTATTATTTTCTGCTTTTTTATACTGGTGAATTTATGGACTCATTGATGCCCATACATTCAGAGTATTAAGCATAATTTGAGAGTATTTCTAGCAGACTGTCTTATAAATGGTTTGTTTCCCCAAAAACAATGTAAGTTTAATCTGAGGCCTACTCTTTCTGGTTAATTGTCATGTTAAGAAACGGAGAGTATGTTTGTAAAATTAGTACCAAAGCAGGACTGCTAAATAACACTACCAACCATGGACAAAGTTTCTCATGATTAATTTGTGAGGAACCTTAAAGGTCAGTAACTCTTAATTTTGTATCACTCAGAACATGGGTTTAAACAGTATTGTTTTTTAATCATGCTTCCAGATTTGATCAGTCCTGAATGATACATGTTCTGCTACACTCATTCCTTTAACGTGGCATACTGTACTATTAAAAACATTTATTCTGTTCTGATTAACACAGGGATCGTGACATTTGCAAAACACTACGCAGTGTTTATCAGTCTAAACTCTACGATTGACTTTAACATCACAAGCATATTTGAAAAGTCGTTGTGTTCCAAGGATTCATGATGTGATAATGTCTTGCTGTGTTAGCCTGTGTAAGTTGAACTATAGGCCTTGAGAGTATAGGTGATGGGAGATCTAAAGCCTGATTTATACAAGTTGGTTGCGCAATTTGTGTTTGCACTGAAAATGGCAGATCTACGACAGGTTGTGAGCTTGTCGATCTGCTATTATCGGTGCAAGAAACCAGTGGGCAGCTAGGTGATGACCTGACTACCGTAGGTCTCCAAAAAATGTCTTTCTTAGTTCATTAGTGCACTACATGGAGGCATGTTGTAAAAAGACTGAAAAGAAGACTGGAATCTTTATATTTTCTGTGTGTGTGTGTGTGTGTGTGTGTGTGTGTGTGTGTGTGTGTGTGTGTGTGTCAGCAGTGTTCCTGTCTAAACTTCTACCTGCCTTTGGAACTTTTAACAGAAGGGCTTCTCTAAATACCTGATTATAAACCTATTAAGTTCTCTCTGTGATGGAGATGTGTGGCTCTCTTACCCAGTCCAAATCATGTTACTCCTATTTATTGTGTACTATGTCATTGGTCCCCCCCCTTGTAGTCATGTTATTTGAAAGCTTAACAAATAAAAATAACCTTTCAGTCGCAGGTTTGTCTTCACTCTGACTCATAAATGTATTGATTTGTACTTTCCAGACATGACCTAAAGCTAAAGTCCCGGGTTAGCGTACTGTATTGTATGCTGAACCTATGGAGGCAGTGATGTGTTAGCCTGGTAAACCACTCCCCCTTGAAAACATTTCATTTCTTCCCCGCAGAATGAAATGAAAGTGTGTTGGTTGGAGTGTGTAGAACTTGATACTGTGGTACACTCTCTCTGCTCTTATACAGCATTTATAGGCCTACAAGATTTGTTATCAGGATTAGGCTGGTTGGCAGATGGAGTGATTGCACACTGACAGTTAATTTGTAACCTGCTTATCAGGAAGAATCGCAGGAGAAAAAATGGTTGAAAGGGGACTTCTCCAAAACCACCCTATTACTAATTGTGATTCCTGTTTTAAGTCATATTTTGTCACAGTAGTGTTTAGTCTACTGCATGTACTGTATGACTTGACTAGCCTTGGCACATTTGTTTAAATCAAATGTTCATCCTGTCTTGAACTAACTGAAATGTATCTTCGGTGTTAATGTCAAGGTGGTGCACCTGGTGATGTTGGCATAATACTATGCCATAATATTTCTGCACATGAGCAGAAATAAACGGGAGTCCCATAGCAGGGAATTCCTCAGGCATGTCCCAACAGCAGCATTTCTATTGTTAGAATAGACTGGGTGTGGGGCAGATTTGCAAGTACCAACATCTGCTACTGTATACGGTACCAAAGAAAAACGTTTAACAGGGTTACTGAGAAGGTGTGTGTTCAAGAGCTGTTGTCTTTCTGGTATGTGTAAATGCAAAGTTTAGTTTCATTGTGCTAAACACCAAACGTTGTAGATTTAACACGTTTATCTCATGCTCTGCCAGTTGTGCTCTTTTATTTGCATACTTAAAATTTCATATCATCACACCGAGTCAATGTTTTCTTTAGCAAAAGAGTCGGAAGGCCTAGTTCTTGACAAATGGCCTACTATTATGCTGATAATAAATAAAATTAAATATAGGCCTACTGACACGCCACAAAATGTAGTAACATTTTAAATAAAGAAATATAGTGGAACAAAAAGTACCATGTTATGAGGCAGGTAATGGTTATATAGGCCTAGATAATTTTACATAGCTATTTGTCCCCATATTGTGTATAATACAATAGGAAAGATTTATCCCCTCTATTGTGTTTAATACAATAGAAGAGATTCATCAAGTTATTGGCAAGTGCACACAATGTTCATGTATATTGAACCTCACATGCAGCTGATTGAATACTTTATTAGCAGTTTGCAGAAATAAAACACAGGAAAGTAAAGTTAAATACAAGGTCTGCTATAAGAGGATTTAAAACCCAAGAAATCCTATGTCTTGTGTCCATTGGGATCCTTCATATTCAATTAATTCTGAATGGGGAGAATACTCCTGGCTAAATTTGAAAAATGTTCCTTTTGTTTTCCTTTTTTTACACCCTGGTTAAGGGGGACCCTCAGGGTTCCTTTTGGGTGTTCCAAAATAGACCTTATAACTTGAGTGTACAAATGAAATGGAATTGGAACCAGGTCCACCCGACCCATTTGGTTCCATTTGTGCAGTGTTATCTCGCCTCGGTATTTGAAATTAAAATGTTTGAGAATCACTGGTTTAGAAAAACAATCTGTTATGTGGACCACATCATAGAGTTAAGCCTGGTCGAGGCGGGGACAGGTTTATCTCCGCCTTTAGACCACAGCATGAGTGTCCATAGAAGGAGACGTTGCCAGACTCCGTAGAATAGTTTTGCGCGTAACAGATTGACCTCAAATCTGTAGCCAAATTATAGCAGCTTCATTAATCAATTTGTAGCCAAATTATAGCAGC
Source organism: Electrona antarctica (assembly GCF_951216825.1). Taxonomy (NCBI): domain Eukaryota; kingdom Metazoa; phylum Chordata; class Actinopteri; order Myctophiformes; family Myctophidae; genus Electrona; species Electrona antarctica. The sequence goes on from NC_136812.1 coordinate 34,076,760, forward strand.
TTCATTAATCAAAGCGATGTTTTGAAGTATAAAAACATGAACAAAAATTGCTTTCGGACGTTTTATCGTTTAGCACGTTGAAGTAGGCTATAATAAAAAAGAGGGTAAGTTTCACTTTTCCAATATTATGATGCAATGTAGCCTACTAAATGTAGGTTATGCTCTTGTTATGCCGATACGATTCGATATCTAGACCAAGATAGCCTAATGTTGATCAAGCTGTTTTGTATGGCAATTGTTCGTTTATTCCTCGTCTAGCCTACTCTGTAAATGTTAATAGGCTACTTTCTGTTGCAGCTGCCTGCGGCTCATTGAATTTGAAGACCTCTGGAAAGCTGTCCAGAGATCTAAACCAGGTCTAGTCCATCCGTAGTCCGTGTGTGTTCTCATGCTGGACAAGTTGGACAACATTCTCTGAAAAGTCATCATCTGCCAAGGGGAGGTCTGGTCAGTGCTTGGTGAAGTGCGACCTCCATACACGGTGATTAAGGAGGAGTATAGGTCGTTCGGGGGGGTTGACCAATAATATAATGCACCGCTGAACGGGGCATGGAGATGCTGCGTCGCTCATCAGTGTTTGCGGCTGAAGTGATGGACGTATTCGACCGCTCACCCACCGACAAGGAGCTCGTATCGCAGGCCAAGGCTCTATGCAGGGACTACATCCACTCCAGACTGAACCGTGCTGGGATAGGCTGGTCCAAACCTGAGCACGGACTGTCCGCATCAGGTGGCACCATTGGAGAAATATCGTCGGTGCTTCTTTGGCTGGGTATGTGATCATGATTGGCTTATAGCACTGGTTAGCAGTGAGAATAACTTGATTGTTATTCTGTGTGTGTGTGTGACTGTGTGTGTGTGTGTGTGTGTGTGTGTGTGTGTGTGTGTGTGTGTGTGTGTGTGTGTGTGCGCGTGTGTGTCAGGTTTGGTGTTATAGCCTGCATTTTCAAAATCACACAGTTTTCAAGAGTTTTCTTCTTTTTTGGAAATATCACATCTACAAGCTCACAACATAGGCTACTTGTTGAGCTTGTAGATCAGCTATTAAACAGTGTAAACAGGCTTTGTGTTAACTATGCTGGGTCTGGGAACTCTCTGGGATCTTTGGGGGTCCCTGCCCTCCCTGGACCTTGGCCTATGTAGTGATGGATGGCCTTCATAAGCATATTCGCAACAGTTGACACAATCTTATCCAAGACTATAAGACAGCTTTTTTCAATATATAAAAACGATAACCTAATAAATAAGTTATATAACTCTATAATTTAAATATATGGAGAACTCCAGTACAGTATAGCTAAGAATGATACATTGTTAAATATATTTACTTATTACTTAGAATAATATGTAAACATCTATGAATAAGCTTTATAAAAAGCTTTAAGACCATGTCACCCAGGCAATGTAATATGAATATCACTTATATCAGCTCATAATTGTTTTGTTTTGACCAGGCGATGAGTTGGAGTACCTACGTCCCAACATTTATCGTAATGTGGCACGGCAGCTCAATATCACAGTGGCATCAGAAAGCGTGGTTTCTGATGCCTTCCTGGCAGTGGCTGCAGATATATTCTCCACAGGTATTTTCAAATATGCATGCAGACAGACTGACAAACTGACCAGTCTGGTTAAAACATTGTGCTTTCTGCTTGTGATGTGTAGGCTACATTTTCAAAGTGGCTGTGTGCCAGTGCATTTTTTTGTGTTTTTTTTGCCACTATGCTCATTTCATTTCTGGTTTGCGCACATTTTGAACTTAACAAATGCAGCACAGCCGATTGTGCCCTTAGAAGCTCATTGTTTTGCTTTAATTTAGACAGGAGAAACTGCAATCCTTCACCCAACTCCAGCAACAATACTGAATGTTGAGGCTTTAAGATGGACACAGTAATTCAGACCAACAGTCCTCAGAGTGGACAGCAACACCTCTTTGTTAATCCAACTCGAGAGAGGGGTAACATTTACCACTGTCTAGAGTTGAATTAACACAGAGGAATTTTGTTGTGTTGTTTATACTGTGTACTGTGTATACACAACACAATCCTGTGTTAATCCTGTGCAGTTCTCTTCACATGGACGTACTGTAATTGAGCCTAATGGTGGCTCCAGGGAGACAAACAAAATAGATCCCTTTTCTGTACACAGACAGGTTCAACGTTTGCTTTACATGGAGGAAAAGGAACAAACACATGTGCACACAAAGACACAGCTGAACAACACTTTATCCAAACTAAACCATCGATGTGGAAAGAAAGCTTGCATACTGCAATCCTGTGTGTTTTGCTTAACTATAGCCAATCTACAAACTTACAACACGCATCGTGGTGTTCCACCACGTTGTGTGAACAGATCTCCTATTTTGGGTGTGCGACACAATCATGCGACAAAGCACCAAATCAGGCTTTAGAGGGAAGTTTGTTCTGCTATTGTTCCCTTTGCAGGAAAAGAGCTTGTACAGTGAAGTGAGTGAACATGTCTGTCTTCCCCATATTAGGTTAAATATTCCCGGAGTGTGGTCATTACACACAGTTAAGTCCCCACCCAGTGAGTTCACTCATCAGCACACTCCTTTCCTCAGGGAATACAGTCACAAAGCACTCCTCTCCATGGGCAACTATACCATAAGCCTGGCTTATGGCATAAGGGGTGACTGCAAACCAAAGGGGACAGGCTGGTGTACGATGATACGAAATGCCATACAAAATATGACGTTAGAGTGGTTTTATGCATTTTTCACTGAATTAAACTAACCATAACTGCCTTCCACTTAAACCATATATAATTAGTTGACTGAGCCCCCCAGGCATCTATACTACGTCCGCCCCTTTTTTCTCTCAACACAAAATCTCTTCACAGAAAATAGCTGATCTACAAATTCATAATAAAAATCACACCTGTGTAGAAGTGAGTGGTGCAACTCCGTGTGGGGGTCCCCAGGGGGTCCGCGGAAGTTCCAGACCCACAGGAACACGGCCAGGGTGCCGGCCCGGTTCCGGCGAGCCGCCCCGCGTCCAAACCGGTCGAGAAATGACAGTTACCATGTGGGGGTCCCCGGGGGGTCCACGGAACATCCAGACCACCAGCAACGTGCCCAGGGGGCTGGCCCAGTTCCGGCGAGCCGCTCTGTGTCCGAAACGGTCGAAAAATTACAGAGTTACCGTGTGGGGGTCCTGGGGGGTCCCTGGGGGATCCCTGGCCAAATGACAGGTGTTACCAACCAAGCTATTTTCGTACTTGGACAGACAGACCCAGGGACAGACCCAGGGACACACATAGCTGTGTAATGGAGTGGTTGTACCACTCAACAACAGCTACATTGTGTGTTTGTAGATCGGTTATTTCTGAGCGGTGCTGACCGCTCCAACACGTGACTATGCATTCGTCTATTAGTCTAGCATTTTGTTAGTCTGCACGGTTACTGTGGTCGTCATCATACATTATCATCATGATAAAAAGGTGTCGCTCACTGATTTTTTGAGTGGTGCAAACCACTCCAACAACTGGCTTTGTACCCGTGTACCCGTGTTTGTACCAAAAAAATTAGCATGGTTACTATGGTCACTGACATTACGTCAGACCACAGCTGATCAGTCTATATAAGACCTTGCACCACTCAGTTCACACGGTTGTGATTTTTTATGAATGTTCTCCCCAGAATATAGGGACGCTATAGGGTTCATGTTGTTATATACCCAGCTTACTGACACATTCTTTCAACTATTTATAGTACTCTGTTTTATAGTACATGTTTGTACTATTTTATGCATAATATAGCCTACTGTACAATGGCAGTGGTTTAAATTCATACATTTGGATTGACAGTTTAGCTAAGCATAGAGTTCACCATCTAGAGAGGAAGTCCTGGGCAGGAGTAGATTATATAACCACAGACTTGTTCGATGAGAAAAACAAACAAACGTCAGTGTTTTCTCCACACTGTAATGTGTCCTTATGCATGGGCAACAGCAGAGGATGTCAGTGAATGGGTTATCTGCACCAATGCAGATAGCCTCATTATAACTTTGCAGCAAATTGCTGGTCTACATGCTCACAACATGCTGCATTGTGATGTGTTGTGAGCCTGTAGATCAGCCATTCCGCTGGATTTTCGCCCCCCCCCCAGAGTAGGAATGCTAGGGTTCAAGTGATTATGTTGAAATATGTTGAAAAATATGCGCAGTTGTTACTATGATGATGCCTGCTGTACAATATGTGCTATAATAAGTACTCAAACTTGAAGTTAACTCATCCACGTAGTATCCTGTAATGAGCACAGTGGAACCATCTGGTGTTAGCAAAGCAGAGATACATTTGGTATCAGTTACATACTGGCAGTCCTTGTAACAAAACGTTCAGACGAGGAATCTTTGAGTGAAAAAACATCTTCAAATTACTTTGTAAACAAGTCAGTTGAAGGTTGAAGCACACTAAAACAGAGGCATCACAGGCCATTAAACAAGGAGAAAACTAAGAGAAACAACAGAATCATCATTTATCTAACTTTGTGAACCAAAGGATGACTTCGAGGAGGAGGAGGATTCTAAATTATAGATGGAAATGAGACAATTTGTATGTGATGGACAATATCAGACTTGACCTTAGATGGTGTGTTAGATAAAGGCATTACTAATGTGGGTTCATTCTGGAAAAAATGACCTGATGACTGATCTAACAGAAGAATGCATTCTGGTTACTTCAAGCTTTGTTCCTGAGGTTTCGTCTTTGTCTCTAGAGAAAGGCAGGTTGGCCGCTGCTGGGGGTTATATAACTCTAAGACAGTGCTTTCCAAATCCTTGGAAGGCCAAAAGCTAAGACCCCCCATCATGTGTGCACACACGCACGTTTCTCGGACACGTTTAGATCAAACAATGTTAAGTACTTCACAATGATGTTCCAATAGCTATGTTTTGTTGTATTGACTATAAGTCTTGTAACTTATTGCATCTCTCATCTGTTCCCAGGTGTGACTTGGGGAAAGGTAGTTTCTCTGTATGCCGTGGCAGGAGCCTTGGCAGTGGACTGTGTCCGGCATGGCCACCCAGCCATGGTCCATACCATTGTAGACTGCATGGGGGAGTTTGTCCGCAAGAGTCTGACCTCCTGGTTGAAAAAGAGAGGGGGCTGGGTAAGGGGAAACTTTTCGCTTTCACATTTTCATTATTAGTTTAACTTCTTGAACCCTATAGTAGTGTGCCTATTCTGGGCATGTCATTATAGGTTAATATTAACATTTTCAAACTTCTCAAGCATTTTCAAAATTACAAAAAACATTGAGATTTTTCAAAATACATTTAAAAAAAGATACGTGCAATTTGTACATAAACTATTTACAAATAGCCAAAGTATAAAACAGGGCTTAAATGGCTATCCACACCAACACCATAATGCTAACTATACCATTCACTTTTGTCATTGTAGTTGTGGTGCGGACTTGAATTAGAATTATATTTAAAACAATATATTTTAATTCAAATCCTTGGTGTGAAAGGCACTTAAGAGTTACAGGGTAGTTTGTACAACCAGCTATAATATGTCTTACCCGCCTCCACACATAATCAGTAGGTCTTACCCTCCACACATAAAACAGAGGCTGTCCCCAATTTCAATTATATACAGTATGTGTTCAAATTAATGCCAGCTCATTGATCATCATTACTTTGGGCAATCTATAAGAAAGCAGTGCATGAACACCTGACCTTCATTTAGGTCTATTGGGCATTATAAGCCTAAAAACTTAATAAAACAACAACAACTTTAGTTGTGATCTTCAAAACTCAACCGTGGTAAATGAGAGGCGCAGGAGCTCAGGCAGAAAAGGACTGGAAAAGTGCCTCTCTCTGTCCATGTTCCGCTCTGTTGGCACTGCATAAAAGTGAACAAAAGCTCTTGTACTGATGCTTAAATGGTGCATTTGGGGGGAATGCACAAAATAACTGAAACCATTAGTCCACCGGGTGGACCGGGTGCCCTGTCTCTCTGCCTCATGTTTGTTTACTCTCGCAGATAATTAGGGTGTCACAAAATGGGACACAATGCCTTGTATAACCGACATCCCGGGTGATGAATAAGAGACCTATTTTCTGGGGATAATTATAATGTGTGATCTGTGAGCGCATGTAATGTTTGCACGTAAGAGTTGTGATGGTAGCACGTACCACAGTTACTTAACTAACAACTTGATGAGCTTAAAATGGATCATTTAGATTGGGCAGCTGGACAAAAGTTTTAGCACTTATTTCTCAGTACATTCTTCTTTTATATGGTTGTATCTAAAAGTCTCCCAGCCGTTTAGGTGGTTTTCTGAAATATGCTCTGTTGAGGTTAGAGTCAATACAGTCACTGGGTTACAGTGTTGTCTTTGGCGTTGGAATTGCATATTTGTGGACTAGTTGCATAGCCTTTCACACTGCTGTTAGGATGTTGTCAAAGTATGGATACATTTTGGATGTTTAAGCTCTTCAGACCAATATTTTTTAACATAGCCTACATTTAGTTTGTTTGCTTGGAATCAGGCAAATACAGTTGTGTTTGTCCTGCTGTTTCATTTTAGAGAAGCTATCAATGATGCATGACCTTCTGTACCTCAGTTCCAAAAACCTAGGACTAGAAGTTAGCTTTGAGTCTTGACTATAAAGTTTAGACCCCATATGTCGTTGCAATCTTGAAAATGTTAAGAAAAATATTCACCTATAAAAACATGCCAAGAATACGGAGTGCCGCCCAGGCGGTGGCGTAACCGTCTGGGCACCCGACTGGTAATCCAGTCGCAGTGTGCCGCGGGTTCGACTCCCGAGCCCGACACGGCCTTTACTGCATGTCTTCCCCCATCTCTCTCCCGTTTCCTGTCAGCCTACTGTCTGTCCCTTCAAAAACCAATAAAAGGCGTAAGCCGCAAAAAAATATCTTTAAAAAAAAAAAAGAATATGGAGTGCCAACTTGAAAGTGGTTAAGTCTGTGGGTTTTAATAAAATGTAACCAAAGAAAAGTATTAGCAATAGTGTGTGACTTAGCCGAATGCGAACGAAAATAATAGCCTGGGTACCGAGGCTACTTGTGACTAAATAATAACTATATTGGATCCATTGGAACACACATTGTTTTTTCCATTTCCTGAAAAGTAACAGCTGTTTCTGGCCGACTATATCAAATAATAACTCAATATGTTACCATTAAAATGCTTTGTCCTTGGCTCTGTCTACTGACCCACTTATGAGGTTCCACATGCAAAACTCTGCCATTGTATTATATTATTAATTATTAATAGAGGTGCTAAATGTATGCCTTTCCTTTGCCAACCCAGGTGGATGTAACGAAATGTGTGGTGAATACTGACCCCAGCTTCCATTCCCACTGGTTGGTGTCTGTTGTCTGTGCCTGTGGACACTACTTGAAGGCCATGGTGTTTTATTTCCTCCGGGAAAAGTGAAAGATGTGATTTGATAGGCTACAAACAGATTATTGGCCAGCTGTAGTCTCCTTCACCAGCATAGTACAACCCCGCCCCATTGAAGAAGTAACCACTGCCTTGGCTTGGATATGTTTACACTTGAGGACATTTGCACTGAGCCTACATGAATGATCACCCTTCACAGACAACATGGATTTAGCCTAATCTCCTCGGCTTCACATGCTAGACTAGAGTATGTATTTATTGTTAACAGTAATATTATGACACACTCACTCAATGATATTCAAGCATTAGTTCATTACGTCACATGCTCGGTGTATTGTGTGTCAGAGACTTTTTTAACTAGGCACTGAGAATCTAGGGCTATTCTCTTTTCCAGACTTTATTAAATTGGATACTGGCTGCCTGAAGCTGAGATTTGCTCTCCTAGTGGTAGAAATGGTAATTATGGGGAATGGTAATTAAAGCTTTTACAGCTTAACTTATAAACACAGAAACAATAAAAACAAGATTTCATACAATCTAAAAGTTAAAACAGCAATAATCAAAGCAATGCACAATACCAAATCAGATTAATAAACACACAGATATACCAGTAAGATGCCTAAGGGTTCTGACATATATCCATATATGGAGATCTAAGGGTTTGAGGTTTGAGGTCAGATGTGGAGTTGCTGGCCAATATTGATGACATCAGGGATAACCATATATGGGCTTAATTGCGACAGCAGATCGCATTTACTATGACATCAGATGTCATAGTGATGTCACGAGACCTGGGAACCATATGGGGCTTTCCCATGTACAGGTATGGGGATTTTGAGTGATACACTGACTGACTGACGGGAATTGCATGTTTTCATAGTAAATGTGACCTGTAGTAAGGGCATTTTATCAGGTATTTGACCAATCTGGGAACTAAATCGTTACCAAGAAATTTCTTCACCAATGTGTTTCTAAAGGTGTCTAATAACATGTACTAAAAGTTTGAAATTCAACTCCCGTGGGAAAGTTGAGTTATTAGCATAATATGTGACCATACCCATAACATCCTATATAAGGCAAAACAGTCAAAATTTCATCATTCTTTAAGTAGCATGTGACATATGAAACTAGGGTGATTTCATGATTCTGAATCCATTCCAAGCATTAGTTTTGCACAAAAAACACTCCTTGGGCTAAATTAGGCCATATCCACTTGACCAAATGTGCTGACCTCATCACGTTTGTGTGGCTGTTTTCCTCCCAAGGAGTGTTTTTTGTGCAAAACTAATGCTTGGAATGGATTCAGAATCATGCAAACACCCTAGTTTCATATGTCACATGCTACTTAAAGAATGATAAAATTTGGACTTTTTGCCTTATATAGGATGTTATGGGTATGGTCACATATTATGCTAATAACTCAACTTTCCCACGGGAGTTGAATTTCAAACTTTTAGTACATGTTATTAGACACCTTTAGAAACACATTGGTGAAGAAGTTTCTTGGTAACGATTTAGTTCCCAGATTTTCATAGATTTCTCTTACTACTGCAGTCGCAATAACAGTATAGTAGGAGTTATACTTGTTACTGTCAGGCCTATTGTATATCTGGCCAGAGAGCATACCTCGGTCTGGCACTGGTCTCATTTTGTCAGACACAAATTGATCTAATGAAAAGGAGACCAAGAAAGGTCACGTGCCATATTATTGATTGATTGATTACTTTATTAACAGTTTGCAGAAATAGTAGAGTTCAATACAAGGTTTGCTAAGAGGATTCAACCAAAACCCAAGAAAGCCTGGCTTGTTTCCATGACTTGTTTCCAATTCTTCTGAATCTTTAATGGCATACAAATATACAGTACTATGCAAAAACATCATATAAACGGTTGGAAATATAAAAAAAATAATATGTACAGTATTAAGGAAGGGGGGGTGACTTTTTACTGGGGCAGTTTCGAATTGCAGCCAAGTGCGGTTTTAAATTAAAAAATGATGTCCACAATATACTTAATGAGGTGTGTGTGTGTGTGTGTGTGTGTGTGTGTGTGTGTGTGTGTGTGTGTGTGTGCGCGCGCGTGCGTTCTGCAAAGTGTGTTTTCTGGGCCATTTGTTCATTTCTACGTAATTGTCGCCTTTGTAATTCTTGGGCTTGATGCACTTTTATTGTCTTTGATTTCATTTTACAAATAGAACATAATGTGAATACCGGTAATATCACGTTTTGTTTGGCATGCAGCACTGAGTGTCTTACGAAATAAAATAAAAAAATAGTTTAAAAAATGTGTCGGCCTTGTCGTGTAGCTTTTTGCTTTGTCATTTCGATGTCAAAATACAGAAGCAGCGGCGGGTAAACAAACAGTCATGGGATCATTGGGATGGAAGACACGTTGAAAGGGTTTGTTTACAGATGGTGGTCGCTGCCTGCTTGGCGCGATGCGCTGTCGCTGATCTATAGAACATGTGTGCAGCACAGGGCCCATTGGAGGACACACACTGTCACCGCAGGCATGTACACGTATCGTCTCGTGGAAGTGAACCCGATCACTCCGCCCAAAACAGAACGCCTGATTGGAAGTGACCAGAAAGGTCCCGCCTCCTCTACGAATTCCGCAAGAAAACGGTCTTCCCATTGGACAAGTGGCCAACGGCGGAGTGCATAACAAACAAGATAGGCTGAAGACCGTCGGGATGGATGCAGGTAGGATGCATTTGTTTGTTGGAAATAAGTGTTTTTTTCTCCCCTTTAGCTGCTAAGCTAACGCCCGAACTGTCCCACTATTTCGTATTTGTTGATTCTGTAACGAAAACACCTCCGGCAGCCGCCGGCAGTCCCACAACAGAACAGAACACACAATCCTCCCTGGTGCTTTCTTTAGCCTAGTTGCCATTAGCAGGCTAACGTTTTGGACCAAAGCTAAAGTGTGCTAGCTTGTGCTATAGCCTCTATAAAAGTGTGTCCTGCGGGTTTCTCGCATTGACAGCTAGTCACACAACTTAAATGTCACATATACGATTGACTGCCACATAGCGTCGTTGTTAATAGCCCCGTGGGAAGTTGTTATGCTGCGATTGGCTTTGCTGTGTGCCCTTGGTTGGATGGACTGGTCATGCTAATGTTACGCCCATGATGAGACAGTCAGTGCATTGTCACCATCAGAGTCATTAGGTTCGCACTGAGTCTGACAATAACTCTGACAAACTTCTGACATGTAGATACAAGTCAGGAGAAAGTTGATTTAGAAGTCCATAATAAATAAAGTCACTGACTATTCACCGGTAAGTTTAGACCTAAGCTAAAGCTAAATGGGATCCAAAACAAACTATATTTTGTGTGTTGCAACCTTATGAGCTAATGTTGAGTGCGTGACGTGTTTATGAACCCTCAAAGCACACAATATGTTTATTAACTACTTGTTGCCAAGGATCAAAGTTTATATCAGAGTGACTAGTCTATATTGTGCCAGGTGGTGTTGTTTTTTTGTACGAATTAAGGTTAGACAGCCAAGCATTGCAAAAAATAAGGTCCAGTCTCAAAAGGAATCCATGACAATCAAAACCAAATCAAATCTGTTGCTTAATCATATAATAATGTAACGTTCAAAAGACTCAACTTGTAAAAAGGAATAAGCTAACACTCAAAGGTGTTATTTAATCATATAATGTAATGTTCAAAAGACTCAGTCGTAAAAGCATTGAACACTCTTGTTTGTTTTAATCTTATAATGGTATATTGATTATAGGCCTAACTAAGCATGGTTTAAAAATATTGACATTATGAGACTCTTATGGAGTAATACTATACCCATTAGAGCTATGGACCAGAGCTAACCCAACCAGTATATACGACTATGTGCCTTCTGGCCAATTAACCCTTTCTCGCAAGAACATTATTTTAGTTGTAACATACCAGTAACTCCAAAGAACACAATTTGGTCGGTGCAATGATGCTGAAACAAAAGGATTTCAGACTCCAGTCTGAGCTGTCCTGACAAATGTAAGTTCAAAGGGTTTATGTTTTGGACAAGGGCTGAATAAGATGTGCTCATCGTTTACGTTTAGTGATGCATCATCCAGTGTTCTTTCCCTACTCAATCACGCTTAACCCCCCCCCCCCCCCCCCTCGAACCTCTCATAAAGTTGCCGTGCATGTTATGTCTGCAAAGACTACGGTATCTATAGATGTGTCATGTATTTCCTTACTTGAAACGAGTTCATGTATACCCCTGACACACACAGCCTGCATTCCATTCACTGAAGTGCCAAATTTAAACTGGCGATGAGCCCAGTAATCGTTCTAATTGCATTGAAGAAGTCATGTCAGGTCTACAGTGCTTAATTGTGATTGCAGGATTCCTCTTGCAGATCCATGTTGTTTCTTTATGTTTTGTGAAGCTCTTTGGGGCGTAACTATGAATATTGGACAAGATACATTATACAATATACACACACTGGTGACATTATTAAGGAAATCTAGGATCATACATCTGTAAAGCAGGTACTTAAGGACACTTCATCCTAAAAACTAGAAATGGAAAAAGTGAACAGCACAGCTAGTTGTCAGCTGAAGCTGAGGGCCGATGGGTAAGTAGGGCACTCTTCAAATGTCACTTGCCCTCATTCATGCTTGTGTATGCTTGTTTAATTTCAGCTACCCTGACATACGACACACTTCGCTTTGGAGAGTTCGAAGATTTTCCTGACACCTCAGAACCTGTGTGGATCTTGGGGAAAGAGTTCAGCGCACTCACAGGTAGCATGGCACAACAATTGGTGTACTAGTACTCAGTTAATGTGGTGAAAGGGAGAGAATGAGAATACCAGTACATTTATGACATGAGATGATGAGTGTGAAATAAGTGTGTTAAAGTATGGAAACCAATTCACATACAGTTTATGTGAAACATGAACATAATGCTGCATTCTGATTTATTTTCTTCCCTTTAGAAAAGGATGACATTTTGTCTGATGTTACTTCACGGCTCTGGTTCACATACAGAAAAAACTTCCAGCCAATTGGTAAGTTTTTTTCCCCCCCTTTCTTTCATGTTTCTGTTAAGTTGTAGCTTATATCATATGTGACATACATTGTATTACAGGAGGGACAGGACCAACATCTGATGCAGGCTGGGGTTGTATGTTGCGATGTGGCCAGATGATCCTTGCAGAGGCCTTGGTCTGTAGGCATTTAGGCAGAGGTACGTCTCAATACTGACATTTATTTGTTTTATCTGCTTTTGATACTGTCGGTCTATGCATGGCAGTAATCACCTAAAACCCAAACTATACATAATTACATGCTCGCTGAAAAAAATAAGTTGTTTTCTGTGGCTGACACCGTCATGGATTGAAGTACAAATTAGGCTTAAGTCGAGCTTATTTTTGCCGAGCCATTTAACTAAGTGACTGCACTGTCTGGCACAAAGTACTGTTCTATTCAGAGAATACCACGAGGAGCTTGCTTTAACTGATAACTGTCTGTTTGTCAGACTGGAGATGGGTTAGAGGGCAGAAACAAAGAGAAGAATACATCAGCATTCTCAATGCCTTCATTGACAAGAAGGACAGCTACTATTCCCTCCATCAAATTGGTAAACCCCTAACATATTAGCATGACATAGTCATACACGGATACTACTTGAAATAATGAAATTACACTTTAATGTGCATTTTGTTTTTCTCCATTTGCGCTGCAGCCCAGATGGGAGTTGGAGAAGGAAAGTCCATAGGGCAGTGGTATGGACCAAATACGGTGGCACAGGTTCTAAAGTAAGCACAGCTACATCCCAGACAGGTCACCCAGACATTGCATCAGGCCAGCACTGTGTTGTATCTTTTTTATCTGCCTGTATTATCCACTATCACAGGAAGATAAAGACAGTCATTGTCTATTCATTAAAACTTTAGTGAACTCAACTTAATGAATAATGTTGTCAATGGTGATAAATAATTGCGATGTCATATGTCTTATGTAAATTGTAAGTGTTGATTTTTCATCCATACTCAAATTAATGGAACCCAGTTGCGTTAAAAAGAAAACACTACTGACTACTGTATGCTTTGTGGGAGAAAAAGTGGCCAAAATTACTCATACTGTCTATACTGTATACTCAGGAAACTGGCAATGTTTGACACATGGAGCCGATTAGTAGTACATGTGGCGATGGACAACACAGTGGTGATCGAGGAGATCAGTGAGTATGATCACCTTTCTTTTTTGTTTTGGAGGAGTGGGTGGGTGGGGCATTTCACGCTTTTGATTTAGTTATGTCATTGACACTGTAGTCTAGACACTAGACAGACAGGCAAACCCACTACAGCTGTGGTTAATGTTTCACCCCAGTTATTGCACTGGTAGTAAAACAGTGAATGAATCATGTTGATGTAATGACAGCCATAGAGCATATGTGCCAGGCTACAAAGTGCATAATTGTGTTGTTTCTAATGATGATAATTGTGATAATCAACTAGATGAAAATTAATAGACAGGACAAGGATCTAATCAATTAGATGAAAAGCACATCAAATCAGGAGACATCTTAAGGTGCAGTTTAGAGTTGTAACTTAAAAGCACACCTCTGTACTGCATGCAATTATTTTTACTCGGATGGGCAAGATTTATGAAGAATTAATGAGCGTGTCCTCATGCTAGGGGTCATCCAATCACCAAACGTTCCAAACAAGGCAGGCACACTAAAGCGGATTTGAGCCAATGGCCACACTTTTGACTCAGCTGCATTCAACACCACCTGAGTTGTATACTAGTTAGAATCCAAAATGATACATTGATTGTACAGTAGTTATATTTTTTACATACAAACTCAAAGACAGCCTCCTCAGATAAGCCCTAACAAAAGTCAATATACCAAGACAAACAAATATAGTGTTAGAATGTTGATTTGAATCTTATTTTTGGTTCAGAAACGTCGACATTGTTTTTGTCCCCCACTAAATCAAAATTAAAATGTGATTGGATGACTCCAAACACAAGGTCAAAATGAAAAGCAATGTCATTGGATGGGCTGCCTGGTGACTCAGCCAGTTAGCGCACAGACCATATGCTGATCAAATCCGACCCTTGTCTTGTCTTGCATGTCTCTCATCCAGACAGGTTGCCCTGTCTGTTTAAACTAAATAACCCCCACACACACAGTCACACACACACAATGAAATCCTAGGGGAAAAAAATCCACCGCTATTCTGTCTTTTTTTTGCAGAACGTCTTTGTATGCCTTGGCTGGACTATGGAGGAGCCTGTGCTCAACCAGATGGTGCAGGGGAACTTAACGGTTGCATGGAGGGTGCCTGTGCCCTGGCTGAGGAAGAGACAGCCCTCTGGAAACCCCTTGTCCTGCTCATTCCTCTCAGGCTGGGCTTGAGTGACATAAACGAAGCCTACATCGAAACCCTGAAGGTGACACACAATCAACATATCTGGTTTATCATGAAACTAAATGGTCAACATCTCCATAGCAGTTAGAATCCTCCATGGTGCATCCTCCTTGCTCCCGCGAAAGGAGGATGCACCATGGAGGATTCTAACAAAATTAACTAAACTAAAACTCACAAAATCTAAAAACACAATTTGCACAATTTTCTGCACACATAAGCCAAATTCCAATACCCCAATTTCTGCCGCCTCCATCCTTCAGCATGGCAGTGTTACGGTGAAATTGGTTAATGTGACCATCTCATGGAGACATGGACTACACATAACGTCAATGTCCATTAACAAATCTATGCGGCTAATATTTATGTGGCCTAAATACCACATCTCGGCAGGTCAACAAACTGCAACAACGCCATTTGGAGCACGTCCTGGTGAAACTCCTCACTGTCTCGGAAAAATAAGTGCCTAGCAACTTCATGTGTAGAAACGTGTACACGTGTAGAAAGGGTACAATAACTACAATTCAAAGAAATTACAGGTCAATACAAAATCTGCTAAGAGGATAAAACCAGAAAAAGTACTAAGACTTGTTTACCTGAGGGTCCTCCTTTTCAATTCATCAGAACATTTCTATGTTCTGATGCAAAAAAATATATCCTCATATAGACTGTTGGGAAATGTGTACAGTGTACCTGTGAACAGTAACAGTTAATCTACACAGTCCCAAAGACCAGACAGTAGGGGTTAGCAGTGACCAGGACTATATGCATTTGGGAAATTGGCAATATGACAAAATTGGGAGACAAATGGGAAAGACAAATCGAGTGGTTTGTAACTAACAAATTGTAGCAAGCAACCTCTGCAATGCAGTATATGGAGTGATTCTTCAGCTTTCAGCTACTGGCTGCCAACACACCATTCACCAAAATGTACAAAGAAGGCAATATCATCAGACAAGTATTTTTTGGTTTATGCTTTCCAAATTACATGACTACATTGACTAGTTAACTATAATAACTTTAATGTGACATTTGAATTTACTGTAATTTCTCAGTTGATATGGGTGGACATCTAGTATCAGAGCAAGCTCGCCCACAAGAACTATTATCTGAATTAAAGCAATGCAATGTCAGATAAAACTTGGGTTTCAATACGCTCTTGTTGTCTGTTCACAGCAATGCTTCATGCTGCCTCAGTCCTTGGGTGTTATCGGAGGGAAGCCCAACAGTGCCCATTACTTCATTGGTTATGTCGGTATGTTCTGCTTGTTGGTTAGATTAACTACTGTGGTCACCGGTGGAACTTCCATCACAAGTAGAGCTACCCCTCATTTTTTTCAACCTTACAGGAGAGGAGCTCATCTATTTAGACCCTCACACCACCCAGCCTGCAGTGGAGCCATATGAAGATGGTCAAGTCCCTGACGAGACGTACCACTGTCAGCACCCGCCTTGCCGCATGCACATATGTGAACTGGACCCATCCATTGCAGCGGTAGGGACTCTAGGACGATTCAGATGAAAGGAAAACCTGAATAAAATGAGCTGAGAAATATAATAACCATAGCAGATGGTTCCTTATGGGTGTTAACAATCAAGCAGTTAAATCTATCATGCTGAGCAGGCCCTTGGATCAAGGAGGGAGAAAAAATCTAATTGACTTTGAAAATAAGGTTCATTATTTTGCCACACCAACTCTTCTAAACACTCCTGGTGGGAGTGGTCTCTGCCAGGATTAAAATGCCCCCATCTACAGGACACAAGATGTCACTGAATGCTTTGATGCATATAAATGAAAATCATATGCTGGTCTATGACTTTCATATTCACCAGATCTCAACCCAGTTTAACACCCGATAGATTTTGGACCGACATGTTATGACAGCGCTCTCTTCACTGTCATCAAAATGCCAAATGAGGCGATTACGTTTTGTGAATCGCACCACAAAGCATTGTGAGCTAATACATACATTTTGGAAATATTTAACAAATCTTGTGGGGGTATTTTCTGATGGGGGTCTATGGCCAAATACATAAACTTGGGGAACCACTGTGTTAGATAATGTTGTATCCCTCCAGTACAAGTTCCAGACACTTATACAGGCTGTCAAGGTTAACTGAAGCTGTTCTGTTAGTGTTCGACCTAACACCTAAGAGTAAGACACTTACTTATTCTTTTGTCTATTCTGTGATGCCTAAGCCTGTATACGTTCTTGTTGTCCTTTTCTAGGGTTTCTTCTGCAAAACCGAAGATGAATTTGATGATTGGTGTATGCGCATTCGAAGGGTAGGTCTGTCGTCATCTGCTTTCTATTATTTTTTAACAAAGGTTCAGTAAGAGGATAATTGACAATTAATCTGTTCTGTTTCCTAGCTCTCCTGCAAAAAAGGAGGCTTGCCCATGTTTGAGCTAGTTGACAGCCAACCCTCTCACATGGTCAGCGTGGATGTCCTCAACCTCACACCCGGTACATATTTTCATTTGACTGATTTGTATATTGTTTGTCAGGCAGAAACCTTGTATCTCCATAGTGAAGTTAGTTTTTTTTGTAAATGAATGCCCTACTTAATCGTGCAAGTGCCGTGCAAAGCATATAGACAATCTACAAGCTAACAACGCGCCATGGCATGTTGTGAGCTACATTGGATCTTTTGGAACCGATTTCCTTCCCCATTTCTTGAACAGTAAAGGGTTTGGAACTACAAGGTTTTGTACTGACAGCATCAATATGTCCCTAATACATAGATTATACAAACACATTTTAATGACCCGTTTCATCCCTTCCCAGATTTCTCAGACCCCGACAGGTTGGAACGATTCTTTGACTCGGAGGATGAAGAGTTTGAGATCCTGTCCCTGTGAGGGAAGGAATGAACAAACATTGTACTGTTTAAGTTGTGCCCTTAACAGTATGCAGACAATTCTTTGGATTTCTTCTCTGTATCAGGAGGGAAGCCAAAAAAGGGGAAAATGAAGATGACTGGTGACTCTGTCGAGCCAGTCCAGCACCACCATGGCGTAGTCATGTGTCACAGCGTTCTTCTAAACAGCCCCTGAATGCTCTGTATCAAAACAGAGGCTGCCTTGGTGGGAGGCAGTAGCAGGAGCTCAGGATAAATTCTGTATGCACATCTTCACAATAAGCATCTCCATTTGAGTCTTAACACTTTAAATGTTTATTTTGAAGTGATATGGTGCCTTCCCGTCTCCATAATAATTTGCCATAACAGTTTTGTTTTTAAAAAACAAATGGTTCATGACACATGGCTTTTCGCGGTTTTGTCACTAATATCTCAAGTCTGTAACAGCCTGTAATGAAACCAAATTAGTCGATTTTTCAGACAAAGCTGCATTAATTGTTCATGCAAAGGTATCCTTGTCCTGTCTAAAGATCTGTACACTAGTTAATTTGACAATTATTTATTTACTCAACATGTAGACAGATTAAAGAACTGTAGACGGATGTAATGGAAAAGAGATACAATAAAATGAAAATCTTATAAAATGTGTTTCTCCTGCATTATAAGATTAATCATGTGCGCCCTTGGTTGGTCCAAATGTATTCATTTAACCTGAAAGTGCAAAAAGGAAATCTGATCAAGACTTCCTTTGACTGAAAATACTATAAAATGTATATTTCTAGGTTGATTTCCATAGTTCCCCAAGTGGCTGATTCTCAGCTGTGTTGATGATATTTAAACTGTGGGTCCTGATGTTGGTGTGAACATCTTCAATGCTTTGGGAAGCATCAATTACCTAGAAGGCAACACATGCAATGTTAAATCATTAGATTATTGTTTTGTTTTTTTAGATTGTTCTCTTTTGCCTATATAAATGAATCCACATGTTTAATCGGTCAACCCTGATTCATACCTGCCAGTTGATTTCAGGGTCCTCCATCAGTTTCTCAAACTTCTGCTGGACTGTTCTTTGGAAGACACTGTTCTCATATCTCTCTTCTCCAAACTGCCCCCTGAGTGCTGCATCATTTGGATTAAGCTTTAGGAACATCACCAGGTCTGGCTTTGGCAGTCCCACGTCAGGGTGCTTGCACCAGTCCAGACAGAACCCCTGTAGAGGAGAAGGCAGAGCATCACAATAGCCCCTGTCTCACGAGCTTGTGGATGGATGAATTTGCAAAAAAGCTGAAGCACTCACTGGTTTGGCACTGGTGAATGCAACTCCAGAGAAGGCGTACCGATCTATAATTAGAGTGGTCCCTTGTTCCAACTTTTCCTTCATTAAAGGCCTGGGAATCACAAGGGAATTATACACTGAATAATATTCAGCCTTATCTGATCTACAAGCACAATGTGTTGTGAGTTTGTAGATCAGCTATTTCCAAAAGATTTGGAAGGCTTGTGAAAAAATGTTATGTTCAGAATTCATATGGGGGTCCGCGGCCACATACATACAGTACTAATACAGTAGGCTACTGCATGTATGTGGTCCATAGCCCTAATGCTCTTTAACAGTAGCCGATGAATTTGGTGGTTATTTATTGACACAAATGTTTGAGAACCACTGATTTACACTACGGTTAGTTAGCTAATGTTTTCTTACACGAGTTCCCAGCGATTTGCAGAAAACAATAGGTGCACTGTGTGGTCCTCCAAGTTGCTTTTGTTTTCAAGGTAGGCGCTGATCAGCTGTCCGATCTTAGTGGTTCTATCTGTCATGTCACACAAAACCCAGACGGTGGTATGGTGAGTTCAAGGTCATTTCCAGGTCCACAAAGAGCGAAGTGCATGGTTACATTGTGTTGTCTGAATATATCTTACCGGGAAATCTCATCATCTCAGCTGGCCGTCCACTTTGTTGCAGGGCTTGCACTAACTTGCTACATTGTGTCGTTTTCCCGGCCTTGTCTACTCCTTCCAGCACAATCAGTGCTCCTCGTTTGCATGCCATCGATCCAAGCAGTGTGGAGGATTGCCGTATGGGTATGATTATGCAGGTCTGGTCTATTGACAATCCAAATATATTCTGTAAACCGGCAGATTTTCCACCGATTGCGCGCTCTTTCACTGCAAAATGTCAACAAAGGAAGTGACATATGCACGCTTCCCTTTCCGGTATATTAGATTAGAATGTATTTTGTCCATGATTTTGGCACACATTTACTGTTTTGGTAGTTGAAAATGATGTGTGATCGTAGGGGTTTTCCCCAAAATTAGAATAAATAAATAAATAAAATGAACCAGCAATTTTACTGTAAATGTAAATCATGGACTCAGTCAATGTTTTTTCAAGTGTCAACACTTGTAAGCAGCATGGCTGCCACCTACTGTTGATAAAAGCCTACTGCAATGATTAATACTGGTTGCAAATATATATATATATGGGCTGTCAAACAATTCAACATTTTAATCAGATTAGCTTAAAATGAATTCACCGTGATTTTTTTTATTCAGCATAGAAGAGGGGTAGGCCTATAGACAGGGGAAAATGCAGTACATATGTTATGCTTCTTTTTCTATTTTTGTACATACAATTACATAGACAGAGAACACATTAATCATGATTAATCACCATTCGAACTATGTCCACAATATGCCATGTTTTTCTGGATATTGTTGTGGGAATGGTAAGATAAATGTCAGAAGGTGGATATATACATTTTACATACGTATGTATGTATGTGTGTGTGTGTGTGTGACTGTGACTGTGTGTGTGTGTGTGTGTGTGTGTGTGTGTGTGTGCGTGTGCGTGTGTGTGTGTGCGTGCGTGCGTGCATATGTTTGTTTCATTCTTTATAACAAATCCAGTGTAGCAGGATAGTCTCTCACCCCGATGACGTGCTATGTGATTTGAGCCTAAATTATGCAGCCTTTTATGGCAATAACCAACATATGTTGGACATCCAGATAGGGCTAGATAGTGCAGAGTTGATGGGATTATGGGATGTATGGGGCGGGTCATCCAAGCACAAAACATGTTTAATAGACAAAAAGACAACTAATTTTATTAGACATTGGTGTCTTCTTCACAACATGATAATTCAGGATGATTTTGGCATCATATGACAGTAGGGTTTACACTTTACTCTTATGGCAGTGTTTAAGAGCATCTTTCAATGCTCCAAGTACCATGTCAACATTGGCTTTGCTGCTATTGCAACCCATAAGTCCAACACGCAGCACCTGAGAAGAAGAAAAACATCTTGTTTTAGATAATATAGGATTTTGGACTTAAACTTCAAGTAATAAAATCCACAGTTTATATTTGGTTATCTTATTGTAAAGCCCCTTTTCTTACCAAGCCAACCGATGGTCCAAGTCCTCCAGAGATTTCTACATTGTGTGCTTTCATTATGTAACTTGTAATTTCTTTCCATTCATATCCCGGAGGAGCAACAATAGTTGTGACAGTGGGCAACCTTGCGCTCTGTAGAGAAATTACAATGTTAAAGATAGAATTTAGACAATATAACCAAGATCAAAGGTTGACTATGTATTATAGAGTGAATATTGTTTTTTTTTATTCCTAAATTTTTATCCCATGATTTTGTAACCCGTTTTTCACCCCTGTGTCAATTTTCTATTGTGATCCTGGGCTCTACACACCCTCTGCTAGTCTGGGGAGAGCAATGGACTTGAACTCATGCTTCCTTCATGCCTGAGTGTCCAAGTTGCTCCTTTGCACCTGACAGGGGGGAGTTTCCCTGGTTGGACGTAGCGCGTGGAAGGAACACGTTATTCCAACCAGTTCCTTTCCCCTCCATCAGGCGCCCCGGCTGGCCAGGGGGAGGCAGTTTAGTGACCAGGATTACTGCATGTTTTTTGTGAGGGTACTACCTACCCTATAGGGGACACAGGGAGAACATGCAAACTCCACACAGAAAGGCCCTTTCGCCAACCCCGCCTCGGGTATGTGCACTGATGACGCGGAGGCGAGGACACGCCGCCAGCGCCCACAGCGTCCCGAGCGGGAATCGAACCCAGGACCTTCTAGCTGTGAGGCGACAGCACTACCGACTGTGCCACCGTGCCCCTTTAGAGTGAATATTGTATACTTACTTTGTCCTTGACAAAAAGTTTGAGACCCATGCTCTCTAAGCCATTGTGGAAATACTCTGCTGCTTCTCTGTGTCTCTCCCAGGAGTTTTCCAGACCCTTAGAGCGAGGACAAGACAGAAACATAGTCAAAGCCTGAAAGACTACACACTCTTGTTGCAACATGAACATGTCTGGTTATAATACATTAACCACTTAAACACTATACTTAGTTGACCGGAGTTCCCCAGGGCTCTATACTAGATTAATTATTTTTCCCTCTAGTCTAGACCAATCTCTGTATGGCATAGGGACAATAGGGTTCATGGGGTTAAGAAGATTAAAAACAAAAAGACATACACTTCCCAATGTCCAATACAATGGATGCTGATTTGAGAAGAAAGATCTGCACACCAGCAGATCTTTCTACTCAAATCTACTGGTTATAATACATCTCCCACCTCTTCAGCAAGAATGGACAGGCTCTCCCGTAGCGAGTAAAACGCAGAAACTGGTCCTGTGTGATGGTATCTGTAATACAGAATAACCCGCTAACACACTGTTTTCTTGTCACAGATAATGTTTTGAATGTAACAAATACACACTACTAGTACTAAGTAAAGTGGCACTGATAAATGGTATCCTTTAGGTTGACTTACAGTCTTGTTGCCTTGCCATCACAACCCCAGTAGTTTGCCAGCCAGCTCAAATCCAAGAAGAACGACACTGGCTTTGTCTTTCGGTTGAATACTTTCTGACTGGAGATACACGTACAGTTTTAATTACACGTACAGTTTGATTGATTGATTGATTGATTGATTGATTGAATACTTTAATACTGTAGTCAGAAATATAAAGTTTGTAAACAGCACGTGGTACAGTCAGACATTAAAGCTAAAAGGATAACACAAAAAAGTTTTTTATTTTCACCTGTTGAAAGTGTTCAAGTCTGTCTTTGGGTTTTACAAATATTTACTCAATGAAAAGTATTAATAAGAGCTTATAACTAAATAATAACTATGTTGTATCAATTGGAACACAGTATCTTTTTTCCTGAAAAGTATTGGCCTTAGACATACAAGGTCTCAATTTACAATTTACAATTTAGGCATTTAGCAGACACTCTTAATCCAGAGCGATTTACATTTAAGAGGTCTCCACTTGACAGCGACAGTATGGCAGTAAAGCAGTTCTTGTTTTATCACAATTAATTATTAGATAGTGCAGTAAGGAGAGAAGAAGCTGAGCCTGATGTCATACGTATAACACAGGTCATCAGCAGAATAGGGGACGCAATCCAGTCAGCTACCGGCCCGACCCAAAAGTGTGTGATTTAGCAATCATTTGTATACACATTGCTTACCAGGCCCTTTCACTAAAGGATATAGGTGCTGTTCCAGGAGGAGCGTTCAGAACCTTTTGTGAGCCGGTGTACAGGATGTCAATCCCTGCAAAGTGCAAATCCAGTTATGAGAAATGACGATTGTGCATTGTTTTTGCTGCCATAGTTCAAGTGAAATTGTATGTGTTCACTTAACTCAAAGTCTCAAACTCAGAAGTACAAATGGATATTAATCTGAGGTACAATTGGATAAATTAACAAAGAGGATTTTACCATGCAAATATCCCAAAGTAAGTCTCCGCATAATGGACACACAGCTACCACATGATGACAGTAAAGACATTTGATCTGAATAGCAAATAGCTAATATCAATCATAATAATCAATAGCAAACCTTGCTTGTCCATGAACAGAGGAGCTCCTCCCATTGACGCAACACAGTCCACGAGTAACAAGCAGTCATACCTAACAGGACAGATTCAGGACACATAATCACAACACTGTCTGTCTGTTATCTGTGGCAGCAGTTGAAGCGAACGCAGTATCTTCTTACTTGTGGCAGAGGTCTGCGATGCCGTCTAAAGGATGCAGGACACCTGTGGATGACTCTCCATGGGTGACGAACAACACCACTGGCCTGTGCTTTGACAGAGCCTACAACCAAACAAATCAGAATATACACTGTAGTTCTCTCCATGTCAATAAAACCTTTTGTCTGGGGTAAAAAAAAAAACTAAGAAAAAAAGCGTATGTTCTTTAAAATAGTATTACCTGCTCAATTTCCTCATTATTGAAGTAGCCTCCAGGAGTTGCCACTATAGTATTTACTCTGGCACCTGTTAAAAACAAACACCATTCACTAATACACTAAAGCAGTGATTCTCAGCCTTTTTAATTATGTTTTTTTTTATTGGTAGACATTACTTGGTATGAATTTACTGTAGGCCTATATGTACTGAATACCTAAAGATAACAGTGAAACTCTGTCATCAAAATAGTCATCCTTCAATGTTCTGTAGGCCTAGTTGTACAATGTAATAATTGAATATTGTGTGTGTGTGTGTGTGTGTGTGTGTGTGTGTGTGTGTGTGTGTGTGTGTGTGTGTGTGTGTGTGTGTGTGCGTGCGCGTGTGTGTGTGCGTGGGGGTTGGGGGGGGGGGGGGGGGGGGGGGGGGGGTTGGTAATGTATTACCTATCCTCTCAGCCATGTCTGCTGCTCGTTCTCCCCATATGCCATTGACTGCAGTCAGAACACTCTCCCCCGGCTCCACTGCGTTGAAGATGGCACACTCCATGGCAGTGTGGCCGGTGCCACTCACAGCCAGGGTCATGTTGTTCCGAGTTTGGAAAGCATACTGGATCCCACTCTTGATGTCACTCATTATCTGTGATACGACATCAGAGATTAGATGACTGAAGCTGCTGACCACAAAAATATGGCCATATAGTTTGCAAGCAGACAAAATAATTTGGATTGAATGATTGTTAGGCCTAATGCTTAGCAGGAAATTCTTGCTCAGCGACAAGTGTAGTTAAACATTTACTATTACAAATGACAGTTTCTGTTCTGTTGACATAATACAATTTGGTTGTAGGCCTATAAGTGCAGTGCCAGAGGCTTTAGTTAGGCTACTGCACCACTCTCTATTCTAGCCTACAACTGCAAGACTTGGGAAGACATAACAAAGTGAATGCATTGCTTTCACCAAGAAGCACAGGTCAAAGTCTACATCATCATTCACCGTTTACGAAATCATTTAACCACTTTAACCCTGGCGCCCCCATTTCATCACATCTGGAATTATTCAAATAATTTAGCAGATTTACAAGCTCACGGCTTGTAGAGCATGTAGATGTAGATTAGCTTTTCTATATAATTTATAACATTTAACTACGTGACTATTCACTTAGCTCTAAGTAGCAAATTACCTCAAACATTTCTGGGTGCATATGACCGATGATAGGATTCGCCCCGGCATCCAGAATGCGTTGAGGCACATTGGACGGCCCCGGTCCAAACATGTGGCGGTGAGGAACAACAAACGGTCTCTGAAGGCATTTTGGTGGTGGCACAACGACAGACGACATTGCTGGTGCGGGATGACAGACAGATGAGTCTCGAGTCTCGACACAGTCGCGCAAGTCGCTGAACAGGACAAACTACCACGGTACGGTTGCGCACACTCCTCTGTTTGACAAGTGAGGCCCTTCTGTCCCTAAAGTCCAGTGTTGCTTTTTTGCATCATCAGTCATCATACAATGCCTAATTCCTCCTTTTTCAAAACGTTTGCAAATGTATTGTAGCCTATGTTGTAGTAGGTGTAACCTGAAATGTTTAGGACTTTATACTGGGGTACAATTAATTATTTAAAAGCTTTTGCAAAAAGTATTTAACCAACCAAACCAAATGTTAATTATTGACTATGCAGGCTATAGGCTGGACCGAATTTTGGCCAATCGATCACTTATGAAGTTAGACCTGAGCAGCTAAAAATCACACCCGTGTGAAGTGAGGGGAGCACAATCATCGGATTCGTACATCATGACGTAAAATAGACACTGACGTAAAATGTTCAATTCATTGTCAATGGGAATTTAATGTTTGTGTTAAATTGTGTAGGGATAGGAAGCCTTAGCTATGTGTATAGCATTGTGCGGAAGCGGGGATCGAACCCGGGCCTCCCACTCGCCAGACCAACGCGCAACCTGTCGTGCCAATAGGGCTGAGCCCAATTGGCAGGGCTGTTGCGGACTGGGTCTTGGCTACATAATTATGTTTCACCAGTTTCAATTGAAACGGGCCTCCACCCTCAGGGGGGCCTCCAAGCTCCAACTGAACGTCAGGTGTCAGTCAACCCCCGCCACTCTTGGCCCTCTCTATCTCGCTAAATCACTGCCTTGCTCTCTCCCACAATGTTAAGTTACACCTATTCTATGTTAATAACCTGGGTAAGATGTGCAGCATTGGGAGGTAAAGGGGAGACACTTTAATTGTGAAGGGACGACAGGATGAGGAGAGGTGTTGTTATTGCTAATTGTCGAGAGTAATGGCTGCGTGTGATATTGAACAGTCAAACTATTTGTATCAATACGGCTGTATCAACAAAATAATTATGTCATAGGTATATGGGGGCCTCATATTTGGTCTTGAAACGGGCCTCCAGATTCCTAAGGCCGCCCCTGTGTGTAGGACAAAATTTGTGAACGTGCACTAAAAGCTGGATGAATTTGTGCTTTTTAGATCTGTATTCAGGAGAGTTGATGGTTTTCACTGAAAACGTGCAGTTGTGCAGTGTGCACTGGCACTAATCTGAACTCCCAGAAGTTTTACACTGGAACCAGACCACCCATATAGAACCAGAGACCCAGATGGACAGTATCAATTCACTGCTCAGTCAAGTTGTCAAGAAACCTAAATACTTGCTTTCCTTTCTCCCCCAGCAGCCTCTTGTAAGTTGAGGGAGACATGTCTGTGCAACAGTCACTGACACCCCCCCCAAACACACACACACACACACACACACACACACACACACACACACACACACACACACACACACACACACACACACACACATTTATTACACCAAACAAAAAGCAGGTAAATCTCCATCTGAGCAATGAGCATTCAGTGTTTATTAGACAATATAAACCATGTGTACTGTTGATATCAGCAAAATAGATAGCCAACAAAATTATATTTAAAACTAAATCTCATGAGCTTTGTTGCACTTCAGTAGTGAGTCTCATAATTGTGCGTGCGGCCTCCCTTGGGAGATGAGGAGGTGCTTCCCCAGAGGCTGAGGAGAGAAAGTGCTTTGGCTGTACACCAGCCTTCCTCTCACGATGGTGGCACACACCTCTCCTTTTAAAGTAAGGCCGAGGTAGGGAGTGACCTGTCGATAGAGTCACAGAGAGAGAGAGAGAAAGAGAGAGAGAGAGATCTTTCATTGCAGATATTAATACAAATCACCTCTGTAACAATGTATCCTTTGTCTAAGTGTCAATGATTGTGCTCACTTACCTTGTTTTTGTGATGGATGCTTGCTTCTTTGACCTGACAAGCGTGACAAAAAAGAAAATCAATTATATTTTAATTAGATTGGGGCATCATCTGTGTACTATTCTTTTTTTGAGGGGCTCCTATATACAGGTTTAATGTTTGTTTTTAGTTCAATGTTTGTTTTTAAAACGCCATTGACAATAAAGAGAATTTAATAGCAACATGAGTTAGAATTCCCTCCTCGATGTTATAAGATGATAAGAGCGCCCCTCACTTCACACGGGTGTGATTTTAATATATACTCTCTTTTTATTCTTTTCTCATTCTCATTCAGTCAAATGAGTACCTTTCAGGTGTTTTCAACATTCATTGTGTTACAGGCTATTCAGTCCAGAAGAGAATAATCCTATATTAAAGCATCTTATTCAATACATCTTAACGGCATGTCTGCCAGTGCTTCCATATTGTACAATTGCTGTCAGATGACGATCACAGCTGACTGTGCAGATCAACAATTTTGAGGCATTTTCAAGCGTTGAAGTATGATAGTGATAATGGAGACAAAAATGGCAGGAGAGAGAGATGGGGAAGTACATACAGTAAAGGGCCTTGGGATTCAAACTCGGGTCATCTGCACTCAAAATAGTCAGAAGTAGCCGGAAGATTCACTGTTGATAATATTATGAAACATTACTACTTGCCTCAAATTCCTTCTCTGGGTCCCATATGACCAAATCAGCATCGTAACCAGGCGCAAGGCTGCCCTTCTGGTTGTCAAGGCTACTAAGCTGGGCTGTTTTCTGGCAGAGGAGCCTCACCACATCAGGCAACGTGAAGCCCCTCTTACTGGCTGAGGTCCAGAACAGAGGCAAACCTAAAAATTAATACAGTAGTCAACAGAATATTCCATTCACAAATTCAGAGTTGACAGAGTTGAGATTCTTTAATGTATTTTCCGCTGTGGCTCTGCAGGAGTCTAGCCATCTAGTTCTCAGTTCTTTGAAAGCATAGTCGCATAAAAAATTCACATTATTATTCTTGCCATTTGTAAACGTAGTGCACAGCAATAATAATCATGTTTCTTCTGAAGTGTCATGTTCTGACCGGGTCAGAATGCTATGATCAGACTGCCCTTTAAACTGGCCCTCTGGCATGTGTATTTACTTCCCCCTGGACTTTGTCCAGTGTAGATGAGCGTCGAGGGAGAATGAGTGTGTGAATGGAGGGAGGGGGACTGAGTGTTTGGCATGGCTGTTAAAAGATGGAGTGCCGTGATTCCCGTCCCCCTAAAATATGATCATCAGGTACTATGATTACACTAGGAGGAAGATTTTGTTCAAAAAAGTGTACAGAATGTGTTAAAGTGATGTTTTATGTGGCCACACCCACCAGTTCATAGTTCAAGTACATATATGCACTACAGTTTTCACCTTAGCACCACCCACCTGAACTTAAGCCTGGCCCCCAGCTGTGTGTTGTATGATAATGTGGCAGATGTAGCCTCTAGCTCCCCCAAACCCTCATTTTGTTCATTTAAACAGATATCCCTCTCAACCCTCCAGAACACAATAGCCCACATGAAGTCCACCTCCTGTCCCCTGGATCCCATTCCCACCAGGCTCCTGAAGGAGATCTTACCCACTGTCAGTCCCCATATTTTGTCTATTGTAAACAGCTCCTTATCCTCTGGATCAGTTCCTGCCCTTTTTAAGATTGCGCTTGTCTCCCCCTTGCTCAAAAAGACAAACCTTGACCCCTCCTCCCTGAGCAATTACCGACCCATATCTAAACTACCCTTTCTCTCTATGGTTCTGGAAAGGGTAGTGTTCACTCAGCTCGTGAACCATCTGAGTGGAAACTGCCTTTTTGAGAAATTCCAGTCAGGTTTCCGTGCTCTGCATAGCACGGAAACGGCTCTCCTGAAAGTGGTCAACGACCTTCTTATGGCCGCAGACTCGGGATATTGTTCCATCCTTGTCCTGCTGGACCTGACCGCGGCCTTTGACACTATTGATCATGCGGTCCTTATCAGCCGGCTGGAATACCAGGCACCGCCCTCACCGCCCTGGAGTGGTTTAAATCGTACCTCACTGGCAGACACTTTTCCATCGGGATTGGTGAAGCAACCTCATCTCTAGCCCCCCTACACTGCGGTGTCCCCCAAGGCTCCATCCTAGGCCCCATCCTCTTTTCATTATACATGCTCCCCCTTGGCGACATCATCCGCAGCCATAACATTCAATTTCACTTCTATGCCGACGACACCCAATTGTATCTCCCCATCAATCCTAAAGACCCCTCCAGTATACAAAAACTCCATGCATGCCTCGCAGACATAAAGAACTGGATGTCAATCAATTTTCTACAACTAAACGACTCTAAATCCGAGGTTCTCATTTTTGGTCCACCCCAAGAAAGAGCCATGTTAGCGCAAAACATGGCCTCTCTTACCCCAAATGTAAAGCCCTCCGTGAGGAACCTTGGTGTTATCCTTGACCCCGACCTCAATTTTGAAGGCCATGTAAAAAAGGTCATTCAATTATCATTTTATCACCTCAGAAATATTGTCAAAATCAAGCCCTTCCTATCCACCCCTGACTTAACGAAAGTAATCCACCGCATTCATTTATTCACGTCTCGATTATTGCAACTCCCTGTACTCCTGTCTCTCCAATAAATCCATCCAACGTTTACAACTAGTTCAAAATGCTGCAGCCCGAGTCCTGACCGGTACACGAAAATACGACCACATCTCACCAATCCTGGCATCCCTGCACTGGCTCCCAATATTTTTTAGAGTTGATTTTAAAATCCTACTTTTAACTTTAAAGGCCATTTCTGATCTGGCCCCATCCTACATATCTGACCTACTTAAGCCCTATGTCCCACAGCGCACCTTAAGGTCCTCAGACAAGGCGCTCTTAGAGGTCCCAACATCTAAGTTAAAAACAAAAGGTGACCGGGCCTTTGCACTCAGAGCCCCAACTCTCTGGAATGCCCTCCCCCTCGAGATAAGGCTTGCAGAATCCGTCCCCCGCTTCAAATCCCTCCTAAAAACTCACTTTTATAAAGCTGCTTTTAACACCTAAACGTTTTCTAAACATTCCCTATTGTTCTTATGTCCTACTGCATTTTTGTACATTGCCTGTTCTTTATTTTTATTTTTATTATTATTGTCTCCACCAGGCCGAAGGCATGGGGAGAGAGTATGTTTTGCACTCCGTCCGTGTGTGTGTGTGTCCGTCCGTCCTTCCTTCCGTCCGTCTGTTACCAGCTAATCTCCGGCACCGTTAACCCGGTCGATGCCAAACTTTGCACACACACTCCCTGGATGCCAACGATGAACCTCTGCCCCACATTTTCCAGAACGGCCTGTTATAGCGCCACCATGAGGCAGCTTTTCACATGTTTTACCTAAAACTGCACCGATCTGCGTGAAACGTTGCATGCACACTCCCTAGAGGCCAAGGACAAATCTTTGACCTGCATTTTCCGCATCTGCCTTTTATAGTGCCACCAGGAGGCCGACTTTTGTAAAACACATTTTTTGATATTACTCCTCCAGATTCTGTCCAAAAATCTCACAAATCGTTACACAGTATCTCTATGGTCATGTGCTCAAGTCGGATCTGTCCGATATTTAATATTCCATCCTAATTGGCTATAATTGGCTTTCACAGTTTGCAAGATTGCCCCGTTTTGAACAAAAGCCTCAAATCATGAACGCAGCATGCAATTTACGTGAAATCTTTCACACATTTTCTTACTAGGCTGAGGAACCCTTTTCACATTGGCCTGTTGCAAAACACATTTTTGGAACAAAATGCCTCAAATCATCCAATTGCCATTAAAGGCGTATGAAAAAATGGCACCCTTTTCACATTGGCCTATTATAGTGCCACCAGGCACTCTGCATTTCCTCAACAAAATGAAGAAAATTGCTGCAAAAAACTAACAAACAAAAAAACATGTTTATATTACTCCTAAACATTTTGCCAAACATCTCACACAGTCCTATCCTCCTGGTGGAGACCTGTGCCCAGAAGGGCACTTTTTCTAGTTGTAAACTGATGTTTTTGGTGTGCACTGCATTTGTTCTTATTTTATTTTTTGTAAAGCACTTTGTAACCTTGTTTTGAAAGGTGCTATATAAATAAAGGTTTATTATTATTATTATTATTATTATGTGGGGAAAAAAGTACAAAAATTACGGCATTCCATCTTTAAGAAATCAGTAGCAGACAGGATTATTTGCAAGTCCGCAACGGTAACAAGACAACTCACCCCTAAAGCCACTTTTGGTGAGTTGTCCAGACAACTCACCCCTAAACGTGAAGACATCTCACCCCTGCTTTTTTAGGGGTGAGATGTCTTCACTTTCCGGGGTGAGATGTCTTCACTTTTGGCCACTTTCGGGGTGAGATGTCTTCACGTTTAGGGGTGAGTTGTCAGGACAACTCACCAAAAGTCTGACTGAATATGTAGCCTTTGAGCTATACTTTACTGAATATTTCACAAGAATATAACACAAGAGTCAAATGTACGGTCAAATGTAATGTAGTTTATTTAAATATAGAAACATTGTAAACAAAGTTCAAACAGCAGTGTGTACAAAAAATATAAAAAAAAGGTAAACATCAAAAGTTTAGAAAAACATCAGTTTGTACAAAAAAATATAGAAAAAAGTTAAGTATAGAAAAAATGTAAACTAAAAAATATAGTAAAAAGTTGTCATAAAAAAAAAAAAAACATCAGTTTGCTACAAAAACACTAAAACGTTGTCATATCTACAAAAAGAAAGAAAAAAGTTGTGCTGTGTGCAGTGCAGTGTGCAGTGTGCTGTCCCATTTTGGTCAAAAGTTGTGCACTAAAAAGTTGTCATATCTACAAAAAGAAAGAAAAAAGTTGTGCTGTGTGCAGTGCAGTGTGCTGTCCCATTTTGGTCAAAAGTTGTGCAGTGCAGTGTGCTCATCTCCACACTGGGGCATTCACTTCAGAAGCGAGAGTTAGCATGTCCATGATGGTCAGATCGTTCCTTTCCAAGTCCTTCCACAACTGGGCCAGATTGCCCTGTGTAGCCTTGGTCTGCTTTCGCTGGTAGCGGCGTAGCTTGTTCTCTGACACCATACGCAGCTGGAAGTCGATCAAGGTAGCTTCCTTGTGCAGCAAATCAATGAGCAAATAAATCGGCATGTGGCGGATAAGGAGCTAAACACAGTTGGAGACGGAGAAGGGATATTCATTTTACGCAGTGCAAAGATGTCCCGTTATCATGTGACGTGGTCAAATAAGGAGACCGAATTAAGCCCTCATCGAAATATGAGGACGAGCACATTAATCTATTGCTTAAGGAAACACATAAAAAACACTGCAGTGTACAGAATATTCTGTCTGTCTGTCGTGCGTGTCTGTCTGTCACTGTGTGGGGATCCGAGTGGAGACTTTCTTCATCTTGTTTAAATATAAATACTTCAAAATTAAAACACATGTTTAGCTCAGCATGATCTATAAACTGTATAGCTAACATGGAATATGCATAATAATTGTGATCGGATCATCAATGGGACTCTGGGAGTAGGCTATCTATACTATTGTAAACTTCGGATCATTTTGCGCTCCCGTCTCCGCTGTGCCTCGTTCATGTGCCCAAAAAAAAGAACAGTGGCGCGCACACACACACACACACACACACACACACACACACACACACACACGGTAAGTCTCCGACGACACACTGCATCCGTTACTCTCACTTTACGTGAAAAGTCTATTTTTTAACATCGGCTTCTGAACACATTGATAAAATTCCCTGCTACGTTTCCTTGCTGCGCCTGACACAGCCAGTGTGAAGGCAAACCGCATCAAATTAAATATGCAAGAATCCAAATTCTCCGCCCATACGCATTTGAGTCTACCGAAGTATTAGGTGAGAATGTGACCTAATTAGCAACTTTGTACAGCCGTCAGACTCTGCCTTTGAAGCGCAAACATTATCCACAAACGACCCCCCCCCCCCCCCTCAATGCTGCATAGAGAGAGAGAGAGAGAGACGCTCTACTCCTTACAAGTGTTTCACCGGATTTTACTGTTAAATAAATAAATAATTAGCCGTGACTGCGCACGTCTGTAGGAACCGATAGTTAGATCCGAAATTGAATTATGCCTACTGTAATGGGTGCCACGGAAAGTACAGACAACTCACCCCGCAATGTCAGAAAGTGAAGACAGCTCACCCCGGAAAGTAAAGACATCTCACCGGGGTGAGATGTCTTCACTTTCCGGGGTGAGCTGTCTTCACTTTCCGGGGTGAGCTGTCCGGGGTGAGCTGTCCGGACAACTCGTATTCTCTGCAACAGGGTAAAAACTGAATTTCAGTGATATACAGTAATGTTATGTTATGTTTTAGAATGTTATGTTAAATGCCATGGTCTGTGCCTTAAAAATGGCGTACCAAACCTGATATCTGTCATAGTCCATCTCTCTGTTTTGTTCTCTTGTTGCAACCCTGTCTCTTGTCTCTTGTTGTGTCTCTTATTTAGCAGGAACATTGTTTTGATTATTTCCTGAATTATTTGTTGTACTTTGGTTTTACTTTACAGTTGTATATTTTGTATTATTTATTTTGTAGTAGTTTTGTTTGTTTCCTGTTTTCCTCATTAACTGTCTTGTCTCTCCACCTGGTGCGATTTTTAATTGACTTCATACTGTGTCCTGTTGACTTCTAGCCTGGCGCATCCAGACTTCATCCGCCCCTAATGCATATGCCCCGAGGGCGTATGCATTGACTTCAGCCGTATGACTTCAGCCAGTCATGTGGTGGTTGACTGTTATGTTAGGGGTTCCACTACTACAGAACTACACTATGAATATTGTATGCTATATAGGAATGTCATTGGTCAGTATTTACCAAACTGAAGGGAAGAGATTCCACCCCAAGCCTGAGTAAAGTCTCCACTGTCCAATTTCTTCAGATCAGGGGTGCAGGGAGAGTGATCAGATACGACCATATCAATGAGGCCAGCTTTCAGAGCTGACCATAACTGCTCCTGGTGGGGCAGAAGACTTCAGATGACACTACAATATGGTAACAGAATAAGACTGGTCCTTGTATTCTTTCACAACTGAAAGTTATCTACTTCTACCATATGGATAAAAACCTTTGATGCTTACCTGATTTGCGTGTCCTCTGATGGGAGGGCAGCACTTAAACTGTGTGGCACCTGCAGGGATGTGCTCTGCTGAGAGGCTCAGGTAATGGTGAGTTGTCTCCACCGTCAAAGGAGCTCCGGCCTCCCGCGCTGCCTGGATCAGCTCCAGGGGTTTGGCGGAGGACAGGTGAACTATATGGCATCGCACCCTGTACCAGGGAGAGGTAGGTGACATATCAGACAGGACAAACTCTTACAGTACTCTATATAAGCATCTTGCCACCATAATTCTACTGGTTAACATGGTGATGTGCTCACTGGTACTGGAGACAGAGCTCAGTGACGATGCGAATGGCCTCGACCTCCATGACATCTGGCCTGGACTGCAGAAAGGTGGAGTACTCACAGGGGTCTAACATTGCAGAAAGGTAGAGGCAGATAGAGCATTGGTGCAAAGCAATGTCACTGTAGTACAAAAAAAAAAAGTGATTGGCAATGGAATGATCCAGAATAGGGACTCGGGTTCATATGGTTAAACTATACTTACCTCCTATCGCCTCTGCTGTCTGATTAACCTCCCTCTCAGCATGGAACTGACAAAGACAGGCAGGATGTTTCATTTGCATGTTATTTATTCCCACGATGTAATAATAACGATAATTTTCATGAGATATGGTTCGCGTTATGAAATATATAATCATCATTTATATTTTACCAGCAGAACACTCCCTGTGCCTTGCAGCTGTTTCATGGCTGTGTGGAGGTCACTGTCGCTGACATGGGGAAACTCATCCACCCCACTGTGGATCAGGAAACACTTAAACCCAGCTACTCCGGCCTGGATCAATGGCCGAAGGTCAAGCTGCAGGACAAAGTATGTATAATTGTGCATGAATTTATTGCATTTATAGAGAGTATGCACGTGCATAACGTTTCCACTGGGACACTCCCCCTCATCTAGACTGAGTGGCAAAACATTGAGCAGCATGGAGCATTTGAGTTTGGAAATCACTCAATGGTCCTGCGTACCACATGTTTCTATATATGTCGATATGTCTTAGAAAAAATACCTGGTTTCCAGGTATCACACCTCCCCAGAAAGCTGTGTCCACAAAACACTTCCCCGTGGCTTCCCGTGTCTTCTCATGAAAATGATCAAGCGTGGTGGTTGGAGGTATGCTGTTGCTATGGGGACAACAAAAAACATTTCTAGCATTTTCTGACTTTTCCTTACAGCTTGGCTCCAATAGACCTTATGCAGACTGAGGCCATCTTGCCATTAAGTTAATGGCAGGGTGGCAACTAGCTGCAATTTGCCATTGACAAGTCCTATCTGATTGTATTAAACAATGTCAAACTCATTGCAGCTGTACGAAAAGCTTGAATTATACTCTTTCTCATGCAAAGTGTCTGTTTCATAAAAAATACATGGTAGATGTTATGAGCTACTTTCTGTATTCTGTAAGAAATTCCTTGCAAATGATTATCTTTTTAAGTGTTGCAGTTTGGAATTGCTTGTTGGATATCACTCAATGATCCTGAGTACCACCTATATACAGGAGGCAGGACGTTGACAGAAAGTAGCACATAACATGTCTATGGTGGATTTTTAGATAGAATGAGAATAATTCAAGCTTTTCATACAGCTAGAATGTTGGTGAGTTTGATGTATACAATCATATAGGACTTTTCTGTTTGGATGTATGGGCTACTGTCAATGCCAAATTGTGGCTAGTTGCCATGGCAAGATGGCCACGGAATGTGTGTGTGTGTGTGTGTGTGTGTGTGTGTGTGTGTGTGTGTGTGTGTGTGTGTGCGTGCGTGCGTGCGTGCGTGCGTGCGTGCGTGCGTGCGTGCGTGCGTGCGTGCGTGCGTGCGTGCGTGTTTCTGTCAAACTAAATATTGGTCTCTATGTTGCAAATGTGACCTTTAGCTGTGGACCTTGGGACACTGTTCTAGTGCAAACAGTTTGTTCTGTTCTGTTTATCTAATGTTACCACCTGGGGTGGCTAACATTAGGGCCAGATGGGCCTTCTGCCCCTCAAAAACGAATATGCCCTGAGGCCAGAGTTGGCTTTCTACCAGAAAAGCAGAAAAGGGGGTGCCAAAAACGAGCCCCTAAAATGATTAAATTCCAGGCCCGAGGACAGAATGTTTCCACCTTACAGGGGCATGTCCACTATAGTGGTCACTCCTCCGGCAGCAGCAGCCCGGGTGGCCGTCCAAAAGCCCTCCCATGTTGTCCGGCCCGGTTCGTTCACGTGGACATGGCTGTCCACGATGCCTGGCATCACCACGCTTTCACCCACATCCAACACCTGCACAGTGCACACACACAACCATGTTATAACACTTTAATTGTGTAATACATATGATATACAGTTAATTATAACCACATACAAATCATGATTCATGGCAAATATAAATACTACAGATCAGCGATTCCCAAACCTTTTCAGCTCGAAACCCAAAACATTAATTGCTGTCTACCTGGGACCCAGATTTTCAAAAATACATTATGAATAACAACATAAAACATATTTTAAAAATGTTTATTTTTATTATTATTATTATTTTTGTTATTAGCAATCTACAAGCTCACTTTGTGAGCTTGTTAGGGCAGGACAAATCAGTTCCTTCTTTTATCCAACAGGGGGAGTATTCTGCGCAAAAGGCCATACCATTTCCCCCTGTTTTCATAATGGTCAAGGGCCTACCTCACAGGGCGCATCCCCAGAAAAGTTGCAGTCTGAAACAATTTTATGGATTTTCCCATCCTTGATAATGATCATGGCAGGGCGGATGTCATTGTCAATCACTACCCTCTTACTCCTCACAGCACTAACTGATGATCCAGGCTCCATGACAGTCTATTTCTGTGGTGGTGACAGTACAGAGGAGTCCCTCCAGCTCTGCTTTCTGATCTCAGTTACTACTGCACTGCAGTTGGAGCTCCACCCTCTTAGTTAATGGGTAAATGGTTGCTGGTTTCTTGACCTCGAGAGTAGGATTCATAGGCCAAGCATGGATAGCAATATAAATGTAATTTTAGTTTAGAAGCCATTAAGCCAACCTCCAAAATTGATGCGTACATACAATTAATCCACTCAATTAATCCAAGTTTATTTTATTTCAATCATTTATTACACACTGCCTTGTTTAATGCTCCTTCCAGTGGTTTGAGTCTTAACTCGTTTGAGTGACTCAGCAAGCAGTAGGTTTGAACTGGAAAAACATGACACATTCACATGCGTTTCCAGTTCAAATCTGCTGCTGAGCCAGTCAAACAAATCTATGGGAAAATGATCCATAACAGTCAACAGGTATGGCACCTTCTGGAAACCTGGGATTGCAGTTTTGCACACTTGAACGAATAAGCAGAAAAAACTATTAGAGGCCATTAGTACAGAAACCACCAAATGCCAGTTGAATCCACTATCATTGCATTTCAACACCTGTTGAAGACACTATTTGCAGAGACTAGTTCAATCCATCATAAACAGTAACACCATAAATAACCAATAAAGACGGTAAAGACTGATACACATGTCTCAGTTTCCTTGTACCTCCATTAAGGTGTGTATATGTTTAAAACGATGACCAGTAACCCATCTGTAGGGTGAAATACTCCATGCCTTGAGCTCATACAGAATAAGGTCACAAGAATAATATGTTAATTGCATGTCTTGCATGAATACTGGTACTTTACCGTGCATGTAAATGCAGTTGAATCTGCCACAATGGTGGGGCAATGTGTGTGTCTAGAAAGCTTGTCCCATAATCTTGTCATACCTATGGAAAGGTATGATGTCATTATTTCATCATCATTTCCATCATCTGTTGTTGTCTATTTTAAAACATTTTAAAATAGTACAAATAGCCGATCTACAAGCTAACAACGTGTCGATGTAGATTGGCTAGTTGAACTATTTTTAAATGTTTTAAAATAGTAAAAAATGGCAAATAGGTTTAGGGATAAGGGGTAAGGGGTGGCGCAAGATGGAGCCCTAGATCTTTAAAGTTTAATGTTGATGAATTAAATAAAGCCATTGCTTCAGCAGAGGACCGGAGGATACATATATAGTGCATCAGAGAGAGATGACTCATTGACTCATTGCTTATGAATGAAAGAGTGAAGAGGCTGAATGATTCTACATGAATATGGAGAGAAAGCACCGCCACCTAGCAGTAACATGTCTGGATAGATAGAGGCTGTGTGAAGAGCAAGGTCACAAAACGATTGCATTGTGTTTCACTCAGGCTGAAACCTGATCTGCCCCAGCCAGTCTGACTATTCTACACACTAAAATGTAACTCTGAGAGTTTACATATAGAACCAAATGGACCCGTAAGCTATTTGGTTCCTTTGGATACTTTTGGAGTTAGGTCGGAGTTAGATTAATTTAATACTGATGATTTTACTACCAGAGAAGCCAGATACATGTTAGAGTCTAACTCTAGGCTATTACCTATCTACTGTTTTGCCAGTAAAGCCTGATTTGTAGTTACTATGCTGTACGACCATATGTTATGTTGGCCGCAAATACGATTTTCAAGTGAAAAGTGCATTGCCTCACAATGGACTTTCACTTTTCATATGCCATATGCCCACAGTATAGGCATATGACATCAACGTGCCACCTATTTTGCCCATTAGGACAACTCTACGCAACGTCATTTTAGTTTAGTGTGACTGCACCCTTACCCACTTTAGCTCTAATTTTCATCTGGTTTATTTATTCATGTTTGAGCGGTGCCTAACTGCTCCAACTAACAGCCATGTGTGTCTGTCTGTCCGTCCGTCCCAATGTATGTATGTTCTTTGGAGTACCGCTGGGTGACCTGTGGTGGCACTGTTGTCGGTGTGGCCTTGTGAACCTCCTGATTACGACGCACACACACACACACACACACACACACACACACACACACACATACACACACACACACACACACACACACACACACACACACACACACACACACACACAGAAACTAGTGTGAAGTGTCGTTGCACCTCTCAGTTCAGATGGGTCTGATTTTTATTTAATATTTTATTGACATTTTTAAAGGAATAGTAGCAACTTCCCTCTATTTACATAAAACAATACTCATCATTTCCCTCTACCAGCAGTTAGTTATCAGCCACTTGACGAGTGTGGTGGTGTTTGCCTGCAGAAACACGTTGCCCTCTTGCTGTATTTTGGTTCCCCCAAAATGTCCCGTCTACCAAAACAATCAGTAAAAACACCAGTAAAAGCCACAGGTCAATGTGCTTATTTTGATGATATTTTTGGACTTATTTTGCCTTTATTGATAGATTACAGTAGGTAGACAGGAAACGGGGGGGGGGAGACACACAGCAAAATTCACCGGGATCGGCACTTGAATCCGCGACACACTTGTCAAGATAGATTACCAGCCAAGGTGCCTGGACCGATAAGCCGGCCCAGGCCGTCAATGTGCTTCTGCAGGTAAACACCACCACACTATTCCAGTAGTTGGTATAAAGGGAATTATTGGCAAAATAAATCAATATGCATTGTTTTGTTATGTAAAAACAGGGTATACCTTAAAGCAGGGGTTCTCAACCCGTGGGTCGCGACCCCTCGGGGGGTCGCCAAATTACTTTGGGGGGTCCCCAAATTATTTTCAAAAAAAAAAAAAATGTTTTTTTTATTTTTTTATTTTTTGCAACTGAATGGCTGGAAAATGGAAATGAAGCGTTTACATAGTACACTTAGTACATGCATAAACTTTCCTTAATGATTATATCTGGTTTCAGTATTAATTTATGATATATTTTCTCTATTATTAAGGTCAGTTTGTATTGGCGGTGTGGGGAGGGGGGGCGGGGAGGGGGTCGCGAGACATGGCCAAAGCATTTCCGGGGGTCCCCGGCCAAAAAGGTTGAGAACCCCTGCCTTAAAGGAGCATTCAGTGATTTGGGTGATTTGGAAAAAAAACACGGCCCGCCCGGTAACAAGATGTGCACATGCACGCACTACAGTGGGGGGAAACGCGACAGGCCAACAGCACACACACCAAGGCCCGCCCCCGCTCGATCATGATAGCATATCAGTGAGCTGGATGCAATCCTGCCTGGAGGGGAGAGAACAGATGGTGGAGGTGAATGGAACGCTGTCCCCCCCCTCCCAGTGAGCTGTGGCGTTCCACAAGGAAGCATACTAGGGCCTCTACGTTCCTAATATATGTTAACGACATGACTTCAGCTTGTGACTGCAACTTGTTCCTGTTCGCAGATGACTCGGCACTGCTAGTCTCGGACAGGAACAAACTGCAGGTTGAAAAGGCCCTCAGCTCTGAACTCGGTAGAATCTGCACCTGGCTCGCTGATAACAAGCTATCTTTACACCTGGGAAAAACTGAATCCATTCTCTTTGGCTCTAATTGTAATCTCAGCAAGGCAAATGGCTTCTTGGTTAGAGTGGGTGACAATGTTATCACACGTAAAGATGAAATTACCTACCTAGGTTCCATCCTGGAGGCTAATCTTTCCGGTGATAAAAAGGTTTTTTTTACCCCCAGGGGTTAACTGGGGACAGGGAGGAACTCCTTATATGGTCAGCACACTCTATAGTAGGGGGGATTATCACAACAAAACAAAAAAGAAGTGATATTTGAATTAAGTGAATTCAAATCACTGAATATATACCTTTAAAAGTACAATGAATAGAATTAAAAATACAAAATAGATGCATGAGACAAAAAATAGGCAGGCTTGCTGTTTCCATTGTGGTCCATTAAACATACAACACTCAAACAACAGTACAAAATATACAATTTAAAACGGTTCATGATAACAACATGAAAGGGGACCAGTGATACATGAACAAGTGGAGGATGCCACTCACAAGAGACATACTGTATATCAGAACTCACCAAAGGAGTTTTACTTTATACACTCTCAGAAAGGTTTGTATTTCTGTCAAAGGTGTGGCATTAACCTAGCCTGGAATGGCCAGACTAATATCATTGTGTAGATATTAGTTTGGAATTGTGGGAGATTTATTTCCAAGGGGCGGTTACAAACAGATTCCAACGTTACAGCAAAAAAGTCTCACTTTGAATAGTGGGCTCTGATTGGTCACCCACAACTCTGGGGTGAGTAAAATGTAATTCAAACTGAGGAGTGCCAGACCAATCTCCCCAGGGATTTCTGGTTTCCAGACTATAGCATTAATAACCTTCTGGGCTTTAGACAAAAGATTGGATTCCATGTCCCAGCATCTGCCTAATATATAATATTTCAAGAGCAGATCATTTTTTGACAAAAATGTGAAAATCCTTGCCTTATTTGCTAGCATTATAGCCAGCCAACATTTTAATAAACCTTCTACACAGATGCTTTAGCAAAAAGGTCAAGGTTATGTTATTTGCATAAATACAGACATTACATGAATGAAGATGCAGTACACAGCTTTATTCTTCAAAATATACTTAAAATCCTTATTCAACACTTTAGGCTCAGCCACAGTTGAATCAATAAGGAGGCATGCAGTGAAATCCCTATTGGGTGCATTACATGGTTGGTCTTGCAATAGGATTTGCCGAAAAGAGAGCAGAGGGAGATTTTCACCCATATTTTGAAAAGAGAATAATTCTCCAAATCCCCAATAACCTCATAGCGCAACATAAAATTACATTCTTTCTGCATGAGAGGCCTACGCAGCTATATCAAAACACAAACAATAAATAAATAAAATACATTTGTGGCTAATGACCAACGCCACTGATAGTCCAATAATAGTGTTTCAAAAGCAATCTCTCCTCCCAGTAATGTCTTTGTGTTCTCCATGCATTGTGTGCTTAACTTCATGGTAATGATATGCATTGTCCCTGGGTCTCCTCAGAGCATTTACAGTCTACTGTATATGCTCACAGCTTGATCACCAGCTTGACCTACTAATCTTTAATTCACAACAAGCCTATTGTTGCAAAAATCATACCCGTGTGAAGTGAGGGGCGCTCTTATCATCTTACAACATCGAGGAGGAAATTCTATTGCTATGATAAGGTGATGTAATGATGATATAAACAAACGGTGTCAAAACAAATAAACAAAACAAAACAAATAAATTATCTTTATTGTTAATGGGATTTAATGGTTGTGTTAGGGACGAAACAAACATTAATTTCTCTTTATTGTCAATGGCGTTTTTAAAACAAACATTGAACTAAAAACAAACATTAAACCTATAGGAGGGGCTAGTGCCCCTCAAACATATCTGTAGGCTATTATGTGCTACTGAAGGCTATACTCAAAAATTACACTATTCATCAGTCCCTTCTCTATATGATTCCAAGCAAAGCTATAC
Source organism: Electrona antarctica (assembly GCF_951216825.1). Classification (NCBI taxonomy): domain Eukaryota; kingdom Metazoa; phylum Chordata; class Actinopteri; order Myctophiformes; family Myctophidae; genus Electrona; species Electrona antarctica. The sequence continues at coordinate 34,119,374 of NC_136812.1, forward strand.
AATGTCTTTCCTCTCTAAGTTCAATTCAAATGGGCTTTACTGTCATATGCAATGGAAATAAAAATGAATAAATACATAAATATATAATGTCATTATAATTAAAGATATTGGCCTAAAGGATAGGCCTATATACTGTGTGTGTGTGTGTGTGTGTGTGTGTGTGTGTGTGTGTGTGTGTGTGTGTGTGTGTGTGTGTGTGTGTGTGTGTGTGTGTGTGTGTGTGTGTGTGTGTGTGTGTCAAACTCATTGCAGCTGTACGAAAAGCTTGAATTATACTCTTTCTCATGCAAAGTGTCTGTTTCATAAAAATACATGGTAGATGTTATGAGCTACTTTCTGTATTCTGTAAGAAATTCCTTGCAAATGATTATCTTTTTAAGTGTTGCAGTTTGGAATTGCTTGTTGGATATCACTCAATGATCCTGCGTACCACCTATATACAGGAGGCAGGACGTTGACAGAAAGTAGCACATAACATGTCTATGGTGGATTTTTAGATAGAATGAGAATAATTCAAGCTTTTCATACAGCTAGAATGTTGGTGAGTTTGACGTATACAATCATATAGGACTTTTCTGTTTGGATGTATGGGCTACTGTCAATGCCAAATTGTGGCTAGTTGCCATGGCAAGATGGCCACGGAATGTGTGTGTGTGTGTGTGTGTGTGTGTGTGTGTGTGTGTGTGTGTGTGTGTGTGTGTGTGTGTGTGCGTGCGTGCGTGCGTGCGTGCGTGCGTGCGTGCGTGCGTGCGTGCGTGCGTGCGTGCGTGCGTGCGTGCGTGCGTGCGTGCGTGTTTCTGTCAAACAAAATATTGGTCTCTATGTTGCAAATGTGACCTTTAGCTGTGGACCTTGGGACACTGTTCTAGTGCAAACAGTTTGTTCTGTTCTGTTTATCTAATGTTACCACCTAGGGTGGCTAACATTAGGGCCAGATGGGCCTTCTGCCCCTCAAAAACGAATATGCCCTGAGGCCAGAGTTGGCTTTCTACCAGAAAAGCAGAAAAGGGGGTGCCAAAAACGAGCCCCTAAAATGATTACATTCCAGGCCCGAGGACAGAATGTTTCCACCTTACAGGGGCATGTCCACTATAGTGGTCACTCCTCCGGCGGCAGCAGCCCGGGTGGCCGTCCAAAAGCCCTCCCATGTTGTCCGGCCCGGTTCGTTCACGTGGACATGGCTGTCCACGATGCCTGGCATCACCACGCTTTCACCCACATCCAACACCTGCACAGTGCACACACACAACCATGTTATAACACTTTAATTGTGTAATACATATGATATACAGTTAATTATAACCACATACAAATCGTGATTCATGGCAAATATAAATACTATAGATCAGCGATTCCCAAACCTTTTCAGCTCGAAACCCAAAACATTAATTGCTGTCTACCTGGGACCCAGATTTTCAAAAATACATTATGAATAACAACATAAAACATATTTTAAAAATGTTTATTTTTACTATTATTATTATTTTTGTTATTAGCAATCTACAAGCTCACTTTGTGAGCTTGTTAGGGCAGGACAAATCAGTTCCTCCTTTTATCCAACAGGGGGAGTATTCTGCTCATAAGACCATACCATTTCCCCCTGTTTTCATAATGGTCAAGGGCCTACCTCACAGGGCGCATCCCCAGAAAAGTTGCAGTCTGAAACAATTTTATGGATTTTCCCATCCTTGATAATGATCATGGCAGGGCGGATGTCATTGTCAATCACTACCCTCTTACTCCTCACAGCACTAACTGATGATCCAGGCTCCATGACAGTCTATTTCTGTGGTGGTGACAGTACAGAGGACTGAGAGGAGTCCCCCCAGCTCTGCTTTCTGATCTCAGTTACTACTGCACTGCAGTTGGAGCTCCACCCTCTTAGTTAATGGGTAAATGGTTGCTGGTTTCTTGACCTCGAGAGTAGGATTCATAGGCCAAGCATGGATAGCAATATAAATGTAAGTTTAGTTTAGAAGCCATTAAGCCAACCTCCAAAATTGATGCGTACATACAATGAATCCACTTTTGTACACCTGTAAAACTGTGATGTGACATTAAAGTATTGGATATTATCCTGCAATGGTTAAGGTTACATTGATTTCTCACAATGACTGCACGATGGGATGAATTTACCACAAATATGAATTTAGAATACAGGACGAATAACATATTTAGGTTAGGTTTAGTTGAAATGCAGTTCAGTGACAGTACAATTGTGTTTGTGCCTTGCAGCAGACAAAGAGATGAAATATATCAGTGGAAAAACACCCTACACTGAGGTGAGTTTGGAGAGGTTGACAATACCATCACACTGCCAGATTATGACATTAGGGGGCAGCATTGTGCTTGTCTACGCCAGCAAGCATACTTCAGTGGTTCTGTCAACTTCACAGTGCAGTTCAGTAGTAGTAAGCCATACCTTCTGAGCAACAGAGCAATAAAAGTTTATTTTATTTCAATAATTTATTACACACTGCCTTGTTTAATGCTCCTTCCAGTGGTTTGAGTCTTAACTCGTTTGAGTGACTCAGCAGTAGGTTTGAACTGGAAACACATGACACATTCACATGCGTTTCCAGTTCAAATCTGCTGCTGAGCCAGTCAAACAAATCTATGGGAAAATGATCCATAACAGTCAACAGGTATGGCAACTTCTGGAAACCTGGGATTGCAGTTTTTCACACTTGAACGAATAAGCAGAAAAAACTATCGGAGGCCATTAGTACAGAAACCACCAAATGCCAGTTGAATCCACTATCATTGCATTTCAACACACATTTGAAGACACTATTTGCAGAGACTAGTTCAATCCATCATAAACAGTAACACCATAAATAACCAATAAAGACTGATACACGTGTCTCAGTTTCCTTGTACCTCCATTAAGGTGTGTATATGTTTAAAACGATGACCAGTAACCCATCTGTAGGGTGAAATACTCCATGCCTTGAGCTCATACAGAATAAGGTCACAAGAATAATATGTTAATTGCATGTCTTGCATGAATACTGGTACTTTACCGTGCATGTAAATGAAGTTGAATCTGCCACAATGGTGGGGCAATGTGTGTGTCTAGAAAGCTTGTCCCATAATCTTGTCATACCTATGGAAAGGTATGATGTCATTATTTCATCATCATTTCCATCATCTGTTTGCCATTTTTTACTATTTTAAAACATTTTAAAATATAGCCGATCTACAAGCTAACAACGTGTTGATGTAGATTGGCTAGTTGAACTATTTTTAAATGTTTTAAAATAGTAAAAAATGTCAAATAAGTTTAGGGATAAGGGGTAAGGGGTGGCGCAAGATGGAGCCCTAGATCTTTAAAGTTTAATGTTGATGAATTAAATAAAGCCATTGCTTCAGCAGAGGACCGGAGGATACATATATAGTGCATCAGAGAGAGATGACTCATTGACACATTGCTTATGAATGAAAGAGCGAAGAGGCTGAATGATTCTACATGAATATGGAGAGAAAGCACCGCCACCTAGCAGTAACATGTCTGGATAGATAGAGGCTGGGTGAAGAATAAGGTCACAAAACGATTGCATTCACTCAGGCTGAAACCTGATCTGCCCCAGCCAGTCTGACTATTCTACACACTAAAATGTAACTCTGAGAGTTTACATATAGAACCAAATGGACCCGTAAGCTATTTGGTTCCTTTGGATACTTTTGGAGTTAGGTCGGAGTTAGATTAACACTCATGATTTTACTACCAGAGAAGCCAGATACATGTTACCTATCTAGTCTAAGCCTAAAATGTATTTGATTGATTCTGACATTTTCAATCTATGTCAGAATCGATAAAATACGAGAGTCTAACTCTATTACCTATTTACTGTTTTGCCAGTAAAGCCTGATTTACTATGCTGTACGACCATATGTTATGTTGGCCGCAAATACGATTTTCAAGTGAAAAGTGCATTGCCTCACAATGGACTTTCACTTTTCATATGCCATATGCCCACAGTATAGGCATATGACATCAACGTGCGACGTGCCACCTCTTTTGCCCATTAGGACAACTCTACGCAACGTCATCAAACAGCGACGCACACCTATGGTAACATCATTCTACATTGGGATGCACACACACACACACACACACACAGAAACTATAACAATAAAAGTGTCGTTGCACCTCTCAGTTCAGATGGGTCTGATTTTTATTTATTTATTTTATTGACATTTTTAAAGGAATAGTAGCAACTTCCCTCTATTTACATAAAACAATACTTATAATTTCCCTCTACCAGCAGTTAGTTATCAGCCACTTGATGAGTGTGGTGGTGTTTGCCTGCAGAAACACATTGCCCTCTTGCTGTATTTTGGTTCCCCCAAAATGTCCCGTCTACCAAAACAATCAGTAAAAACACCAGTAAAAGCCACAGGTCAATGTGCTTATTTTGATGATATTTTTGGGCTTATTTAGCCTTTATTGATAGATTACAGTAGGTAGACAGGAAATGGGGGGGGGGGGGGGACAGCAAAGTTCACCGGGATCGGCACACCGCGACACACTGTCATGCTAGATTACCAGCCAACTTGAGCCAAGGTGCCTGGACCGATAAACCGGGCCAGGCCGTCAATGTGCTTCTGCAGGTAAACACCACCACACTATTCCAGTAGCTCATAATTGTTGGTATAAAGGGAATTATTGGCAAAATAAATTTCAATATGCATTGTTTTTTTATGTAAAAACAGGGTATACCTTAAAGGAGCATTCAGTGATTTGGGTGATTTGGAAAAAAAACACGGCCCGCCCGGTAACAAGATGTGCACATGCACGCACTACAGTGGGGGGACACGCGACAGGCCAACAGCACACACACCAAGGCCCGCCCCCGCTCGATCATGATAGCACATCAGTGAGCTGGATGCAATCCTGCCTGGAGGGGAGAGAACAGATGGTGGAGGTGAATGGAACACTGCCCCCCCCCCCTCCCAGTGAGCTGTGGCGTTCCACAAGGAAGCATACTAGGGCCTCTACTGTTCCTAATATATGTTAACGACATGACTTCAGCTTGTGACTGCAACTTGTTCCTGTTCGCAGATGACTCGGCACTGCTAGTCTCGGACAGGAACAAACTGCAGGTTGAAAAGGCCCTCAGCTCTGAACTCGGTAGAATCTGCACCTGGCTCGCTGATAACAAGCTATCTTTACACCTGGGAAAAACTGAATCCATTCTCTTTGGCTCTAATCTCAGCAAGGCAAATGGCTTCTTGGTTAGAGTGGGTGACAATGTTATCACACGTAAAGATGAAATGACCTACCTAGGTTCCATCCTGGAGGCTAATCTTTCCGGTGATAAAAAGGTTTTTTTTTACCCCCAGGGGTTAACTGGGGACAGGGAGGAACTCCTTATATAGTCACAGCCCTGGCCACAGTCTGTGCCACACCCACTCATCCACTGCCCTGATGACTACCTGGCCCCACCTGTGTGTCTCACTTCACCTGCTCCCTAATGAACCTAGTCTATATATAGCCCTTGATGCTCTCATGTGATTGTTGGTTGCTCTGCCTTGTGTGTTCCTTATTTCTTGCCTTGTAAGGTGTACCTATTTTCTAAGTAAAGACTTTAAAGTTTAGTCCTTGTGTCTGAGTTCTGCATTTTGGATCCATACCTGGGATAGAAGCCTGACAGTATAAACCAACCAAAAAGATGGACCCAGCGGAACTCGCCCAGCTTCGAGGTGCTGTCACTTCACAAGGACAACTTTTGGGCCAGCACGAAACTATTCTTGTTGAGATGAATGACCTGCTCGCTCAGCTGGTCACCGCCATTCAGGCGCTCACCGTTGCGCCTCTCCCCCCCGCCGCTCCAGGGGGGGTACAGGTAACCGATGGCCAGGCTGCCGCCGGGGGTCCCCAGCCCCCCGTTATCACTCCCAGGGAACCTAACGTTCAGCACCCAGAGAGGTACAGTGGAGATCCCGGCTCCTGCCGTTTTTTGGGCCAGCACGAAACTATTCTTGTTGAGATGAATGACCGGCTCGCTCAGCTGGTCACCGCCATTCAGGCGCTCACCGTTGCGCCTCTCCCCCCCGCCGCTCCAGGGGGGGTACAGGTAACCGATGGCCAGGCTGCCGCCGGGGGTCCCCAGCCCCCCGTTATCACTCCCAGGGAACCTAACGTTCAGCACCCAGAGAGGTACAGTGGATATCCCGGCTCCTGCCGTGGTTTGTCACACTAGTCGATACATAGCAGGGATTTTTGTCCAGCGTCCACTTTAGTCTAGAAATGGGATATTTTTTTATCTTTCACCTCGCTGTATGGTGTGCCAATTTAATTTTTACACCTCTGCTGCTTAGCGGACAGTGTGGTGTTGTAGAGGAGGTCTCCCCGGACATGTGCATATGTCACACTAGTCGATACATAGCAGGGATTTTTGTCCAGTGTCCACTTTAGTTCGCTTTAGTCTGGAAATGGGATGGTTTTTGACCTTTCACCTCGCTGTATGGTGTGCCAATTTAATTTTTACACCTCTGCTGCTTAGCGGACAGTGTGGTGTTGTAGAGGAGGTCTCCCCGGACATGTGCGTATGTCACACTAGTCGATACATAGCAGAGATTTTTGTCCAGCGTCCACTTTAGTTCACTTTAGTCTGGAAATGGGATATTTTTGTATCTTTCACCTCGCTGTATGGCGTGCCAATTTTTGTTTTACACCTCTGCTGCTTAGCGGACAGTGTGGTGTTGTAGAGGAGGTCTCCCCGGACATGTGCATATGTCACACTAGTCGATACATAGCAGGGATTTTTGTCCAGTGTCCACTTTAGTTCGCTTTAGTCTGGAAATGGGATGGTTTTTGACCTTTCACCTCGCTGTATGGCGTGCCAATTTTTGTTTTACACCTCTGCTGCTTAGCGGACAGTGTGGTGTTGTAGAGGAGGTCTCCCCGGACATGTGCATATGTCACACTAGTCGATACATAGAAGGGATTTTTGTCCAGCATCCACTTTATAAAGTCCATGCACTCCAGTGAATGGACTTGGGCACTCCAGTGCATAGACTTGGGCATTTATCCATTTAGATAACTTTTTTACGTTATTTCATTACTTATTTTTACACAGAAACATAATGTGTGTCTTCACAATAACTGTAATGTAATAATAATACTAATAATGTAATGTAATAATAATTTAATTAATGACGCTTTTATTCTGAAAGCAACCGGATGTCTTAAATTTGCTAGCTCTCAAACAGGAAGTTCTAGATTTGCGAAAAAGACGGAGCCCAGTGTAGCCAATTATTCCATCGACTTCCGCGTCGGAGAGTGAGTGGACCGAGGATCCGAGGCAGCATTAATTCCTACCTTTCTGCGCGGCCTCTCGGATGAAGTTAAAGATGAGCTTGTTTCCCGTGAGATGAGTGAGGGGCTAGATTCGCTCATTACACTCATAGATATATATAAACACTAGATGGCTCAAGGCGGAGTTTCTGACGTCGTTCACCCGGCAGCCATCTTACTTCGGGGCTACAGTACAGTATGTTCAATGGCAGCTCAAACATAAACAGTCATAACTCGCTCAAATCTTGACGGATTTACAAACGGGTTGGTTTATTACAAACGTTGTCAACGTGGCTATGATTCAGGACGCTTATCTGCTTAATTTATGTTTTTTATATGAACGTCGTATAAAAGCATATAAGTATGTGGACGTCTCTGACGTTTATAACAAACCAAACCGTTTGAAAATCGGTTGAAAATTGAGCAAGTTATGGTCATTTAAGAGTACATGCCCCATAGACACAATGTTATGTGTCCCGAGGTAAGATGGCCGCCACGTAACGACGTCGCTCTCCATTGGCCAACAGCGCGGGTGAGCTATCTAGAGTTTATATATATCTATGATTACACTTGCCACCCAGGTTGACAATCGCATCCGCGAGCATACTGAGCCAGACAGCTGACCAAAGCGCCGGCTCCAGCCGAACGTTTCCGAGGGGGGCCGAATGCCCCCGACTATTCCCGAATGGTCCCGACGTCACCGGAGACAGCCGAGCCTCCTCCCACTGAGGAATCTATGCAACTAGGACGCACCAAGCTGTCTATCAGAGAGAGAGAGAGAAGGATAGCCGAGAGACTGTGCATGTATTGTGGCAAGCCTGGCCATTTCCGGATTTCATGTCCAGAGAGAGAGGGAAAAGAGGAGGCTCAGCAGTCATTGGGGAATTCCTGGTGAGCCATAGTGTTTCTTCCTCCCCATCGTCTTCTTGCTTTAAAATCCCTGCCGTTCTGTCCTGGGAGAGCCAAAGGCAGCCTGTCACAGCGCTTATTGACTCTGGGGCAGCAGGATGTTTTTTGGGCGTGGTCAATTACCTCACTGAACCACTAGGCCTACGCTTGTCTGGGAACCACTGTGAGCATATTCAGCTCCACCTGATTGATTCTCCTGAATTGTCTCTCATTCTGGGACATCCTTGACTGGTGCACCACAACCCCCACATAGACTGGCCATCCGGGACCATATTAGAGTGGGGCCGTTCCTGTCACTCCCAGTGTCTACGCTCTGCCTCTGGGGCCCCTAAGCCTCCTGGCCCTGGCTCCGCCCCTGACTCCGCCCCTGAGGGGCCTGAACCCCCAGCACCCGCCAATGTTCCACCAGAGTACTCTGACCTCAGTCTGGTCTTCTCCAAGCAACGTGTGACGTCCACCTTGCCCCCTCATAGGCCCTATGACTGTGGCATTGACTTGCTGCCGGGGACGTCTCCACCCCGTGGGAGGCTCTATTCACTCTCCGGCCCGGAGGTGGCTGCCATGGAGAGCTACATTGACGAGGCCCTTTCTGCAGGGTTCATCAGACCGTCCACTTCTCCAGCAGGTGCTGGTTTCTTCTTCGTCGGGAAGAAGGATGGCGGCTTGAGGCCCTGCATTGACTACAGAGGTCTCAATCGTATTACGGTGAGAAACCGTTACCCCTTACCTCTTATGTCATCCTCTTTTGATTGTTTGCGAGGGGCTACGATATTCTCTAAGCTTGACCTCAGGAATGCTTACAACCTCATACGCATAAGGGAAGGGGACGAATGGAAGACGGCCTTCAACACTCCTAATGGTCATTATGAGTATTTAGTCATGCCGTTCGGCCTCACTAATGCCCCTGCCGTCTTCCAGGCGCTTGTGAATGATGTTCTGAGGGACATGTTGAATTGTTTTGTCTTCATTTATCTTGACGACATTTTGATTTTCTCCAGAACACTCGACGAACATGTCCAACATGTCCAGCTGGTTCTAGGCCGCCTCCTGGAGAACCAGCTCTACGTCAAGGCGGAGAAGTGCGACTTCCATGTGTCCACCATTGCCTTCCTAGGGTACATCATCACCACTAATGGTGTTACCATGGACCCGGTCAAAGTCAACGCAGTGGCTGACTGGCCCCGCCCCTCCACCCCTAAACAACTGCAGAGGTTCCTGGGCTTTGCAAACTTCTACAGATGTTTTATCCGGGACTACAGCAAGGTGACGTCGCCACTCCATGCTCTCACTTCCTGTTCGGTCAACCGTTTCCACTGGACCCCCGAGGCGGACCGGGCCTTCAGGGAGCTTAAGCGACGCTTCTCTTCTGCCCCAATTCTGACCCACCCAGACCCTTCGTTACCTTTTGTGGTAGAGGTTGACGCGTCTGATGTGGGCATTGGTGCGGTGCTCTCCCAGGCTTCCCCCAAGGATGAGAAGCTCCATCCTTGCGCCTTTTTCTCTAAGAAGCTCGACTCGGCGGAGCGCAACTATGACATTGGCAACCGTGAGCTGTTGGCAGTCAAGGTGGCGCTAGAGGAGTGGCGACACTGGTTAGAGGGGGCGGAGCATCCTTTTGTGATCTGGACTGATCACAAAAATTTGGCCTATATCCAGTCGGCCAAGAGACTCAATTCCAGACAGGCCCGGTGGGCTCTGTTCTTTGACCGTTTCAGCTTCAACCTTTCCTACCGTCCGGGGTCCAAGAATCTGAAACCAGACGCACTTTCCCGCCAGTTTGACCCCTCGGAGAAGGACCCTGACCCAGGCCCCATTATCCCTGGTGCCCTTGTCATAGCACCCGTGACATGGGGTATAGAGGCCATTGTTAAGCAGGCTCTTCAGCAGGACCCTGACCCGGGCGGTGGCCCACCTTCCTGCCTGTTCGTGCCCGTCAACGCTCGCTCTGAGGTCCTCCAGTGGGCCCACTCTTCCAACCTTGCCTGCCACCCCAGCGTTCGACGCACCCTTGCTCTCCTTCGGCAACGCTTCTGGTGGTCTTCCGTGGAGGCTGACACTCGCTCTTTTGTCCGGGCGTGCTCGGTCTGTGCTCGTAACAAGACCCCCAACCTGAGACCTTCTGGGCTACTCCGACCCCTGCCAGTACCACACCGCCCCTGGTCCCATATCTCGATTGACTTTGTCATGGGACTGCCCCCCTCTGAAGGAAAGACTGTCATCCTGACCATCGTGGATCGCTTCTCGAAGAAGCTCCTAAGCTCCCCTCCGCCAAGGAGACGGCCCAGCTCATGATCGACCATGTCTTCCGGTTGCATGGTCTGCCTCTGGATGTGGTTAGTGACAGGGGACCCCAGTTCTCCTCCAGATTTTGGAGGGCGTTCTGTTCTCTGCTGGGGGCTTCCGCCAGCCTCTCATCAGGCTTCCACCCCCAGTCTAATGGCCAGACAGAGCGTGTAAATCAGGACCTGGAAGTCGCGCTTTGCTGTCTGGTGTCGGATAACCCCTCCGCTTGGTGTAGCCAGCTCGCATGGGTGGAGTACTCCCACAACTCTCTTCCCAGCTCCTCTACTGGCCTGTCCCCGTTTGAGTGTGCGCTGGGCTATCAACCTCCGCTGTTTCCGGAGCAGGAGAGAGAAGTGGAGGTTCCTTCTGTTCAAGACTTTATCCGCCGGTGCCGACGCACCTGGAAGAAGGCCCGGACCTCCCTCTTGCGTACGGCTACGAGGAACCGGAAACAGGCTGACCAACACAGACGGCCTGCCCCTGACTATCAACTAGGACAGGAAGTTTGGCTTTCTACCCGAGACCTGCCCTTGAAGGTCGAATCCCGGAAACTGTCCCCGCGCTACATTGGCCCGTTCAAGATCATACGCATCATCAACCCAGTGGCAGTGCGGCTCGAGCTCCCCAGGTTCCTTCGGGTGCACCCCACCTTCCATGTCTCTCAGCTCAAGCCGGTGTCTTCCTCCCCGCTGGTGCCCCCTGCTAAGCCCCCCCCCCTCGTCTTCTGGACGGCCACCCCACCTACACTGTCCGGCGCCTATTAAAGATGCGTCGCTGGGGCAGGGGTCGTCAATACCTCGTGGACTGGGAGGGATATGGTCCAGAGGAACGCTGCTGGGTCTCGGCCCGGAACATCCTCGACCCCTCTCTGATCGCCGACTTCAACCGTCGGGCCCCTGGGGCGGCTAGGGGGACGTCAGGAGCCGTCCCTAGGAGGGGGGGTCCTGTCACAGCCCTGGCCACAGTCTGTGCCACACCCACTCATCCACTGCCCTGATGACTACCTGGCCCCACCTGTGTGTCTCACCTCACCTGCTCCCTAATGAACCTAGTCTATATATAGCCCTTGATGCTCTCATGTGATTGTTGGTTTATCAGTTTGCTCTGCCTTGTGTGTTCCTTATTTCTTGCCTTGTAAGGTGTACCTATTTTCTAAGTAAAGACTTTAAAGTTTAGTCCTTGTGTCTGAGTTCTGCATTTTGGATCCATACCTGGGATAGAAGCCTGACATATATGGTCAGCACGCTCTATAGTAGGGGGGATTATCACAACAAAACAAAAAAGAAGTGATATTTGAATTAAGTGAAATCACTGAATATATATATACCTTTAAAAGTACAGCAGTACAATGAATATAATTAAAATGCAAAATAGATGCATGAGACAAAAAATAGGCAGGCTTGTCCATTATGGTCCATTAAACATACAACAGTACAAAATATACAATTTAAAACGGTTCATGAAAACAACATGAAAAGGGACCAGTGATACATGAACAAGTGGAGGATGCCACTCACAAGAGACATACTGTATATCAGAACTCACCAAAGGAGTTTTACTTTATACACTCTCAGAAAGGTTTGTATTTCTGTCAGGTGTGGCATTAACCTAGCCTGGAATGGCCAGACTAATATCATTGCGTAGATATTAGTTTGGAACTTCAGTGTGGAAGATTTATTTCCAAGGGGCGGTTACAAACAGATTCCAACGTTACGGCAAAAAAGTCTCACTTTGAATAGTGGGCTCTGATTGGTCACCCACGACTCTGGGGTGAGTGAAATGTAATTCAAACTGAGGAGTGCCAGACCAATCTCCCCCGGGATTTCTGGTTTCCAGACTATAGCATTAATAACCTTCTGGGCTTTAGACAAAAGATTGGATTCCATGTCCCAGCATCTGCCTAATATATAATATTTCAAGAGCAGATCATTTTTTGCCAAAAATGTGAAAATCTTTGCCTTATTTGCTAGCATTATAGCCAGCCAACATTTTAATAAACCTTCTCCACAGATGCTTTAGCAAAAAGGTCAAGGTTATGTTATTTGCATAAATACAGACATTACATGAATGAAGATGAAGTACACAGCTTTATTCTTCAAAATATACTTAAAATCCTTATTCAACACTTTAGGCTCAGCCACAGTTGAATCAATAAGGAGGCACGCAGTGAAATCCCTATTGAGTGCATTACATGGTTGGTCTTGCAATAGGATTTGCCGAAAAGAGAGCAGAGGGAGATTTTCACCCATATTTTGAAAAGAGAATAATTCTCCAAATCCCCAATAACCTCATAGCGCCACATAAAATTACATTCGTTCTGCATGAGAGGCCTACACAGCTATATCAAAACACAAAACAAATACAAAATAAAATACATTTGTGGCTAATGAGTCAATGACCAATGCCACTGATAGTCCAATAATAGTGTTTCAAAAGCAATCTCTCCTCCCAGTAATGTCTTTGTGTTCTCCATGCATTGTGTGCTTAACTTCATGGTAATGATATGCATTGTCCCTGGGTCTCCTCCGCATTTACAGTCTACTCATTTACAGTCTACTCACAGCTTGATCACCAGCTTGACCTACTAATCTTTAATTCACAACAAGGCAAGCCTATTGTTGTAAAAATCATACCCGTGTGTAGTGAGGGGCGCTCTTATCATCTTACATCGAGGAGGGAATTCTATTGCTATGATAAGGTGATGTAATGATGATATAAAACAAACCGTGTCAAAACAAATAAACAAAACAAAACAAATAAATTATCTTTATTGTTAATGGGATTTAACGTTTGTGTTAGGGACAAAACAAACATTAATTTCTCTTCATTGTCAATGGCGTTTTTAAAACAAACATTGAACTAAAAACAAACATTAAACCTATAGGAGGGGCTAGTGCCCCTCAAAAATATCTGTAGGCTATTATGTGCTACTGAAGGCTAAAAAATTACACTATTCATCAGTCCCTTCTCTATATGATTCCAAGCAAAGCTATATTATTATCAATGTCTTTCCTCTCTCAGTTCAATTCAAATGGGTTTACTGTCATATAACATTTACAATGCCAAATCAATGGAAATAAAAATGAATAAATACATAAATATATAATGTCATTACAATTAAAGATATTGGCCTAAAGGATAGGCCTATATACTGTGTGTGTGTGTGTGTGTGTGTGTGTGTGTGTGTGTGTGTGTGTGTGTGTGTGTGTGTGTGTGTGTGTGTGTGTGTGTGTGTGTGTGTGTGTGTGTGTGTGTGTGTGTGTGTGTGTGTGTGTGTGTGTGTGTGTGTGTGTGTGTGTGTGTGTGTGGGGCTCGATTCCTGATAGCTCATACCCCCCCCCCTCTCTCTTTCTCCACTGCATTGATGCTGTGTTACCTCCTCCCTCAGTGATGATGTCACTGGCTCGCTCCGACTCAGCATCCTTGCCGAAGGCAGGGAGACAGACAGCAGAGCCATTTTGGCTTCTAGGTAGGAGTCACACAAACAAACAAACAAACCGATTCCAGAGGCTCGCACTGTATACCTCCCGTGCACATCTAGAACTATAGGAGGGCATAATAACAGGACGGTTCTTTTACCTCGGGAGTCGGGACCACCTTTAGCAGCTTTGATGGGAGAAGGGAGAAGGGAAACGGGACGCTGCTAGCCGGGCCGGGCAAGGATACCGACCTGTCAGGAGAAACCCCGTGGAGGTGGAGGGAGCTGCTGCTGCAAATAAGAGCAAAGAACACAAATAGTCTTCTGCACATACGGGATTGGAGCATTGCAGACATCGCAGAGGTAGGTTTCCTCGTTTTTTTCCATTGTCCTACTCCTGGCGATGATGCAGTTTTAATGAGCGTATTTATTTACTAAGTGGTGAATCTCCAGGGATAGGATTGACATAGGGTGCGGCCATTGAAGAGCACTCAACACTCCGACGAGGTTTACATTAATTGATAAGCAGGATAAATCTAAATGTAATTTGAGACAATTGGCTCTAAAGAACAGGAATATATGACACGACGCGTAGATTGTTTTGAAAATATAGGCCGGTCAAATTATAGATGCAGCCTTGCAGGATGACATGAATGCCTTGTCATTGAGCGCAAGGCAGCCTAGTCTAAACAAATGTAAATACGGCAATTGTCATTCTCTCATTTCTATCAAGTTATTTGTAAAACGGTGATGTACATTTCCTTTCATTCATTCATTGTAAATTATTCGTTTATGTACGGCATGGTTATGCTGCTCATTCGTGACGGCACTGACTTGATATGAAGCAGAAGCAATTAAGCTATAGGTTACACACAGGCCTATCCATGTATGGGGGCCGGAGCAGTAACAGTAATATAGTAATAGGCTAACAAAAAACATTGTTTACCCTGAACAACACGGAAGCTTTTTTGTTTTTAATTATTGATTAGTAGGCTATTTGTCACCGGTGTCAAAATGGTGGCTCCCCTGCCCAGGCCAGCTGCATCCGATTCCTCATGACAGGTCCGTCTGAGCATCCTTATGTTGGACCTCAGCTTCCCCAATTAATATTATATTATTATTCATTATAATGTTAGGTTATTTTCTTTCTTCGGCATGTTACATGATGTGAAGAGAGAGGGCCACAGTAGCACAATTTAAATGTTGACATGAAAGTATGGGAAAATCAGAATTACAATCAGATATTTTAAGGGTGCTTCAAGTGTTGTGAACTATTACTATGATATAATAACTATTGTTATAATTGTGTGATAGGCCTATAGTAGCCTAGTTGTTGCTGATCATGTCACACTATATAACCATTAGTGAAATGGATGCACACTTTTCAATTTAATTTCTTTATCATTTGTAAAGAGAAGCAGTCATTTCAGCATTATTATCAGGAGAAATCAGAAACGGGCCACACTTTGCCTAAGGGATCGTTAATAACAAAACTACCACCCATGCACCCACTAAACTCTGTAGGCCATAGTCCCAATCATATGACAGCTGGGCTACCATATTCCCAAATCATTTTCTCAATTTCCATTTAAATTTGAACTCGGGTATTGTGACAATAATATAGGATATGAATCTTGTGTCATTATTATATCTTATATCTTATATTGCATGAGCTGAACATCTTGCTGTCCTCTCAGACACATTATTTATATTTTCCACATGGTCTAGAAGTCTTTCAATGCTTTGTCAGACTCTTCATCTCAGATTTGAAGTCAGATGTGTGGGCAGTCTTCCAGGAAGCGCAGCGTGACACAGCAGTTTTGTTTAATCAAATATAAATGTGATCAACCCTCCATAAAAATCTATCTAATGAACATCATTTTCATGTTAAATCTGAAGGATACAGTCGGGTACATTGCAGATGGTTTTAAAAAGGTCACGGAGTACACCACACCCTTGATGAACAATGACATACTACGGTAGTGGAGTCGGTCACCAGGCAGAGACAGGGACTAATTGCGTCTGGTTTTGTTCTCTGTTGTGCTCGATGACCAAGACTGAAAAACGATTGCGATGTCACCACCATAGATGATGAGTCATACCCCTGAATCTCAGTACCTCCATTATAATCATACAGCAATAAATGCTGATGCACTGTGCTTGGATCAGAAATGGCAAGCGTCTGATTCTCTCCACGTGATCCATATATCTGAGCTCCTGAATTCCGTCAGAGTTGAGGCACGTTGTCCCTGGCCGGTTTCAGTGTTATTAGGCCACTGTAATCCTAGGAAATAGTCCGACATTTAGCTGTGGCTGCACTTCCTTTGTTGTAGGCAGGCCTGGTTATCCATCTCCCCCGACTGCAGCTGACCAGGCATGGTTCTTTCATGGTCCAGCCATGCACGCGGCCCTGCCCTCTTCTATTGTACTGGCCACCTCAGCCAGGAGGTGCAATAAACTGCTCATTCAAATTTTAACATACCATTTGTCCCATAGTACTTCAAGGCTCTCTCTTGGTTCAATGGTGCTGTCTGTGTCCAGGTATCTTATCCTGAAGCCTAATTTAGAACTTTCTCGTGCGACTGTGGCACTCACCGAAAAGTAAAAAAAAAAAGAAAGCAAGTGTTTTTACTTCAATCAGATATTTGCATTAAACATCAAAAGACCTTCCGCAGGCCTCGGTCGCGGTCGAGCGGTCCAGGCACCTAGGATGGTAATCCAGCCTGACGGCGTGTTGTGGGTTCGAGTTCCAATCCCGATGACGATTGCCGCATGTCTTCCCCCCCCATCTCTCTCCCCCTTTCCTGTCGTAATACTGAAAAATCTATCAATAAAGGCAAAAAGCCAAAAAGATATCTTAAAAAAATGTCAATATCTTTATCTTATGTACCCTAAATGAAAATAACATTATGCCTCGCAGAAAGGCATAAAGATACACTATACTGAACATAAAGGTATTAACCGTTGCTGTCTATTTCCTTCTATAGATCTCCAGCTGGGAGGCCCGAAACCAAGGCATTGAAGAGGGCACCTCAAGGTGCTAGGCAGGCGGCACCATGGCAGGGGCCTCTGTGAAGGTGGCGGTGCGTGTCCGCCCCTTCAACTCAAGGGAGACCGGAAAAGATAGTAAATGCATCATTCAGATGACCGGAAACACAACCAGTAAGTACTCCAACGAGACTTGATTTAACACCACTTTCAGTGGCCTCTCTATTTTGGGCAAATCGTTATTGGTGAAAAAATAACACATCTATAAACTTACAACTCATCAAACAGATTGTCTGTTTTCATTGTACAATCAGGTAGAAAATAGGGCTTAATATCTAATGAATAGATGATTGATTGAATTCTTTATTGACAGCATAATATACTAACATGGTATTGCACACATTGGTCAAAAAGGATACAAACATTGTTCACACAGGAAACACTTAGCAAAGCTAATGTAGGTTCAGGTTCAGTTTGGTCCAACTACACAGTTTTCTCATTTGCTGCCAATCAATATAATTCAGTGTAAGTATTGTATAAGTATAGTATATAAATATCACAGTACTATGGACAACAAAAGGATCAAGAGCAAATGGATAGCAAATGCGAAGGGCTGATATATAAGTAATACAGTAATTACTGATGGTGATATAATATTGTCAAAACTCTGAGAATCATAATGGTGCCATCCCTGTGGTTGAAATTAGCAAGGCCTGTTCCGGGAAATGTGAGCCAAGTTGCTTGGCATCACGTTTCAATCAGGCTGCTTAAGAAATAGGAGGTGCCTACTGTCAACAACATGATGGCAACACCAAACCTTTATACCTCAGATAATACAGTATAATCTTACTACAGTATCTGTCTATTTGCTGGGGGAAAATGATTCATGAGCTGTTTGTTTGTTGTTTTAAAAAACTTTAGTCTTGAATTGCTTTATAGTAAACATACACAAGTAAAACACAAACATAACATCAAAACATAAAGATGCAGAGAGGAGGTTGCAGTTTACAACTAGTAATGCAGTTTACAGTATTTGCTTATTTAAACATTTATACAGCGTTTTACTTTATTGTCAATACAATTCTACAGGATTGTCTTTATTTCTATCCACTTTGTGTCAAACTCAACTTCTTTCATTTTTTCCAACACAACTATTTCTTGTACTATATCTTCAGTATACGAGTACAATATTGAAACTCTATCTGTGACCATTTCAATCAGTGGTGGATACAGAACAGGTCTAATGACTTACTTACTTATGCCTGACACCCATACCAGGGTATAGGCCGTCGACAAGGGACCTCCAGTTCTCGGTCACTGCATGGCGTTCTTTTCTACTGCGACCAGGTGCATCCCAGTCTCTTGGTGGTGCATCCCAGTCTCTTGGTGGTGCATCCCAGTCTCTTGGTGGTGCATCCCAGTCTCTTGGTGTCTGCCTGGAGATCACGCCACTAGGTGTTTTTGGGCCAGCCTCTGTTTCTCTTTCCTTGAGGGTTCCAAGTCAGAGCCTGTCTGGTGGTATTTGACACTTAGTGTGTGCCCGATCCATCTCCATCTTCTTCGCCCAATTTCGTCTGCAGCTGGTAGTTGTTTGGTCTTTGTCCATAGGTCCTTATTGTCTGGCCAGTGTATATTCAGGATTCTTCTGAGACATTTATTGATGAAGGTTTGTTGTGGTCTTTGTGTTGTTCTCCTGTTATGTCTAATGACTGGGCCTGGGTCCAGGAAAAACGGAGTTTTTTAATATCGGTATTATAATAATGATGGTAGATATGAAATGTTTCTTTCACTGTCTATTTGGCTGCTCTCCACAAACGGCACATGAAAAAGAAAGACTGGGGTGTTTAGTTATTTCAGAGCACACACACTCGCTGCTGGAATGTGTCTGAAATGCGTCTGGTAGAATCACTAGCATTGTCTATCAGGTGTGGCTGCCGTGTTGTGGCCGGAATGCAGTGCTACGGTGCCCAGTGGAATCCAATGTTTTCATGGATCTCATATGGTGGGAAAAGCTGTCAATTTGGGTGGGACCACATTCATTCTGACTGTAACTGGGCCCACCCAGGTCCACCCGTAGATTCACTCCTGGTTTCAAGCCAGGCTCTTTAATGGCCTTTCTGTATAGCTTTGAGTAGAATCTTGACCAAAGTAATTAATTATGTTCTTTCTAGTATTTCTAGTATTGCCCAGGTATAAAGTGAAACTGCTTGCAGATTGTATCCTAATAACTCCTTACTGGACTCACTCCATCCATCTGTTTTAGGAAAGCTGCAGCCTGGGTCAGTTAGCATGCAAGAATGGCATAATGTGTTACTTTTTTCAACCTCTCTACAAGATGTCACCGAGCAGCAGCTCTTATCTTAGCAACAACTGACTATTGTATTAAAATGCTATTAATTCACTTACTTTATGCTACTATCCTCATCTTCTTACACCCTGTTGGGTGAAACTCAGCTTAGTCTTTCCCAGGTGTGTTCATTTTAAATGTTCCAGAATAAACGGCTAGTCCACCAAGTGTATAACGACATCACAAAGCCCATGGAAGGTTTTTATCTATTAAACTTCAATTTCATCAACTTCATCAGTACTGGCTCATTATCAAATTATTACCGATCTCTGAAGCATACGTAGTATGGTTATAATGATCTATTGAGAAGTTCTTCTGACATAATCATGTTGTTACTGAAGCGTTAGGAAACTGCAGCTAATTTGACCACACATTCATGTAGGGTTATTCAAGTCATTTATTAACCACTTAGCCTATACCCAATATGGCCAAAATTATTTTACAAAAGTATTGTAATCAAAATATACTTACAGTACCAGGTGTCAAATGTTGGAGAACTTAGAAGTACGTATAAAGTATCGACATTTTTAAACACTCAAGCAGGCGCGTCACCACCATTCACAGTGAGTACGTCTACTCTCACACTGATTTCATCCCTCTCACTTTTGACCGCACCCGACTGACTGTTTTTTGGCATCGTCCCATCCTCACGCTCATCCCCCCACCTTCAGATACCCTGTAAAACC
This sequence comes from Electrona antarctica, assembly GCF_951216825.1. NCBI lineage: Eukaryota > Metazoa > Chordata > Actinopteri > Myctophiformes > Myctophidae > Electrona > Electrona antarctica. Next base: position 34,139,308 of record NC_136812.1, read on the forward strand.
CCTGCACTCAAGTAAAAGTACCTAAAGAATGTATTTAAGTACACAGTAATTGCAAGGTACTTAGTTCCTTCCCACCACTGATTACTTAGCTGTCAATTAAACAGCACATGAATACAAATGCGGACAGCCTGTCATATACACATTGGTTATGTTAACCATTTAATATACTTCATGGACTGGGGTCTCCCAGAGGTCTATACTTACTATACCTTTCTCGATCTCTTCATTAACAATAGCCGATCTACAAGCTCACACCGTGTTGCGTTGTGACGCATATTGTAATATGGACGGCAGGGTTCATGGAGTTAAAAACATAAGTTGTATCATAACAGAGAGTAAATATTAAGTCCCACTTTTATAACTATGTTAGTACTACACATCTGTGTAGCCTTTATTTTCTTTTGTCACAGTTTTGTACATAGTTTTGTATGCATGCAACTAGAGGCGTAACAATGTGCTGCAGTGCAGACTGCTCTGCATTCCTTAGGATCCCAGCGTGTGGAGAGAGGTCCCTCCCATGTTCAACGTGGTGGCCATATTTTTTAGGCATGTCATTCCAGGTGAAAATTACCCCAACAATAAATAAATAAATCACAACCGTGTGAAGTGAGGGGCGCTCTTATCATCATACATCATCTCATTCCGGCCAATCACAATTTGCATCCTCACTTTTGTCTTCAATGTTTGTGTTTACGCAATGTTTGTGTTACTCAAAGCTGACCATTCATTGTCAACGGCATTCAATGTTCGTGTTTGCACAAACACTCAAAACTAGCCATTCATTGTCAATGCCTGGATTTCAATGTTTGTGTTAGGACAAACACTCAAAACTGGCCATTCATTGTCAATGCCTGGATGTCAATGTTTGTGTTAGGACAAACACTCAAAACTGGCCATTTATTGTCAATGGCATTCAATGTTTGTGTTAGGACAATGTTTGTGTTTACACAAACCCTCAAAGCTGGACATAGGCGCCCCTCAAAATACACAGTGGTTTGAAGTGAGGGGCGTCCACTGTATTTATATCGGCCTCATGACGTCTTATGTTGTCATTTAGTGCCCTAAACAAACATAAAGTCCATAGACCTGGCTGCCATATGACGTAATCTTTAAAATCCATGCACCCTCAAAAATAGCAGACCGACAAGCTCACAACGCATCGCCGCTGTGAGCTTGTAGATCTATTATTCTCGTCATTCGTCGCACAACGAAGAATATAGGGCTCCGTTAAGAGGAGACTGGAGAGATATGTGATATCTAGTCCGTTCAGCAAGGTAAAGCCATTCATCAATAATGAATGAGACTTCCTGAAATATTTACAGTTCGGCCTAATTTAGCCATCGTACCCCCCCATGTCATGGGTGACTGGGGACAACAAGCTGAACGGCTTTTTCGCAGATTCAATGTTGACAAATGCCCATTGTTGCATATTCAATGCACAGGGGGCTTCATAGTGGGCCCCCACCGTCTATTAGTCTATTAATACATATCAGGCGTCTCAGTTGGATTCAAAGAAAAACAAACTGTTATTATTTTCTCTAAAATGGGCACCCTCCTGTGAGTTTGCAATGGATTTCTGTGATTGCGCCCACAAATGGCTGACGTCTGCCACTGCATTCATCTTCTTCCTCTGTCTCCAGAGCAGTGGATGATGGGTGTTTTGTTGCCAATGTTGTCTCTTTCAGGGATGTAATCTTAGATCAGAGGCCGTCCAGTGGGAATGCATCGACAGCATGTGTACTGTACCTTTGCAATGTCCTTGGAGGCTTCCGGTTCGAATTAGTCGCCGAATTGGATTTCTAAACCTGCAAGGCTGAGGCTACAGTTTTAATTACACCCCAAGCATATTATTTAATGCTATCTAACTTGGAAAGATAGGCGACTTGCAGTATGCTGAATTCACACCAGCAAAACCCACATCACTTTAATTTGAACTATGACCTCGTCGTCCACGCCTATTTCAGCAGCAAGCTTCTGGTCAAATTTCACAGCACGTTTCTGTTTGGCTGCTGCTCTGTCTCGCCACACTGTGGCAGCGGAAAAGTTGAACTTTGATGTTGTGCTTTTTTCTGCCCCGCCTCCTGTCGTGGCAGTAAAAGTGTTTTTGTTGGACAAATATTTTCCCTTCATTTTCGTTCGGAGATCCTATAATAAAACTGAACTGAATTGAACTATTTCAGAGAGGTCAACAAGGGATCAATAGGGGTTGTGCAAGTATGTGTTTTGATCAGGACTGTGCGGTGTGCATATTGAACCTCACTGAACATGATGCAACCAAAACATTTCAGCTTTTTTCAGCAAGTTGATTTGTAGTACCATTCTACTTAGTTTTTTTGGGGCTTTTCAAGTTTTTGTGTTAATACAAATGGTTGAATGATTTTGTATTATTATTGACACATTAAGGGAAAATCCTACAATATCATGAGAGGCAAATGTAACATCTGTACAATCAGAATGTGTCTGTCCATTAGTGGTGATAAGGTTTGAGTTCCATCTCAGAGATGAAAGTGTGTGTACCATAAAAGCAACCAATATTACAAAATCTTTTCTTTTGAGACATCTTTTACAGCTGCTTTAAGCCTTGCTCGGCACAGACACACAAAGCCACTCTTAGGCAGCTAGTGCTTTTCAGCCCAACAGACTGTGCTTTTCCGTGGAGAGTCAATGGCTTGGCTGTAGACGCTGAGATGTGAGCGGAGTGATGTCATGAAAGAGCCCACTGGTAGCAGTGTCTGGAGGCGGTATAGAGAAGGGGTATAAATGGCCCTCTTGTCCTTTTGTAGCTCGAAGCTACAGTAGCAGCTTTGCTCTGGGGAAGGAAGAAGAGGGACTGTGGGGATTTCTCCCGTCTGTTTTGTGCTTCATGACACCCATGCATGGGTCAATAGCCTAGTTCCCACAAAGCAGGAGAATGGCTGCAATCTTGTTAGTGACAAGCCTGGCAGAAATATCTTCCCCGCCGCCATGCCAACCTGGATTAAGATTCAGGAGGCAGACCTTTGGGATTGAGGGGCCTTTTTTCAAGGGGATAGGGAATAGGTCCTTGCCTAATAATGGTTCTTATACCTTGTAATAGGGATTAATGAAATTGTGAAAGACATTGACATGAATTTCCCTTCCTTTTGCTGTACATTCTTCTTATGGACGGAGTGGAAATGATCACTTTATCACAGCAAGCTGTTATTGGCTAACTTACTTACATACTATCCGAGGGAAAGTTTAAAGTTTGAGGATTAAAGACAAGCTCGAAACCAAATGATTAGAAACGCAACAGTGTTGTTAACCACTGAAGTCTGAAACCCTATAGTTGACTGGAGCCCTACAGAGATCTATACATTATGCAAGGCGTTTTTGTTCCACACCAAATCTCTTTGCTAAAAATAGCTAAATGTTTGACACCTGAGGGGTCAAGGGATTGTCTGATACAGGTGTGTCTAGTTGTTGTTTATTGTGATCATAGAAGACAACAGCATTACCACAAGCGTTATGTTCGCTTATGTTTCTGACGTTAAAGCCCAAAGTGGGTGACCGTCAAATTGTTTTAATTATGTTATAATTTAGCTATTGAAAAATAGCAGATCTACAAGCTCATAGCGCGGCACTCGGTGCCGCGCTATGAGCTTGTAGATCTGCTATTTTAGAAAAATCGTTAAAATGTGCGTCAAATCTTTCGGAAAATTGTCATGATTTTTTAAAATTTTGACGTCAGGCCTGAATGGGTTAATGTGAAGGGGGGAAAAGAAGGTGCCCAGTAGGCTATAGACCCCTAGGGACCCTGGTCAATGAAGTCTATAGGGTATAGGCATACAGTGCAGTGCTGCGCGCAGTCCTCATCTGAACCCCTTCCCAGTGCTAGGCAGTGTGTGATAAGCAGCTACAGGCTACAGACTCTTGTCAATGGGTTTACATGCCGTCTGCCAGACCTGCTGATACAGCTATTTCCTCTGCTATTGACTGGGGCAGGTCACCCGTAACAGAGCCATCAGCATCACCTACAGTAGTTAAAACAACCACCAGCTGTGTGGAAAACAAACAACCTAAAATGCTATCGTAACATAGAATCTAAATGAGGGATTAAAAAAATGCAACCTGGCAATCAAACCGCAGGAGAAAATCATGACTGTAGTTGCAGTAAATTATGTGCTGGTGGCGTGTGCGTTTACCGTGCACTGTAGACAACAGTGATGAGACGCACGCACGCACGCACGCACGCACGCACGCACGCACGCACGCACGCACGCACGCACGCACGCACGCACGCACGCACGCACGCACGCACGCACGCACACATACACACACACACACACACACACACACAGTCACACACACACACACACACAGTCACACACACACACACACACCCACACACACCCACACGGCAGACGACACCTCCTGCTGTCACCATGCAGACAAGCTGTTAAGACAACCTGTCTAATTACGAGCCATCCAGAGCCGGTGTCATCCATAAACTCAACACCTAGCTATTAAGGAGGTTCGCTGTCATAAAACGCAGCGGGCTGACAGGAACCAGGAGCGCGTTCGGGGCTGGAGGAGGAGACGTTCTCTGTGAGTCTGAGAAAGCGTCATCCCTGCTTACCGAATGTGATTAAAGCACACAAGCCCTGCCTGGTCACTCATCGTGGTGCCCTCATCTGCCCCACCAATCGGCGCTGCTCTCTGGTAATTGCTTTGTCCGGAAACAGGACACTCCTCCTTCTGGAGGTCCGGTTACGGTATATGAATCATAGTGTGAGAGGACATGAGGAGCAGTAGAGGATATGTCAGTCATACTGTTGAGAGAAACACTGGCTCTGCATGGCAAAGAATGCAGACATAATATTATATAATTTATATTGTTACTTTCTGTGTCATTTGGGTTATCCAATTTTTCTGTTGGACTGGGTTTACCTGGTGTTCACTGGTCCTCCACTGTGCAATAAAGCTCTCGTTCTGCATAGAGCTTCTAGTTATAATAGAGGCAAACTCAAGATACTCAGCAGTTGTATGGACAACCAATTTGAACCAAACCATGTGATGATCGGTCTCTACACTCATTATTATATATCATTGCGACCAAAGGTCAGTTAACTATGAAATCTTCTGTTTGTCCTTATACATGGGTGTTTTTTGTCACTCAAAATCCCCATACATGGGGAAAGCCCCCATATTTGTGCCCAGGTCTCGTGACATCACTATGACATCATCAGGGATGATCACTCAAACTCCCCATACATGGGGAAAGCCCCCATATATTGTGCCCAGGTCTCGTGACATCACTATGACATCATCAGGGATGATAGTAAATCAGGGATCATATCATAGTAAATGCGACCTGCTGTCGCAATTAAGCCCATAATATGATGTCATCAATATTAGTATATGGATATATGTCAGAACCTGTTCTGACATTCCATATGTTGATCCGTCCCCATCCATCCTTCCTCCTCGATGTCTCGATGATTTTGTTTTCTTTTGGCTTTAGCCTTTTTTCTTTTTATTGATAGAGGGATAGATGAAAGTAGGCTGACAGGAAATGGGGAGAGAGATGGGGGGTGACACGCAGTAAAGGCCGTCGGGATCGGGAGTCGAACCCGCGGCACACTGCCAGACTGGATTTCCAGCCAAGGTGCCCAGACAGCTACGCCAGCCGCCCGGGCCGATGTCTCCCTTTTGACTGATACCTGTCCATTTAAACTCTGTTCAAAAGTTATTAGTGTGGCCGCGGTGCCCGGCAGCCGGCGAAAACTAGAGTTCTCAACAGGACGGAAAATTAAAGCCCGGCCCTACCTGGGTCCTCATCAAACCCTGTACACTCAAGACAATGCCACCGCTGCCACCCTTAGATCTATATGGAGCTGACCTGTTCTGACATTCCAATGATTCCATATGTTGATCTGACCTAATCAAACCCTATATACACTGAAGACACGCTCCATATATGGCCAGTGAAAGCTTCTCGCCCTCAGGCGTCTTACTGGTATTATATTAAGTATTGTATAATAATTATAACTGAGAAAATTCAATGTAATTATTCTCGTACATTATACTTGTGGGGTTTATTAAGAGAAGCTGTTAATGCCACCACTTATCATTTCTCAACTCCAGTATTTAAATAATGCTTCTGTGGAAAAAAATCAATAGGCCTAAACAAAGTTTAAAAAAGAATAATTATAACTGAAATACATTAGAAACAAAGAAAGTGCGCTTTTCACTGCCAATTACAAAGAACAAATTGCTAATGAAATTACTAATCAAAATGAAGGATTATAAAATTATTTATGGGGTAAATACACACGTGTTATTTAAAACATTTACTTTTATAGCCTATCTACATTGAATTATAGTACTAATTACAATTATAAGAAGACATCTGAAATCTGTAGCAATTCATCCCAGCCCTGCTTCTATAGGAGGGCTAAGTCATATTGCCTAGCCCTATTTTCTACATATCATATATGTACTGTATGTTATGTTGTATTTCTACATGCACATTTGGCTGTGTTCCAGGGATAGTACCAGGATACATCACGTGCAGGGCCTCATCCATTTGTCATGATGAGGAATGGGCCTGAAACCCTAAACCGTAGTCAGCAACCCTGGCCTATATTCCACAATCTGAAACTAGAGAGAGGGGGGCAATAACTGTGTGTGCTCTCGCTCAAGCATGTACTTAGCCCGGGGCTTTTTCTTGTGCTATCAACCCTATCTCTGCATTAGGAGACAAAATGGTGTCTGCTGGGGCTCTGGGATAAGGGGAAGAGAGTTTTTCATCCTTGGCACAATCAGGCTACACAAGCTGCTTAACGCTGAAGTAATCATAAAATGCACCTCTGGGTTATTTATTCATATCGGCACACTTTGTACTGAGTTAGCTCACACTGTGAGCTAGGCCCTAGGCCTGCAACTATCCATTATTTTCTTAGCGATTATTCTATCGATACTTTTTGAGTGGTGTAAACCACTCCTACGACTGGCTTTGTTAGTTTACGTCTGTCTGTCTGTCTGTCTGTTCGTACCAAAAAATGAGCATGGTTGCTACCGTCACCCAGTTCACCCGGGTGTGATTTCATTACGTCAGACATTACGTCAGATCAGAGCTGATCAGGCTATATAAGACCTTACACCACTCAGTTCACACGGGTGTGATTTTTTTTTTTACTATTAATCAAATCATTGAGAAGTGTGTTTTGTTTGATATTGGATAATGTTTATGTATCGAAAAATTCAGATAGCAGATCTACAAGCTAGTTTTGGATGCGTGACACAGGATATATGTGTCCTCAGAGAAACAAGAGCCAACTGAATTGATGCATCCGTGATTGCAGCACTAACTGCCCGGTTTTACCGTGTGTGCAATGCATGGTCGTAAAATGAATCGTAAAAATGACATGAGGTTTATTACGATGCTATCGCTTTAGGATATGCTTGCAGTTGTTTGTGTGTTTTTCTGTGAAAGCTGTATTGATTTTCTAAGGATATGGGTCTTTATGCTCGTGCAAACAAATAGACTTGATGTTCTCTGGCTTTCCTTGGTCCACTGGGCCATTATTTCAGATCACACATATTTATTAGCGTCAGCATTGATATACATTGATATATGTCTTTCATATGTCTTTCATACATCTTCTATTTTACATCCAGTTAGCTTATACAAGTTCAGGGGATAGTCAGAGCCTGCTCTGCTTTATAAAATATATGTAATTTTCATAAAATGTGCGCCATTAGCTCTATTCTTGTAAATGCAGTGTATGCTTCCTTGGTGCCAAGTGCTCAATGTTGGGAGGTGAGGTGACTCATATTGTTAGTCAGAGCAGATTGAGTGTAGAGGAGATTGAGTGTAGAGGAAACCGTCATTGTCAGAGACGGAATGATAAATTGCGAAGGGGTTGAGTCATTTCTTTACAACCTTTAAGGTGGAATTCAGACATTCGGTAGTCTCAAAGAGAATGTAATGTTCGTCATTTCGAGTGTAATAATGCAGCAGTGCTGCATTATCATTTAAAAAAAGGATTCCTGTTGTTGAGATAAAACAGAAACCAGACTGTAATTGGCTTGTAAACTCTTATCAGATAAATAAAAATCTGGCTCCCACTCCCATCTGCAGACACTTTACTAACAAATCAATATCTCACTTAAGGTCACAGATACATAGAGTGGGGACACTATCTCCTTGTGCCGGTGGTAGCCTATGAAAGCCTATTAAAGTCAATCGGGCCCCTGAAAAGGATGCTTGCAATCTACAGTATGAATTAATCATTGTTATTTTCATGTCTTGTCTTAAGACCTGTCCCTTACAGGATTAAAGACAACAAAAGCATAATTATACGATATGACATTTTTTGCACATCTTTTTTTTAAACAATATATTTATTGACATTCTTTTTCAATTATATAAAACATTACAGTTATAGCTCTCTTGTAACACAAGAGCCAAAAGAAATCTCCTTCGCTTAACCCAAGCTCTCTAATATTCAGTAAATACAAAATTCTTGTGTGTTAAAAATAAGCCATTTAAGTCTTCCTGCATCACTGAACCATATCAACTCTGAGTTGTGTCAGAGACAATTCCCTAAGAACACTAAGTAATAGGTCTATACACCTCTTTATCTCTCACATTAATATAGGCTGTCAGTCACATCTCTTTCTCTCTCACATTCGTAGCAGGGAAGTCTTGTCTGCTTGCTGAATGTCCCACGCCAACACTTCCCAACCTGCGGGCCATGGCCCACTGGTGTTCCGTGAGGATATTGCAAGTGGGCCCCCCAAATAATTGACAAAACTCAAAGACTTTATTGATACAAAATGTTGTGGTATTTTTTCATAATTTAATTGTGATACAGATAAATAGGAACTTGAAATATACTACGTTGGTTCCATTGATCCAAGCCAGAATACAATCGATTGATTGTTCAGTGTACATGCTCCGAAAATTTAGAGAGGTTCAGAGATGATGAAGATGAGAAGATGAGAAGATGAGAAGCACATTTAACACAATGGGAAAATCTGTGTACTATTGAACGTCTCCCTACAAATAGCCTGTACTAATAATAGCCTGTACGAATCCCCAGAGGCACCACGTTTAATTTAATGTGTTTAGTTTTAATTGTATTACTTTTATTGCGTTTATTTTTTATTTTTTTGTGATTGTAAAGTTGATGTAATTCATGTTTTTGTTAAAATGTTTGTCTGTGTCGGACCCCAGGAAGAGTAGCTTTTGTCATGGCAAAAGCTAACGGGGATCCTAATGAACAATAAACTAAAGGATAATAAGAAGAATCTGCCCAGATTATCATACAATGATTATTTCTCCCAGGATTCTTCCTGCGTCATCTTCCTGATGACTCTAATGGGCTTAGATCATGCCGATCTGTCCTGCTGTATTGACTGGTCATTGTGCTCTTGTACAGAGAGGTCTCAGGGCTAAGCATCTCTAATAGTGCAGAGAGGAGAGGTGACTCTGGCCTTTCTGGGCCCATTAGCACATCGTGATGTTGGAGCCACTCTCTCAGATCCAGTTTCACATGGGCAGCCCTCAGCCTCGCTCTGACCTGTGTTCTCTGTCCTGTCTTTCAGCCATCATGAACCCCAAGAGCCAAGAGAACAAGAGCTTCAGCTTTGATTACTCATACTGGTCGCACACCTCGGTAAGCACTGCTGCACCCCCACAGCGGACACGTGCACGCACGCACGCACGCACGCACGCACGCACGCACGCACGCACACACACACACACACACACACACACACACACATATGTAACCACCTGGATTCAAACCCAGGTCTCCGACATGGCAAACCAAACATCTCCTACTACTTTCCCTAAGGGGACCCCTCCTCCCGGCTTCAATGCTACAGGCAGGGCTAATCTGCTACACATGTACGTATACAGTACACACAGTACAAAACACAGATGAAATGGTTTAACAACGTACATTAAGTATGCATGTAACGATACACTCAACTCACGATACGATACGTATCACGATATGAGGTTCACGATATGATTTTTCACGATATTTTATACACAAAATTATTTTCCAGACAAATGACCGAAAAATCTTTTTTTTAATGATTTATCTTCCCCCAAGCTTTTTTCACATTTTTTTATTTAACTACATTGCAAAAGTAGCAGTACAGTAGGTTGACAGGAAACGGGGAGAGAGATGGGGGGGAAGACACGCAGCAAAGGTGTCGGGATCTGGAACCCTGTCGCTGTCGGGCTGGATTACCAGCTATATAAAATGTGCTTTTATATAGCACATTTTTCTATATAAAAAATATTATATATATATATCAACGCATGGATTAACCACCTAAGCGTTAAGTTATACTTCTATGCACAACAGTGTAGCGCAAACATTGTGAAATTAGCAAATATACAAGCGTTGTGAGCTTGTAAGTTGTAGATTGTCTTTTTTCAGTATTTTTGTATTTTTCTTTTGCTTTTCATGACATGTCTAACATTTGGATAAATTAGTGATCGATCATTTTATTTATAATTATTTTGGATTAAATCGATTAGTTCGATTAACTGTTGCACCCTTGTAACAACATCATAGGTACAGCAGAACAAATGGATTTTTGGTGTTTTGTGAAATGACTGAGTTAAATACTTTCCTTACTGTCCTTACCCTCTGTCCACAGCCCGAGGACATCAACTATGCCTCTCAGGTGCAGGTCTACAAAGACATCGGCGAAGAGATGCTTCTGCATGCCTTCGAGGGCTACAACGTCTGCATCTTCGCTTACGGTCAGACCGGCGCTGGCAAGTCTTACACCATGATGGGCAAACAGGATGTCAAGGACCAGCAGGGAATCATTCCTCTGGTAGAGATTACACCTTATTTATCATGTCTCTTAAGCCTGAGTTATTCTTAGTTGCGCTTGTATCGTGCACTGAATAGCCGATCTACAAGACACTGGAGCAGCACGGACAATTCAAGCCTTTTATTTAAGTACAAAAGGAAATGACTAACTTTCGACCTACACGGTCTTCACAGTCATGACTGTGATGAAGACCGTGTAGGTCCAAACGTTAGGTCATTTCTTTTTTCAGCGTCTTCTCCTATCTCTGCAACTGTTGTCCTTGCTCCTGTGATGTACCGGACTAGCCGATCGAGGCTTGAGGCGCGTTGGTAGATTCCCTTTGTTAGCCAATCTACAAGCTTGCAGCGCGTCACATGCCCGTCACGCCGCAAGCTTGCTGATCGACTATATATTTTTGGTATGCGACACAAGTGCAGCTAATTATTATAGATCAAGTTTGAAAATCTTGCATAACCAAAGAATGAATGAATTAAATAGTGTGAAAAGATTATAACGTTTGTCTTGGTTTTGTCCTACCAGATGTGTGAAGATCTTTTCTTAAAGATCCACAGCAACAATGACAACAACATGTCCTACTCCGTCGAGGTACGCTTCCATCACCACCTTCCCCTCAAGAAATGTATACCCGAAAACTTTTTTGTCCACTCTAACGTTATGATTTCCGTTGACAAATCCGTCCAGGTGAGCTACATGGAAATCTACTGTGAGCGCGTGCGTGACCTACTGAACCCCAAGAACAAGGGCAACCTACGTGTGCGAGAGCATCCTCTGATGGGACCTTACGTGGAGGACCTGTCCAAGCTGGCCGTCACCTCGTACAATGACATCTCGGACCTGATGGACTCTGGGAACAAGGCTAGGTGTTGCTTCTTTTCTTGCTTTTCACGGAGCGAGTTGTGTCAAAGGCTGTGGTGAAGCGCAGGCGGTGTACACTACACTAGCGACTGTGCCATGCTGCTTGCGTGGCCGTGATTGAAGAACAAATGGAGTTCAGTGCTTAATACATCAAAGACATCCTGTTTTTTGGGAGGAGGAAAAATGTAGGGCACTGCTTAAATTAAGGGATGAACAAAAGCCAATGAAAGTCTGACATGCAAACGCGATATGCCATATGTAAGGGATAATGCATGGCTAGTTGGTCATTGTTGATATATCAACAATGACCATTGACCACCTACCTAGCCATGCATTATCCCGCTTACACGGCTACTTAATACATACATCATGTTGGATACAGCAGTAAATCGAGCAGCACAGGCTGCGCAGCATCTGGCGCTCTGAGGCTTTGCTTAGACAGCGGTCTGTTATACAGCGGAGCAGTCTGTTATCCAGAAATAACACACTACTGAATTAGTACTCAATCAAGCCTAATTCTCAAACCACCACATCCCAGCCTTGACAGCTGTATTGATTGGCATTGACAATACACTGTATTGTAAATACACACAGACTATAGACTATAAACCATAGTCTCCATTGATTACTGTATTGACTACAGTAATCAATGATCAATTGATTGATTGATTGATCAATCAATCAATTGTCATTGCACTGCCACTAAAGCCGCCTCCCTTCCACACTCACAAACAATATCAATATCAATAATAAACAAACAATCGGCACAAGCACCCACACCCCCGCACGCACACATTCGCACGGGCCACGGAACACTGTAGCCAGGTCTATAAAAACAAGCCCAGAAAAAATGCCATTCAACACGCTACTTACACACACTACAACTCGCTTAAAACCCGCGGACCTGGCAACACTGCATCCTGTTTTCCCATTGGCTACTGTTGCTAATTTGTTGCCACGTCTAAGAAAACAAGCCCGTAAACCGTGACTTCCTACAGCCTACTTACACACACTACCACTCGCTTACAATACGTGGACCTGGCAACACTACATTACATCTTCCCATTGGCCCAAACGCCACCACGTCACCCACGAGTTTTCATGTTACGTTTCTCACATCCGACAGCACCACCGGACGTTACACACTACACACACACACATTAGAATAAGAACAAGACGAACGCTTGCCAGCCACACACACACACACACCCACACACACACACAACAGCCAATGCAAACTAATAGGCGAGTGTGCTCCGGTGCGGTATTTCCGAACGTGCCCATCTCATCGCCACAACGCGCGCAGTCGGATGAAAAGTTCTTCCGCGCATTATTTCTTTCCCAGTCTCACCACACCACGGACTCATTGTAACCTCGCATCAGTGTCACTGCAGACACGTATTCACACTGGAGGATTTGTGACTGAGTGACTGTGTGTGTGTGTGTGTGTGTGTGTGTGTGTGTGTGTGTGTGTAGTTTTACACTGCACAGTTGCGCAGTGCACACCATGGGACAAATCAGCTTTTCACCCCCTGCCACTGTGCCCACAAACGCATGTCCAAGAGGAAAACAATCTAAACATTATATACTAACGTCAGCATCGGGCACATTAACACACACAAGCGTTATTAGTTGAGTTTTCTTATTGAAGTGCCTCTGAATTGTAACGGTGTGTTTATGTCAGTCAGCGATGCGATCCGTTGTTATTCAGCCACCACCAGCACCATACGCACGGACTGGAGAGAGGCAAAGTGTTTCTCTCCCTTCGGCTCATGTAGCCCTCATTGTAACTACAAATATTGTTCCCGAAGAAACAATGTGGGGTCACTGCAATCCAAAAGATTGTAGGCCTACTATAATGCAGTCAAGGTCCCCCCAAAAATATACTACAGTATTTTCTGCTCCATTCTCAACATATTTTGGTTTCCAAAAACAGTAATTTATTGTAAGTAAACAAAAACAGTAACAAGCAGCATGTGTGCTTATTTTAATTTCATTGAATTTGCTTTGATGTGAAAATACAACAAATAATAATAATACCCATCCGTTACTACATGTGAAGGGCACAATACTGGGTTTAAAAACACAGCTGAAACATGAAGTGGAGTCTGTCAAATCCCGCAATTTCCTTCTTCCCATTGCGCTGCAACGGAACTAGGATGAGCCGCCCGAAGGGCGGCGAAATTCTAGTACTATAACATGTCAAAAATAGATATAGAAAGTGGTTAAGTGGTTAAATGTAAAATGGGATTGCGAAATTCTTTGATTTTCAAAGTATTCCTGAGTGGGGTGTACACTGTACAGTCATTTCACTGTAGTTCCATCAAGCGTTGTTGAAAGTGTATACTTCTCTACAGAACTGTGGCCGCCACCAACATGAACGAGACCAGCAGTCGCTCACATGCCGTCTTCAACATCATCTTCACCCAGAAACGCCACGACAATGATTCTGAAAACACTTCCGAGAAGGTACAGGTTTTTTCTTAGCCTTAGCCTTTTCTTAGTTTTTTTCCTATTCAAATTGAATAGAAAAGCTCTATATAAATTTCAGTAGGCATGTAACGATTCATTCAACTCACGATATGATCCGAATCACGATATGATTTTTCACGATTTTCTTTAAATACAAACGTTTTTTCCAGGAAAATGACAGAATTATATAATTATTTTATTATTTTTCTTACACCAGTATTTTCTTTCTCTTTAAATTTTCTTCTCTAATCCTCTTTTCAATACAATAGCAAATGACTGAATCGATTTTAATCGATTCATGATATATCGTTTCAAAATCGTTTTAAAATGTAGATATTATTATTATTACAGTTGTCGAACCATTGTTGTTGCCAAACAATGGTTCGGGGATCCATTTTTATGGGTCACGAGTAAATATCTTATTTTGTTTCGTGACAACCCTATTCATACTGAAGTTTTTCTTTTGCAGGTCAGCAAAATCAGCCTGGTGGATTTGGCTGGGAGTGAGAGGGCTGATTCCACAGGAGCCAAAGGGACCAGACTCAAGGTGATTGTCAGCAACTTGTAACGCTAAAAGCTTAGTTTGGATACTGGACAAACAGTGATGCACCATGAATACTACAGTGTCTGGTGGAAACCTTGTATGTCTGAAACGGTTATTTTTCAGGAAAGGGAAAAAAGATGGCAGCTATATATATCTTGCGCCATCCCTTACCCCTTATCCCTAAACTTATTTGCCATTTTTTACTATTTTAAAACATTTTAAAATAGTGTTGATGTAGATTGGCTTGTTGAACTATTTTAAAATATTATTTAAATATTTCCAATGGATGCAGTGTTGGTGTTTATTTATAAAACCCACAGACAGATGTAACGACTTTCACAAGGAACAAAATAAAAATACAGCCCATCTAAGTTCACAATGTGACACTTTAGTATGACAAAGAAGGGCATACATTTACAAAAATAAAAAATGAAAGCGTTGAAATATGGAGATACAAGGTTTCTGCACGACAATGACTATGTTTAGTTTCAGCAGAAATGACTTCTGCCTCTCATCCTGATACAGGAAGGAGCAAATATCAATAAATCTCTGACCACGCTGGGTAAAGTCATCTCTGCACTGGCAGAAGTGGTGGCACTGGTACGACACTATATATTTTCCCCCAAGTGTTTTTATGTTTCACATTAAGTAAATTGTAAAATGTAATGAACAAACAAATAATATTTTTACTATGAATTACTTCCCTTTCCTAGGACACTGGACCAAACAAGGTAATTTTCTACAAGCATCAGATACATCAAGAATGTCATCTTTTTACCTTTGTTGATAAACTGACTGTTGTCCTTATCTGTGCATGTGATGTGTTCGTTAACAGAATAAGAAGAAGAAAAAAGTGGAGAACCACATCCCATACAGAGACTCTGTGCTGACCTGGCTGCTGAGAGAAAATTTGGGTATGAGTAGTATTTGTGTACTGTATTTGTCAGTACAACAAAGTATGTGTCAGCATGTTCCAAATAACCTCTCCTCTCCTCTCTACCCCTACAGGGGGTAATTCGCGCACGGCCATGGTGGCTGCCCTCAGTCCCGCGGACATCAACTATGATGAGACTCTAAGCACACTCAGGTACAACACAGAGTACAGGTACAGTCACACACGTCCTCCCACAGTGCAGAGGACGGTGGACGTTGAAGGGCATTGAAGACGCTGAGAGGAATACGCTTCACTCTTTGAATGCCCTTCAAAGGTCTGCTGCAGTGACAAGGGACAGATTTGACGCTATACTGTATAGAGGAGGCCATGAAGTTTTGTTTTTTGCAAGTGCTTGGCTCTCTCAGCACTCACATTGGAGTGGAAATTCTCCCGTGTAGAAGTGCAACAGATGCTGGAAATAATTTTTTTAATAAAATAATTAATTCATAATCAATCCCTATTTTGGGCATGTAAAAAAATAAGCCAAAGAATTTAAGAGTGGGGGAGAGAGAGGACAGCAGCCTGCCATCTAGATCTTTAATTAGCAGTATTTACAACAACGGACTGCTTACTTTACACTTGGGGTGTATAAAATAACACTTAAGTGGTTCATCGATTTGTTGATACATACAGTAAATATAGGTCTTAATAAATGTATTAAAAACCCGCTTCTCGATTATTTGATTAATCGGAAAAGCAATCGACAGAATTTATCACTAAGGAAATAATGGATAGTAACAGCCCTACTTCCGTGTTGTTGCAGGTACGCCGACCGCGCCAAGCAGATCCGCTGCAACGCCGTCATCAACGAAGACCCCAACCACCGTCTGGTGCGCAACCTCAAGGATGAGGTGTCTCGTCTGAAGGAGCTCCTCTATGCCCAGGGACTGGGTGACATCATTGACAGTAAGGGATTTTCTTCTGAGTGTCTCTGCGTTATATCAAGTTTAGCCTTGTGCCAAGACTGGCAGAGATTTATTTTTATGGAGAAGCACGGTCACGGAACACAGAATTCCAAACACTATTTGGGGAAGTGGCCAAGACAGATACATAAATGTCAGAATCGATAAAATAAATCTCTGACAGTCTTGGTGGTCCAAGGCTATGTTAAAGTTTGTTTTAATGCAGTGCTTCTCTACTCTGGTCCTGCTAGCCAGTTTTCCAGTTTAATGAACTCATGTGGCGACTGTAGCTGGGAGGGTAGAGAGGACATCTGGTAATCAGAAGGTCGCCGATTCGACCCATGGCATGGACCCTTCAAGTGTCTCTGAGCAATACACTTCTAAGACACTTCTAAGACAACAGAACAGTCATTAAAAGCCATCTGCTGGGTGCATGCAGAAAAGTAATGTCCCCTCCCTGAGGACGATACAATACTCCCCTTCCCTTTCCTTTCATATACTGTCCCAGATCTAAGTTAGTCCCCTGGTAATAACCGGCAGTATACTCAGGGTCCTCTCGACTGCCGAGTGAAGTCTGCTGGTGGCCCAGATTGTCACTGTTGGGCAGAAACCTTGCATATAGGACATTTCATCTCATTTATTTTCACAAGTGTCACGCAAAAGCAGTAAAAAAAAAACAGCTAATCTACAAGCCCAATACACTATTGCTATTTTTGAGTGTCTGTGGGTTTCAATTTGGAATCCAGGTTCTTTTTCCCATTTCCTGAAAAGTAGCTGGTTTTGGAATTTGGACATACAGGTTTCTGCCTGACAGCGACGAGCTCTAACTCAGTTCCTCTGGGGATACGTGTCAATACTCAGGGTCCTCTACACTGGAGCTGAGGGCCACTTATATATATACCTTTATTGAAAGGATAAACCCCTTGAGATGTCACATCTCATTTTCGAGGGGGTCCTTGCTTTATTGGCTCTGCCCAGGGACCACTTTCTCCACAGTAATGCACACACACACAACCCCCCCCCCCCACCTCCTCCTGTCCACACAGCACATCTCACAGGCACACTAGTTTGTTTTCATGCACGTCACGTGTGTGCAACACTATCGCAAGAATGTGGTATTTTTCGCCCCCATTGTCCTGAACCTTGTGATTCATTCATTGGCAAGAGAAAAGTCGCCAGGCTGTGTAGCAGTCGAGTGTGCTCACTGCTCATCAGCTAATTCACTGAGCAATGCCCTTAAGACTGACTTGTACTTCCTGGGACGTATTTCCAGCGGAAAAAAGTGGCATTTATTTTGTGTGATGAATAATACATTTGCTTTTCATCTAATACTTGCTCGCAGTAATATCCTCTGTTTGTAACTCTGAGCGTTTCAATTTGGTTAGGGCTGCAACTATTTCAAACATTTTCAAAAATGTCACAATTTACCAAGTAGCGAAAATAGTTGACCTTGTAGATTGGCTATTTTTGCTATTCATGGTAGTATACAGTATAGGCCTTTAAATGGTTAAAATAACACGAGGATTGTTTTGTACATAACTCCATCTTAAAGTGTTGCCTTGTCTGTTTTTCCTGTCTCTCTGTCTATATCTTTTTCCATCGTTGTCTCTCTTTCCTTCCTCTCTCTCAGCATATCGGGGGTCGGGCACTGAGATAGAGGGTTTGAAATGTGTGTTTCTATGGCTCTGTGGCTTTGCACTACCGTCATCCTGGCTTGCCGGCCCTCTCTTGACGGCTCCAGTACAATAGCAGCTTTCACTTTGTTCTCTGCAGCACCATGTAATCATGAGGAATGATCAGTCAAAGAGATGGGGTGAATGATTAGTCAACATTGATTTCTATCCCACCTGGAGTTGCTAATGCTAATGCAAAGTGGAAAACAACCGGGGCCCATTTCGGCTTGATGCTGATTTATGGCCGTTGTTATAGCCCTGGGCGATATGACTTCACTTCGATGTCACGATTATTTATTTATTTTTGCGATTTTTGTACACAACAACGTATAATACAGGGTGGGTAATCAAAGTGGGTAATCAAACTAATGCATTTAGTTGATTATAAAAAAATATGTTAGAATTGTCTGTGTCTATTAATTGATAAATAAGAACAAAAACTGCTTCTTGATTATTTGATAAATAATATTATATATATTATATATATATTATATATTCTAAATATCGGTTTCGATCGGTTAAATCGCCCAGCCTCAGTCATTGTCCTCTTGGTGATCTTGTGAGTTCTTGGCTATCGGTGCCAATTCAGTGGTGCTGTAGAGATTCTGTGTGCATTTGGCTTTGTAGCTTTTTGGCATCAGTGAATGAGCTTAGGCAATGCTAATGAAGTGCACACACGCAAGAAATGCAATTTGTTCTGATCAGCTGAGATATATATTATAATTTAGTTAATGTGTCCGCTTCCTTGATGACTGTGCGAGAAGGGCTTGTACTGTTGCTGGCTCAGATTGCCAGAGAATGCTGAGCCCTTCCTCTGGCAGAGGCAGAGCGTTCCTCTCTGTGATACCATCATACCACTCTGTACTGTCTCCTATTGGCTACTGGCAATCAAGCAAGTCCAGGTTCAAAAACCCTCCTACCAGTGACGTTTTTACATTTGACACATTTGACGTTTTCACATTTGTTTTTGTATTAATGCGAGAACAATGGCTTCCATTATAGCATGCTAATATTCCAGGAATAGAAAGCCTGCGGTTTCTATTAGCTTGGATTGCTGAACTGTCCACAGCCCTCCTCTGAGACACAAACAATAGACAATAATGGTACCATTTTATCATGAGCATTAGTGAGGACCAATTATGTGAAGATACCGGTACGTTGAAAATGGGTGAAGTCGTCCTTTAAGATCTGAGTCCGATTCTACAAATACCTTCTAAATCAGTGGTTCTCTCAAACCTTTTCGTGCCAAGGACCCCCAAAAGGATGTATGTTTGTTTTGGCCAGAGAGACCACCAGGAGAGAAGATTTGTGCAAAACAAATCTAAATTAACACAATTTTGGGCATGACGTCTATATTAGAATTGGTGTATGGGTGGTGGGTGGATGGTGGGTCACAAACGTAACATCCAGATTTGATTGGCCAAGCTTCATGTGATGTGCTCTGATTCAGCTAGATTTTCATCTAGCGGATCTACAAGCTCACAACATGTCATGATGTGACACCTTGTGAGCTTAAGTGGTTAATTAAATGGCTCTTTTACAAAATATGTGGGAAAAACACCGGAGAGTCCTAAATTAGCCTACAGATGTAGGCTAATTTAGGACTCTCTACTCAAATGCTACTCAAATGCTGTCATGCCAGGGACCGCCATAAGATCTTTCACAAATTCTTCGCAAGACTTTTCTAAATCGTTCAAAAATAGACGATCTGTAGTGAGCTTGTAGGTTGGCTATTTTCAAGTATAGCTGAAGTATAAAATGTGGTTAAAGTGGTAAAACTAATTCTTATGCTATATTAGAGAAATTTAGCTGGGGATCTGCTGGGAAACAACATACATGTAACAATGCTATGGCCTTCAATGCCCAGCGCCATCGGTACATTGTGAGGTCATCTCCAGTGAGCTTATCTCATCAATGTTTATTTTTTTCTCCATAATATAGGACATCATTAATGGACTTTAATTAGATGCTGCCTTTTGGCAGACAGCAGAGATTGTCCAGACTGTGATACACTGTCCCTCTTTACTGCTGTCTGTTGCCATGGAAGCTGCATGGCAGCGCCAGCATGCCGTCCGTGTCTTGGAGGCGTTGCTTCTCAACGTAGGGTCCAGGGACCCAAAAGGTGTCTGAATGGGTCTGTAACTCTGAGAGTGTGTACAAATGGAACCAAATGGACCCGTAGTTAAATAAACTCTGAGGATTTTACAGTGTAGATTGCGGTGCCAGACCAAAAATAAATACATAAAGCAAACTGTGGGGAGGGGGGTCCTTGAAATTAAAAAGGTTGAGAATCACTAACCTATTCTGGGACTCCAATCGCTCTGTGTAAAGGGTCCATTTGGACCCCCCTGTTGGTCCCTGGAACCTGACATTGAAAACCAGTGTCTAGGAGAATGAAACATAAGACTCGGTGAAGAGAGGAGAAAAATGTGTTGGTGGGATTCAGTTGAGCAAGCAGCTACTGTACGCTTAAAGCAGCTGATTAGCTGCTTTAAGCGTACAGTAGCTTGCTCAACTGAATATATTTGAAGAAGAATCAGTTATATACCCGTGATCATAATCGTATCATTTTTCAACGCATCTAAAGGTCTTTGTCTCGCAGTTTCCCTCCTGTGAGCCTTCTACTCTGCCACAAAAATGGATTTCCTGGTAATTTAACGGTTGCCCATGGAGCAGTAAATGAATTGAGCAAGGCTTTTAGATGTAATCTGACCGCCATGTGCAGTCTTTTTAGTGATCTGAGCCGGAAATGCCCAGCTGCAGGGATCCGTCTACCCTTGTGGTCGAGCTAGTGCACGCACAAAAAGGGAAAACATGAAATGTTTTGAAGTGGCGTTCGGCGATTCATTTTAGGGGAGCAAAAATTCATCAAAGTAGGCTAACTGATTTAATCGTTCTAAGCGAACAGTTTAAAAAGGAAATTAAATAGTTGATCTACAAGTTCACAACACTCCATTGACAATGGCAAGTTGGCAGCAGAGTTTTAATAAAGTGGTTCTCAATGGTTTTCATGTCAAGGACCCTGCAATTAATATGTATTAGAGGCGAGCCCCATCTGAAAAGATGTTATGCCAGGTACTCCATACTGATTAGTGTTGTTAAAATGTTTCAAGATTGTATATTGGCTATTTTGTATGTTTCAGGGGGGTCCCTGGACCCCACTTTGAGAGCCACTGCTTTAATCCACTTGTAGAGCTTCTGTCCGGAGTGACAGATATGCGTCGTAAACTTGCCGTGTTATTGAATGGTCCTTGCAGAGGTTGCATGGTCCTGCAGTTGGTTCCGCGGGAAACCCTTTGCTCGATGTTTGACGACATGCACCCTAAAAAAAATCAGAAGTGTTGGTTTGATTCCGTCAGAGTTAACCACTTTCAACCTGGCTGGCGTCCCTATTTTGAGCATATCATAATAGGCAAAAATGTTCAAAGGTCAATGTTAAGAAATCTTTCAAAAATAGCAGATCTACAAGCTCACAATACGTTGTGAGCTTCGTTTGGCTGTTGTCACCACGCCTACTCAGGTATAATTGGTTAACTGAACACTCCTTTCCTCAGTCCCGCTTTAGTTGGATGTTTGCATCTTTGAAGCTGCTCCTGTGGCTGTGCATCGCAATGCTGTGTGGCTTCTATCCCCCTGGTCTTGCTCTGTGTCACAATACTGTCGCAGTGTAACATCTATATGTCTCAGTGTAACGTCTATATTTGTTTCAAGCCACTTCTCTTCTTTCTTCCTCTTTTCCGTCTCCACCCCCTTCTCCCTTTCCTCCTTATCTTTCCGCTTCCTCCTGTTGTTCCTCTTGCCTCCCTCCCCGCCCGCTTTCCCGTACACAGCCAAATTGCGCCCCTTACCTCACCCCGACGTACCCCTTGACTTCCTGACAGACCTGTCCGATTCCAATAACAATAAACGCCCACCACCTGTCAATCAAAGGGATGATCTCTCCACAGTGACCAATGCCATGACGGGGATGAGTCCGTCTCCGTCCCTGTCGGCTCTGACCAGCCGCGCCGGGTCCATCGCCAGCCTCCATGACCGCATCATGTTCAGCCCCGGCAGCGAGGAGGCCATCGAGAGGCTGAAGGTGAAAAACTCTTTTAACATCCTTCACCTACAGGTATGATACTGTGGCATATCATTTGTATGATATCATGCTAAAGCTGTGATGTGATTGTCCAATCACATTCAAGTATCAGGTTAGCCACCAGTGCCACCACGACCGTGGTCTTTCAGAAGAGTTGGGTTTAACTTTAAATATCCCATTAACTGCATACATGGATTTGTTCATATTGTAAAATATAATCAGTAGCCTCTTGCCTTACGACATCTCAGTTTTGATTGGAATGTTTCCCTTTAAAACATTAGGAAACTGAGAAAATCATCGCTGAACTCAATGAAACTTGGGAAGAGAAGCTTCGCCGCACAGAGGCCATTAGAATGGAAAGGTGAGTATAGGACTTATTTAGGATTTATACTTTAACAGCATTGCAGGCCGAAAATAGCTGATCTGTAAGCTCACAACACATTGCGGATGTGATGCAATGTGAGCTTATAGATCTGTTATTTTTTATCTGCAACGCCATCAGATGACGAAGCATAAAGTATTAGCATTAGCCAGGAAGTGAGTTTAGTAGAATAGAATATACTATCAGTGAGCCTGGTTGTATTGTGCTGTACAGAGAGGCGTTGCTGGCAGAGATGGGCGTGGCGATGCGAGAGGATGGTGGAACAGTCGGAGTCTTCTCCCCAAAGAAGGTACGATTGTAGACCCTCGAGTGTCATGCGTGGTGTACTCAAGCAACATGAGTGAAATTCGTGTTGAATATGAGAGGATACTGTAAACTCAAAATGAAGGCATACTTTACTTACTGAATATTTGACTGTCCGTTTGTTCCGAAGCCTTCGGACAACCCCAGAAAGCCTGAGGCCGTGTTTATTGACACGGTGGGGCTGTTCTCCCCCAATGAGGTTTGTAGTTGTGGAGTGTGTCAAACCTATCTCCTCCTGAACTCATCTGTACACAGTGTATTCCTCAGCGTTTGTTTACGGGTCCATCTCTGCACTCGCAGAGGAAAACCAACACTGACTATTTGACTGTGTACTTCTTTACTGTTATTGAATGCAGAACATCCCTGACAATAGACAGACACAGACAGAGAGACAGACAGGCAGGCAGGCAGGCAGACACAGACAAACACATCACATTTAACCACTTAAACCCCTATTTTAGACTTCAGCTATTGAAAATAGCTGATCCATAAGCAAAAAACTTGCAGCATCACGATTTGACAAATTTAGACACATCTAGAACATTTTTTTAACGATTTCGGGTTAATATGGTTACGATTATTTGTGTTAATTGTCTCCCTGCTTAGACACAGACCATACTGTAGTGTAGCCTCTGAACGTTGCCATGCACGTGAACCAGGGCTGTCCAGTC
Organism: Electrona antarctica; assembly: GCF_951216825.1. Lineage (NCBI taxonomy): Eukaryota > Metazoa > Chordata > Actinopteri > Myctophiformes > Myctophidae > Electrona > Electrona antarctica. The sequence goes on from NC_136812.1 coordinate 34,162,952, forward strand.
AAGGGTTTCTCCTTTTCACTGAGTGCTGTGTTAAATACACTTCATTATTCACTGCAAACACTTCCACTGCAGCCAGGCAGCAATGGATGTAAACACGATGTGGTGAAGAGATAGCGGTGGTGCCCCTATTGTAGCGATGAATGGATGTTTGCCAAGAGGCACATGTTATTTGATGGAGACGATGTTACAGTCATTAGCTCATGGGGAGGCGATACTGTCTGCATGGTTTTAAGTATTGCTAATGATCCTACTGATCTGTTTTTCTTGTTCTCGGCTGTGAGGGGTTGCTGTGAAAATGTGTTTTTGTCCATTGTATCCACACAGCAAAAACCTGAGTGTTAATTAAAAAATCACACCCGTGTGATCATCGTACGTCATCCAATAAAATGAATTCATTTGTCAACATGCCCTAGTTCTTTCACGTCACTGAGATAAGGCAACAATGCCCCACACTATACCACTTCTCGGTCATGTTATACCGACGCAAATAATATTAACGAGAATCACATATCATTGTCATTTGGCATTTAATGTTCGTGTTAGCCCAAAAAGCCGATTTGCTCAGACACATGACGTAAATTCTCTTTCCTTATCAACGGCAAATGTGACACGAGTTACAGACAAAAAGCTGTATATAGGAGGGGCTATAGCGCCCCTCAAACATCTGGGAGTTATTTAAAAAATCACACCCGTGTGAACTGAGTGGTGCAGTGACGTCACACACTAACCATAGCAACCATGCTCACCTGTGCGTGGGGCCACGTACAGGTACCACGTACAGGTACACGGGTACACGTACAGGTACACGGGTACAGACAAAGCTGGTTGTTGGAGTGGTTTGCACCACTCAAAAGTATAAAGCACATGTGGACTTTTTTTGTTGTTGCTACGAGCATAGTGGAGGTCTACTGGCAGAATGCTGATCGGTCCAGCAGTTTGCTATAGGGTCCAGACACACAGACACACACAGACCTTCTCATAGACGGCCTTTACACCCTGAGAGTTCAATTCACATTCAGGATTTTGCAGTGTGTGTCTTATATTGAAAATACTGTATAACAACAAAAGTCAATGCATTTGAATGGCTAAAGTGGTACTTACACTAAATCATACCTTCTGTATTAGACTCCTCATCTGGTGAACCTCAATGAAGATCCTCTGATGTCAGAGTGCCTGTTGTACTATATCAAAGATGGGATGACCAGGTAAGACCTCAAAACCTGAAAACCTGCGCAGGCGCCCCCTGCTGGAACATTGTTACCACAGCACTAATCTCTCAAGACAGATTCACTCTGCAGCCAATTCAAAGGGGGAAAAAAATAAAGTTTTGCCGATGGGATTATTCAATTACTACAGTATATTATCACAGCAAATGCCTTGGTTTTCAACATACAGTAGTAGTATTTGGGCTACTTGGGGTATTTGGGTTCTCGTGTGGCTCAAGGGTAAAAGGGTAGGCTATAGGGTTCGAATCGACTACGGTGCATGCGTCTGGCAGAGCGTCTATGAACACAATTGCTGTGTTTAGGGCAGGGAAGCCAGGCAGGGATGGTGATGTTTGTCCCTGCACTGGCCCAACTCATACGGGCTAGGGTGGTACCTGCGGTCAGCAGGGGTTGAATGGGAGTAGTAGGACGGAGGCTCCTCACTGGGGTAATAACAATTGGCTACTCTAAATAACAAAACATAGCAGTATTTATTGTAGCAGGCACATGCGTCAATGTGTGTGATGCTATAATGTGGTATTCACACTTCACAGGGGTGTCATTTGGGGCATCAGAGGATGGCAATTGCCACCCCCTAGTGTTCACATTTAACCTCAAATTCAGTTACAGTTGGGTGCCACCGATATTGTCCCTTATCATTTGACCCATTTAGGCCTGACCTCAAAATTAAAAAAAAAATCCTTCTAAATCCTCCAGTTTTCTGAAATATTTTCACGATTTTTCAAAAATAGCAGACCTACAAGCTCGTAGCGCGCCACTCGGTGGCGCGCTATGAGCTTGTAGATCTGCTATTTTTCAATAGCTAAATTATAACATAATGTTTAAAACACCAAAAGGGGCCCAGGCGGTGGCGTAACCGTCTGGGCACCCGACTGGTAATCCAGTCGCAGTGTGCCGCGGGTTCGACTCCCGAGCCCGACACGGCCTTTACTGCATGTCTTCCCCCATCTCTCTCCCGTTTCCTGTCAGCCTACTGTCTGTCCCTTCAAAAAACCAATAAAAGGCGTAAGCCGCAAAAAATATCTTAAAAAAAAAAAAAAAAACACCAAAAGGGGTTCCCGCCCAAAATGGGTTAACTGTCCTTTTGCGCAGATCACGCAAACCTCAGCAAAAAGAAAAGGACAATATCGATGGCCTCCAACTGTATGTTATGTATATTGTCCTCAATTCTGAATTGTTTTTGCAGATTAATATGATTTCATCATAATCGATGCCTGGCCATTTACATGTGTTATAATGTAGCGTTTATTGTAGGCAACCATAAATGTATTAACGACTTTCAATGTGGCATCCCTATTTTGGGAATGTCATTCTAGGCAAACATGTTCTCTTTTCGCCATCCCAAACAAGTATAGTTGATCTACCCGAAACACAAATTGTTTGTTTCGCTATTTTAGAAGGAGGACTTATTTTGTAACTTAATTTTGCCACCCCCTATTTCTTTCTGAAATGACACCTCTGGAGTATTAATATCTTCTTTTGTCAGGGTGGGTCGTGTTGATGCCACCAGCCGTCAGGACATAGTCCTCAGTGGACATTTCATAAAGGACGAACACTGCACCTTCACCAGTAGTACTGGTCCCATGGGAGAGAGTAAGCTACTGCTCACATCTGCAGCACATTGGAGGTTAGTGTTGGTTGGTGTGGAAGTGTGGTCTCATCATCCTCATGTCATCCACCTGTGTTCCTAAGCAGTCATCCTGGAGCCCTGCGAGGACGCTGAGACCTACGTCAATGGGAAGAGAGTCACAGAGCCCACAGTCCTCAAATCAGGTCAATTACTGTTCTGTGCTGTTCTGTGATCTAGTCAGTAACAAGTGTAGTGTAGTGATAGTGCCCTCTTTCCTTTTCACGAGCTCAAATTCCTTTTTTTGTCTCACAAGGCGTGGCATCATTTTCTGTAATTTATGTATATTTAATCTCGTTTTGATGTTTGACCATTTCTGGGCTTCAACCTGCAGGAAATCGCATCATCCTGGGGAAGAGCCACGTGTTCCGCTTCAACCATCCCGAGCAGGCCAGGGCTGAGAGGGAGAGAGCCCCCTGTCCCGAAACCCCCGTGGAGCCTGTGGACTGGGCCTTCGCCCAGCGAGAGCTGCTGGACAAACAAGGCATTGACATGAAACAAGAGATGGACCAGAGGTGCCTCCATTTTTACACTCTGAGTCAACAACACATACTGTAAGTAGGTATTTTTTAACGTCCGACACGGTCGGCAGACAAGTATAAAACAGACTTGTCATTAAGTAGAACAGAACCACATAATGGAGGTACAGACGGTGGGGAGGAGAAAACGAAACCAGCACAGTCATCACTACCCGAGTACCCAAGGCTTAATAGCTGTCACACCATACAAATAATCCACTGCACTGGGATTGGAAACCAGTTTGAAATGGAAGACAAGAATCCATGCAGAAGCCTCAGGGCACTGGAATGCAAGCCAAACATAATGTAAACTTTGAGATGCCATGCCATGTCTCATCTCATCATCCGTGATTCTAAATGTCTTCAGGCTGCAGGAACTGGAGGACACGTATCGCAAAGAGAGAGAAGAGACCCACAGCCTACTGGAGAAGCAAAGACTGGTAAACAAAACTGAACAGACAAACAAACAAACATATTTATAGACTTTCACATACAGTAAGGTTATCGTCTTTAAGTTACAGTGGTGTTTCTCTGCATTGTTAAAGATGGTGCAGTGTCCACTTTTAGACAGAATCTGTGTGTGTGCACAAACAGCAGATCACCTTTGTTCTGCTGCTTAATGTTGTAGTCACGTCTGGAGCTAAATACAAAAGAGATTACTGGTTACTCAGGTGAAGTGATCCTGTCCCAGTTACTGTACATCACCTGTTTTGGTGGTCAGTGGTGCATCACAGTTACACATGGATCAACCCTGTTTGCCAGTCCTCGTTAGTGATTGCATGATTGATTGTCAATAGGATTATGAGAGCAAGCTGGAGGCTCTTCAGAAGCAGGTGGACAGAAGCTGTAACGCAGAGCCTACTGAGGACGAGCTGGAGCCTGAAGAGGAAGGTAGAGTATTCAAAAAAAGGACCTTGATAATGGGATATATCTACACTAAAAACGTGGATGAATAGGTCATCTTGTATATTCTTCTTTGGCCCACAGTTCAGTGGACAGAGAGGGAAATGGAGCTTGCGGTTTGGGGCTTCAGGAAGTGGAGGTGCTATCAGTTCACGTCTCTGCGGGACCTGTTATGGGGCAATGCCATCTTCCTTAAGGAGGCCAACGCCATCAGTGTGGAACTCAAAAAGAAGGCAAGTTACTGACCTACTAGTACTACTAGTTCCTACTAGTGACCAAGACACAGTCTCTGATTAGACCGCTAGAACAGTGGTGGTCCAGGAACCCTCAAGGTTCCTTTAGAGTAGGCAGTTGTAAATTGACCCTTAAAGGTCTGTAACGCTGACAGTTATTTGGGTCTTTGAAATTCAAATATTTTAGAACCACTGCACTAGAAAGATGACAACACAGGATCGCTCCACAGGCATTAGCTCTCTGACGCCACACCTTGTCCTCTGTCGCCTCACTGCAGGTTCAGTTCCAGTTTGTACTGCTCACTGATACGCTGTACTCGCCGCTGCCCCCGGACATGCTGCCCCCGGAGGCAGCCAAGGACAGAGAGATGAGACACTTCCCACGGACCATAGTGGCTGTGGAGGTGCAGGACCAGAAGAACGGAGCCACCCACTACTGGACGTTAGACAAATTGAGGTACTTTGAGCATCTACTGTGATCCAGGTGTTTAAAGACATCTTTTATTTACACACACACACACACACACACACACACACACTACACACACACACACACACACACACACACACACACACACACACACACACACACACACACACACACACACACACACACACACACACACACTACACTCACTGTGTGAGTTCTTCATACAAACACTGTTCACATTCATGGTGTCCTGCATGCATGTTCCCCTCGCGTGGTGACATTTGCGTCTTGCTCCTCTCAGGCATCGTCTGGACTTGATGAGAGAGATGTACGACCGCGCGGCCGAGGTTCCCGGCAACGCCGCTGAGGACAGTGACAGCGCGATGACTGGAGGGGACCCCTTCTACGACCGCTTCCCCTGGTTCCGTCTGGTTGGCAGGTAAATGCTGACCGAGGCCAGTGGCCGCACTGTACACCACTGTACACCACTGTACACCACTGTACACTGGTGGTTCTCAACCCTGAGAGTCCCTGAACCTCACTTTGATACACAAATCCTCTCAGGCCCCTTTTCCACCAGGGTTGAACCGGCCGGTTCTTAGTCTGTGAGCCAGAGCTCCAAAATTGGAACGTTAACTATGAATTGAGTGGGCAAAACTATACCTATATTAACTTAACTTACTTACTTTTATAGGGTCAATATACCGGTAAGTAAATTAATATATAACTCTTCCACAGTAGAATGTACAATTTCAGAAAACTTAATACAATAAATCATTGTCTTTGTGTAAGTAATCAACTGGGGAATTAAGTTTCATGTTGATAACTATTAATTACATTTTTACCTATTCACCTATCACGTATACTGTAGGTGAAAATAACAAAATGTGTGATAAATATGAAAAAGCTACTCCTGTGGAAGGGTTATCATATATTAATTTACTTATATTGATCCTATAAACAATTTAATATAGGTATGTTTTTTCCCCACTCAATTCGTAATTAACGTTCCAATTTTGGGGCTCTTCATGGACTAAGAACCGGGCCGGTTCAACCCTGGTGGAAAAGGGGCCTCAGTGAACTCTGAGCCTCCTCTGAGTTAAAAATGGATACGTTTTAGTATTTTTACTGGGAAACATCTAAACAGGTCCACACAGCTTCCCAGCATCATTCATGCTAATCCAGGCTGATTGATTGATTTCCACTGTGGTCCTGTAATTTACGACATGCTAAAAATATGCAGACTTTTTAGAATGCAACCCATTGGTGATGTTGCTGTTGTGGAACGGCTGTGCAGCCAAATTACCCAGTGTGGCGTTAAGGAATGCTGAAGAATTATAATGAATTTAACATGAATTGTGGTCTTGAAGGAAGCTGTTCTGTGTGTTCTCCTGAATTGATTCTCATATCTTTAACCCATGCTGGGACCATTGCACTTCCTACCTATCCCCTTGCCTCACCAATTTTCAGCACATTTGAAAAGCACTGCCATTTGTATTAAGGGCTCACTCGGCATCATTTATCAAGCAACAACAATTGTATTAAGTATAATCAGCTGTCAAGCATATAATGTGAGTTTCATCTATCATTTCACTCATACAGAGATGTTGCTAAATGACCCCACTAAAAGAAAATTGTTATTGTTTGTTATTTGTCTTCTGAAAGCCAGGGTGGATTGTACACTCTTTCAGAATAAAGGTGTTACAGTGCCATTCAGATGAGAGAGATTTTACTCTGAAATCTTCCATTACTACATTGCCAGCGTAAGTCTGATCTCTCTTTAGAAGCGTTAATATTCTAACAGAGATCCATGAAGAAGTCAGAAATTAGGTGTTCTGATCAAAACTACGGACAGCGCCGTAGATTCAGAGAAAATAGGGAGGTTTGTCGGGCTGTAAAGTAAAGTAATGGCTGCGCGGAAACAGGTCCGGGTCAAAAAAAATATTTTAGCCATTGCGTTTTATATCATTAAAAAGGACCTGAAATGTGTCCACAACACGTCTTCGGCCTCCTACGGGTGTAATGGGTGCAGAAGTGTTAACACAATCAACATGTACTGTACATACATTCAAAGATAACATGGCTCCATTGGTAATGGTAAGTAAATATAATTGACCTCTTGGGAAGGATGTATGTTTACCATGGGATAGCCCTACCCTACCAGCTGCAAGGGCAAGCAGCCTGACAGAAGGGCATCATGTTGCTGGGCAGGTTGCAGCTTGTCTCCCACTCAACACTGTATGACCAATACTTTTCCATACTAAGGAAGGACCCCCAAATAAGACACATTTGGAAGTCCCCTATTGCAAAATGGTTTTAAAAGAAAGAAAGAAAGAAAGAAAGAAAGAAAGAAAGAAAGAAAGAAAGAAAGAAAGATCTCTGTATGAGTGAAATGATAGATGAAACACACATTGTCACTGTCACAACGTCACTCACGACCGATATGAGCTTATAGATCATCTATTATAGAAACATTTTGACAATAACGACATGCACAGAATAGGGATGTCAGGTTGAAAGTGGTTTTACAATATATATATAATTGGTGCCCCACTTAACCTGTGCCATATGCTGCAAAAGCACGTTTATTTTAAAAGAAAACCTGACAGTTTTGGTTCAAAGGGAGCAAGATATTATCCAGAGGCCCTGTAAATCTGGTCCCATCCACCCCCTCTTGATTCAAGTGTATGCTTCTATGGAACTGTACTAATCGAGTTCCCATCATGTCTCTGGCTGCACCAGCAACCCAATATTCAACACATGCATGAGCGAGCGCATGAGTGACCCTACCCCTTCCCCGACCCTGTCCAACTCTGAAATTACTGAGCTGGTCGATTTGCGTCGGGAGGGGCGTGGGGAGGAGGAGGAGTTGGAGGAGTTGGAGGACCTGGACGATGATATCTTTTTGGACGACCCGTACTCGGAGCTCGGGGCAGAGGATGATGATGATGATGATGATGATGAGCGAGAGCTCTGCCGTGGTTCCAGCGAAGGCCAGGACCCCTTTTACGACCGCTCGCCAATATTCAGTGTAGTGGGAAGGTTGGTGAGGTTTCAGGAGCGCGCTGGTGGAGGAAACTAGCTCTTTCACGCTGAGACACAGTCTCTGAGACACCTCCTGTATTAGACTTTACATGCAATCTCACACACGGGGAAACCCCAGAGGATGCATTGCAGGTTCAGAAATGTCTTCAGACTCACCTTAATGCATGGAGATAATAATCAATCTCACAGGAGAACCTGGAGTGGAGAAAGCACATGGAACGGCAGGCTACTCCAATGCTGGATTTTGATTTCATTACTGCTGCCACTGCCACGTCTGTTATGTCTCAGCTGGCTTGCCTGATTACCTTTTGGCTTTTAGCATTTTCCCTGTTTTGTTGGGGCCCTCAAACTGTGGCCTTAACTGCAGTACAGAGGCGTTTTTGTTTTTGAGTTGACATTATTTTAGCTGGGTAGATCTAATGGAGATGTGAGAAACACCATCTACGTTATTAATAAAAAACAGTACTCCAGCACACACCAGTAATCATACAGTATTTATTAAATAATGACATTGAAAACCGAGAGTGAACAATGCATTATGCATTTCAACAAATCTCTGCTTCATCAGGTTCGATCTACGTAATGTCGAACGTTCCCCATCTACAGAATTCATTTTGTAAACGCTTCGACATTAATGGACCATACTTCTGGTCTGTCATGTTTAGTCCATATGACTATGACTCACAGACATTACTCCTGACCATTTTCCAAAGCACAATTGTGTTTTGTTTGATTTTCGAGGAAGCCATTGGCTTGATCATGCAAACAAACGCAAAATCTAAAAATTAAGACATTAAAAGGAAAATGGTCTATATTTTGTGTATGGCTAAAGCTGTGAATAGACAATTACATGTATTGATGCTGGTATGGTCCTTTAAAGTCACGCAGGCCCTCGATCCATTCCCACTAGCTGCTCTAGATAACCATTCCTCACATTACTGTCAAACGTTCTCATAATGTTGAGGAATGAATGTCATGTCAACAACTTGTGAATTCATGGATCAATCTCCCACATTGTTTCTGGACTCTGGACTGTAATGAGTTGAAGCTGGTAGACATTTCAGGACTTTTATGACCATGTTTTATCTTATCGTATTTTTGTACTTGAAGAAAGGTCCCCTTGCCTTTCACACAACTTCTCAATCATGCTGTGGGTGGAATGGGTCAATTCATATCACTTTCTTTGATAGAATTCCAAGCAATGTTGATGCTCAACGGCTGCTTGAGATGTGTGTCTCACTTTTGTGTATATATACTGCATGTCTAGATGCAGAATAGTGTCTTTTTTATTTTTAAAGGAGACACTTTGCTAGCCAAGGCACTGACATGTCTCATGGAGTAGATTCAGGTTTTACGTAACACAGCAAACCCATGGCCAAATGTTCTCGCCATGCCTTGGCCATCAACTGATGTATGTATGAAAGAGTCTGAAAATGATTTCTGTGAAAAGCGGTGATGAAGGAAGACTCAAAATACCAAGATGAAAGAGCTGGTTTCCACCGCAGCTGTCTCTTTTAGGCATGCCAGAGCACAGTTCTTTTTATTTTGATCTTTTTTTTTGTCAAATTTTACTTGAATACATCTGATGAACTAGCACCCGTCCTTTGCACAAACTAAACCCAGGAGATGGGCTTTGATTTCTGGTGTCATCCTTTGGTTTTTTTGTCGTTGTTTTCTTTTTAGTTTGGTGTAGCATACAGTATGTCCAGCTGTTGGCAGTGTTGGTTCAAGCTGAGCCATGTTTCGTATGATGATTTATGTTTCTTTTGCATTGATTCCTTTGAGTCAAGATGCCCAGAGCATTTACGTTCACCTTTTTGTCCTGAGCATGCCTTCTTTGCACCTCACCAATCTTGTCATAAGCTGTTACCTTTTTTTTAACCACTCCTGTACCCTTAAATGTTACCCCAATCCCATTGGCTCTTGAGAAATGTGGTATGTGACTGCAAGAACAAATATTTTATAACGGTTTTCACAAACAAAGAAAGGTGACAGTTCTAAGAAAGACTAGCCCACATTCATTGGCTACAACAGCAAGTCATTACTAATTCTCAATTTATTACCAGGATTAGGATAAGCATTTGGTGAAGTATTTTCAATTACAGCCCAAGAACAGAGTACAGACATGTCTACAGGTGTGAAGTGTGAACTAGTGTCCGTTGTACAACTCTACTACACAGTAGAGGCTAGTTCCCATGATGTGAACACAAGCAGTGTTATTTGTCAATCAGTCAACACGAGACATGAATCGACCTCTAAGCCTTTATTCTTAGGCAAATTACTGAGTTAATGTCCCGTCTTCTCGTTCCAGGTAGACCCCACGCCACCGCCCTCATGCCCCCACCTGCAACTTTGCACACTGCTCTTCCTTAGCCCCAACTGTGACCTCACTCTTTGCTGTAGCATCTGCTGTCACATACTGTAGCGTTACCATCCAGAATTGGGGTTGTCAGGCAAAACATCCAGAATTGGGGTTGTCAGGCAAAACATAACATTTTGATCTATTTTCCAAAATCAGATCAGAAAATGTAATGTATTTAACACGGAAGCCAGTTACATCAGTAGCCGGTCCCAAACACGCTTCTGTGTTAAATTCTGCACAGGCAGTTAAAACCCTAATTTAAACAGTGGTTTCACAGGAGAATATCATTTTACCACCATGTTATTACAACAGACATACTACAGAACATTTCACTAACTTGATGGAAAATTGGCTAAAAATACAACGCAAATATAAATATAACCCTTGCCCAGCAGACCCAACTCTGGATGGCAATGCTACTGTAGGTGACCAAATCCCAGAGCTACAGCAAAGAGGGATGTCACAGATGGAGCTAGCTCCTCCTTAGCCTCACCAAGCTTTCATCAGCAAAAACACATTAACCACTACATTAATGCATTGTCCTAATCATAATACCTCCTCCCAATACACAAGCACAGCAAGCTATAGTAAAGGGCAGCCATGGCCGTCGCGAGAGCAGTCCCAGCTTCTGTTTGGTTGCTTTGCGGCTCTGTGTTCCGTTTGTTCAGTCCACCGACCTTCTGTCAGTCTTGTCCGTCCCCACGCCTGTGGTGTCTCTAATCCTTCTCCTATCTCGCTCTCTCTCGCTCTCCCCTCCTTTCTCTCTCTGTCTTTCAAGGGCCTTTGTTTACCTGAGTAACCTGCTGTACCCAGTGCCTCTGGTTCATCGAGTGGCCATCGTCAGCGAGAAAGGCGAGGTGAAGGGCTTCCTCCGGGTGGCAGTGCAGGCCATATCAGGTAAGGCCCGGAGTGGCAATCTTGTTGAATCTTGTGAGAGAGATCCAGACTGTGTGTGACTTCTTGAGGAAGTGAAGTGAAGGTGCTTTGTGTTTCCCTCCAGCCGATGAGGAGGCACCAGACTACGGCTCAGGGGTCAGGCAGTCGGGCACGGCCAAGATCACATTCGAGGACCAGCAGTTTGAGAAGGTGAGGGGGCAGTGATGGACAAAGTACTCAACCCCAGTAAATACTCCTTCTCAAATTGTACCTCAACTACAAGTGGTGTAGTTGCTAAGTCAAACTTGCACTTGAGTTAAAGTACTGGAGTACTTGCTTTTAGTATTCAAAAGGGCATGTTAAAAAATATATATATATTCAAAAAGTGCAAACTACTTTTTTGTCAATGCATTGCTATACTGCTGTAGTCAAAATTACAATTTCAGTCTTTGAAATGTAGTAGAGTGAAAGTCAAGCAAAATACAAATACTCAAGTAAAGTACATGTATATTACAAAAGAGTGGCATTAAAAGGTCCTAAAAGGTCTTGAATTGAACTTGCCTAAATGAGCCGAAACCCTGCACTCTAACTTGGCCTACCTTTACAAACGTTCCATGGCACTTTGACCTTCCAGTTCCAAGCAGAGTCGTCCCCCGTTGGCATGTCCCGTATGGGCGTGTCTCAGGAGGAGCTTCGCTTCGTGGAGGGCGAGGGGCAGAGCGCAGAGATGGGACCATCGGCCGATGAGGTTAACAACAACACATGTGCGGGTAACTTTATTCTGTGTGTATCTTGGGCTCGTTTTAATATGCCATGTGGGGTTTTGTTATTTAATGGTGTACAATTATGTACCCATTATTGGTCCCCAATTAAGGTCTACACCAAGCTAGGTAAAACAGCCTTCGGTTTTAGCGATCCCTTTACCTGGAATGAATTACAGTGCACTTAAAAAACAATTCTCCAGGATCTCACAAACTTTTAGCCTTGATTGCGATTACTGACCGATTATTTAATGGGGAAAAATATTGAAAATAGGAGATCTATAAGCTCACAACACGTCGCGATGTGACATGTTGTGAGCTTAAAGATTGTGGTTAATCAGACTAATCAATTTAATTGATTAAATATATATAAAACCTGCTTCTCAATTATTTGATTAACCTACATGAGTTATTGGTACTAATTAAATGTCGGTTTTGATATAATGTCGGTTAATCGCCCATTCCTAGTGGCTACCTATACGAGTGTGAGCATTTGTGCGAGCATGTACAGGTTTTGTACTAGTATTGTGTAGTATCTGTTTTTAACCCCTCTAATCCCTCACAGCTGGTGCAGAAGAGGCAGAGATGCCACTGAAGGCTAGTTTGGAAGGTCCTCTAGATGGCGCCATTGATCACCTGAGGATCGGCAATGTTTTCACCTTCAGAGTCACTGTGCTGCAGGCGTCCAGCATCTCTGCAGAATACGCAGACATATTCTGCCAGTTCAAGTAAGTAGGTGCCAATTGCACCACTATAACAATTTTAGTTGACTAAATTGAGATTTACACATCACTAAATGCCATAACACCAGTGCTGCCAACTCTCACGCTTTGAGAGTGACAGTCACGCAATTTGACCTTTTACCACGCACCACGCCACACCTCCCATTTCTCACGCACGCACAATACGCACGCAGAGGGGAAATATAATGTGCCAAAAAAGCCAAGCCGGCTCTCATAATAACAATTTTCTCTGCGGCTCCGCCGCGTAATAACGTGTGTCGCACGCCCATGTGTGCGTCCTCACAAACGGCAAAGTAGCCGATCTGCATGAGATAATGCAGCGCTGTTATATGCAGTAGTGTCTGGCTGGGTCTGAGCACTACAGTATGTGTGTGGCTAACACTAACTATAGTATGTCCCTATATATTGTTATTGACCATTGTGATGCTACATTACTTTTTGATGTGGTCATTATTTTAAGTCATCTCTCTTTCTCTGAATTTAGTTTCATCCACCGCCACGATGAAGCCTTCTCCACCGAACCCTTGAAAAACACAGGCCGTGGCCCGCCTCTCGGCTTCTACCATGTGCAGAATGTAAGCGCTACTAAACTACATTAAACTACATTCATATAATACACAGTGTGTGGTATTTGGCAGTACTTGAACCACTCCTTCCTTCCTTGGTTTCCTAGATCTCTGTGGAAGTCACTAAATCCTTCGTTGAGTACATCAGGACCCAGCCCATTGTGTTCGAGGTGTTTGGTCACTACCAGAAACAGCCCTTCCCTCAGCTCTGTAAAGACGTCATGAGGTACGAGGACGGCTGAGACATCCAGGATGTCATTGCTGTCGGGCAGAAACCTTGTATCTCCAGATTTAACCTTGTTATGTTTAGTTTTTTCATAAATGAATGCCCTACTTGTAACGTTTTGATGACATGTTGCTTCAATGTTGTTTGTCCAAACAGCCCCCTACGTCCCTGCAGAAGACAATTCCCAAAAGTGATGCCCCTGTCAAAACCTGGTAAATATATTAACATTAGCAGAGTGAACAAAATCCCATTAGTTAAAAATGATGCTCCATGCTTATTCTGTAGTGGCACTTCAGGACAGGTTTTCACCTTTGCCTTGCATGCCACGGTGAGTTGTTTGTAGCCATGTGTCTGTAATAAAAAGCCTAATTTATACTTTGTTTCCGTGCCAGTGTCATACGCCAAAATTTGCCAATCTAGAATACAGCCTATCTAGAACAGTGATTATTTTAATAATAATAATGCACAGGGCTCACCGATCTGACCACTTAACTCTTAACAGTTTAATGACTGTTAAGTGGTCAGATGGATGGGCCGCCATCCCCTTTAACATTTTCAAGTGGGCCCTGATCCAAAGAAGGTTGGGAACCACATCAAGCTGATCTAGAAAATAGCAGATCTATAGCCCTTCAATTTTCTGCGTGCTACACTGGCTCGCAACGGGTATAAATCTAAGTCTAAGTCATGTCATGTGTGTCTGTAAGTCCATGTCATCATAACTTCATGTTGTTGGCTGTGAATCAGCGGACTCTGACAGCCTGCCGGAGCAGGACAAAGCACTGGATCTGATCCGGTACCTGGTCCCGGACGTGTTCAACGGGGCACTGGTGGACTCGCTGTCAGGCCACGCCCTGTCTGCCGCTGGCCTGGCCGCCTCCTTCCTGGAGGAGCAGGCACAGCTCACGGCTCCGCCCATCTCTATCTGTTCCGTTATTAAAGCCCAGAAGCCGGGTTGGTTGACTAGGGCTAAATCCACACGAATCCCCCCACAACGGAAAGCTCTTTTTATATCAGGCTGTGCAAGTCGGACAGTGGTTCTCACCCCCCCCCCCCCCCCCAGTGTGCTATGCAGCATTAGGACCACAGACCACCGTAACTCTGTGAGTGTACAAAATTGGTTACATTTTTACACTCTCTGAGTTAAGGACCTGTAATGGTCCATTTGGGTCCTGACTTTTTATCATTAACTGATCATTAAATTAGCTGGGGACCCCCTGGAACCCCCTCACCAGAACCCCACTTTAAGAACCACTACAATAGGGTAGAACACCTGCCCTGACGCACAACAATAGCACAGACCCACTGACTTATTTAGAAAATTTGCTTTACAACTTAAAGTTTTCAATTTTAATATCTGTAAATTTCACTTACTGACCAATGTAGATCAGAAATGTGATGGATCTATTCCAGAAGGAAGCTGATATAAAAAGAAGAAGCTTGGCTTTGGGGGATTCTAACGTTGGATTGGTTCTCTTGTGTACTTGTGTGCCCACTCCTACTTGTGTGGTTAAGTTTCCCTGCAGTTCCACCTGGTTTTTCTGCTAGTGGTCACAATGAATATTATGTAGTACAGGAAGCACTGGTTAAGTTATTGTATTATGTGTGAGTTCTACCTTTTTTTTGCTTAAGGGGCCATGTCCACCAAAGCTCTTTTTCCTGAACACAGCGTATGTTTTCAATTGTTTTCAATGGGAGCGCCATGTGTTTACGCCACACATGCGTTCATGTGGTAGCTTATTTTTTATCTGCTCACTGAGAGTTTAAGTATTCTCAGCTGGGGTGTTTGGAAGTGTTTTTTTGGGTGAGCACCTTGGCGTTTAGAGCTGGGAAGAAACGCTTTGGTGGACTAGCTGGACACACAGCCTTAGCACCATGTCTACATGGGAGTGTTTTTATCTCAGTCACACTGACTCTCGCTTTGACTCCTGTAGAGAAATGGTTCTTAATATCAAGTAGTTTGATCATGCATTAGGACATGCGTGTCTTTAATGACTTTCACTGTATCTCTAGGACCTCAATCTACATGAACTGTAAAAAAGTGTTAATTTAACTCTGTGACTGTAGAAATGGAACAAAAGAGTCCATTTGGTTCCATTTGGAGTCACAGACAGACCCATAAAGGTCCAATTGGTTCCTATCTATTGATCAGTTAGCTGGGGACCCCCTGGAACCCACTCAAGGTCATCTAGGGGTCCCCAGACTCTAGGTTGAGAACTAGTATCTCCATAGTTCTATGGAGATACTGTGTAGTGTGTCCATCTTGTTGTCACGGTGTGTTTGCAGAACCGTGCTGTTACTGTGCAAACTGTGAAGATATTCAAGGGAAATACCATTCCTTCAAAACTCTACTGTTGTATCAAAACAACCCTGAAACCCTCGTAGAATAAGGGGGGGGGGGGGAATAAATCAACCAAAATTCACCACACATTCCATGGTGTATTTCATTTTTAACAGAAATCATAAGCCTATTTCCACAGGAAACAGTGACATACAGTACTGTATCAACCTGCATGGTATTTTCCTTTGACTGATGTTAAACCAGCTGGTAGAGAGTTCCTCCTTCCACAGGTCTGAGTGCTTCCTCTCTCCCTTCATCTCTCTGGTCTTCGGCCTTTTCTCTGTCCTTTGTCTGGCCAGAGCTGGTCTCAACCTTCCCCCTGTTCTAGCCAGCCAGTAGCCTATAGCAGTGGTTCTCAAACAATTTACTTTCAAGGACCCCCCTAACTCTGAGAGTGTACAAATGGAACCAACTGTACACTCTGAGTTACAAAATCTCAAGGATTAATTTGGTTCCTAATTATCAATAATTTAGCTTGGGACCCCCTGGAACCCTCTCAAGGACCCCTGGGGTCCCTGGGTCCCGCTTTGAGAACCAGTGGCCTATAGTCTGTAGTACTTTCCTCAACCATACTGTATATCTTGACATCTAACCATTTCCGTCTCCTTCTGAAACCCAGTACCCGCCACCAAGCTAACAACGTTGACCCGCCCCTCGTCTGGTCCGTGCCACTGCAAGTACGACCTCATGGTCCTCTTCGAGATCTGCGAGCTGGAGGCCAATGGAGAGTGAGTATCCCATGTCACCCCCTAGCTAAATCCAGGGAAAGGATTAATATATCGCTCATCCAATGGCACAGTTCAGTTTCATTAAGCAGATGTTTGGAATCGATTGGCTTAAGAGTAGTTTTCTCCATTAAATTGAATATTTCATGAACAGCTATCACATTACATGTTGTCTCAGGAGGATATTGATAACGTTCATAAATGCACTGGGCGTGTGATCAATGAGAGATGTGTGTGTGTCCTTCCACAGCTATATCCCTGCAGCAGTGGACCACAGGGCAGGCATGCCCTGCCATGGCACATTTCTACTGCACCAGGTAGGCAGACAAACACTGTGAGTGGACTGCTGCTGGATTAAAACAATATAAGTCAATGCTCTCAGTTGATCCCCATCCATCCATCTATCTATCACACTCCATAGGGCCTCCAGAGAAGAATCGCTGTCACTATTGTACATGAGTCAGGAGGTGACATTGAATGGAAGGATGTCCGCGAGCTCGTCGTGGGTATGTTTG
Organism: Electrona antarctica; assembly: GCF_951216825.1. Taxonomy (NCBI): domain Eukaryota; kingdom Metazoa; phylum Chordata; class Actinopteri; order Myctophiformes; family Myctophidae; genus Electrona; species Electrona antarctica. The sequence continues at coordinate 34,180,046 of NC_136812.1, forward strand.
TTTTGATTATTTTCCATGAAAAACTAGGTTCCATGCAGTGGTATAGCTTTAAAGGTTAAAAGCTCTGTTGGGGCTCGGACGGCTTGTGTAGCCGTCAGGGGAATAGGCTGCTAATGCCGCCTGACAGTGTGTCGTGGGTTTGACTCTTTGCTTCGTGTCACTCCCCATTTCCTGTCAGTCTACTGTCTCTATCAATAACAGCAGAAAAAGCCCCAAAAATATTTAAAAAAAAACATCTAAAAGCTCTGTTGTTCCTTTTGGCAGGGCGTCTCCGCAGCACCCCGGAGGCTGACGAGACGATCATCGACCCCAACATCTTGTCTCTAAACATCCACTCTGTCGGGTATGTCAGGCCCACGCAAGACGACAGGTACGTACTGCTAGGAAACAGTGAGCTACAACTGAAGAACACTCTGTATGGTGACCTTCCTATTGCTTTTGAATTTATCCGGTTGCTAGACGGAATTCAAAGCAGCGATGGCCACAGAGATGTTTGGTCATTCTATCTACGCCTACAGCAGCTGTGCTGAATTTGAAAGAGAGCATGCCGTGCTAAATCATTCAACGGTCACAGAAACCCCACCCTAGCATTTCTCTGAGTGACAGCTCCTGCACTGGACCGTGGCACCCATGCAGATGCATGGTTTAGTGAAAACAGCTACAGTATGTATGGGTCAGAAGATTGCATGCCCAGAAAGAAGTGCATATTGAACGTTATATATAACAAACCACAGCCAATACATTTTTTTCATGTGTATTACTTTGGCTTAACCATCTTTTAACGACCCATCCCTCATCACCGAAACATTAGCTGCTTTGCAAAAATGCAATCTACTTTGATCTGTCGAGAGAGGTTAAGACGGCATATGTGAGACGACCAAGATCAAAGCCCCTGTGAATTAGAATACTTCAGCTGAGTATTGTCATAAGTCTTTGTACTTAAAGGCTGTTTAATTGTTTGTTAAGATGCTATACCCTTATACTGGCTGTTTGGACCCTCCTGTGCTTTGAGTGTTTAAATGTCACTGCACCTTCCTGTTGCATCTCATCCTGTTCACCAACTCAGCAGCCTGATTAACCCTACTAAGCCATGGACTGACCAGCACCATGCCACAAACTTCACCTGAGGAAACTCTCACTCACTGCATGCTGTATAGTAGTTGCACATAATTACATATCCTGAACTGGACTTCATTACTGTGCAGTATATAACCAACAAATGCATGTTTAATTTGATTTATCCTAATAAATAGTGAATATAAGTGCAAGTAGTATTATAAACGCACCAACTTGAAAGTAGCTGCAGTACTGTATATATGAGGTCCCGTTGAGCACGAATAGGACATAATCATCACCGTAATGAGAAGTGCCTGTAGGATTTTGCTTTATAATACTGTAAATATATAATACATTATTAAGTTTACATATAGTATAGCTCATTTCTAAACCACCGTTCACAGTACACTGGCATACTGTATGTTACTAATATTAACCTTACCTAGAATAGCCACGTATCATTAACATGATCATAATACACTGGCACCATGAATGCATTTACTGCATTGCAATGCATTGTTTTAGCATTTTACATTTAATGAATCTTAGGTTTTAACATATTACATTTTATTACTTGTTGTGTGTTGCTCTTTTGCTGTCATCAAAAGGGAATCACAGTATTTTCAGGAATCATTCACAGTAGTGTATGGAAAGCTAAACCTGCTTGTATTAAGTTCCCCCTTGTTCCTATTTTTTGTTTGTTTTTAATTTACATTTAATTTTGTGACCTGCTGTTATTATGTCATTGCTTTAATTATGCTGTTTTGCTGATAACCTTCCCCTCTCTAAAATAAAGCCTAATAATTACATTTTAACCCAGAGTCAGGTAAATGCGGATTGCTGACGTTCTTTTCCTCCCTCCAGTCCACTAACTAACAGTCCACATGTTGTTTTGTGTTTTTGCAGACAGTTTCTTGATTCGGACATGCCTAGGTATATATTATTTCCCCTTTGCTCCGATTCTGTTGATTTAGACACATTCTCATTTCATATTCAGTGTGCCCTGTACCCTGTCACTCATTCTCTGTAAACCCCCTGTTGCTTTCTTCTCCCCCTCGCCTTGTACTTTTCACTTCCGTTGCTGCTATTCTCTCGCTTGTCTGTCCGTCTGTCTGTTTCCTCCTCCTCGCCAGAAGCGTGGGATGTCGTTACGCATGCCCCCCCCCCTCCTCCTACTGAGCTGGATGTGTGTTTGAGTGTTTGTTGTTGTTGTAGTTGTAAGGGCTTGAGGCTGAGGGTGGACAGGTACTGCATGGCTGGCTTTACTTGGTGACAGTGGAGTATGTTGGGCTGTGTCACTGCTGGAGGTGTCGCTGGGCCAGTATCACGCTCATCAGTAGCTGCTGACGGGTCTATCCATAACACAGACTAGGACTGGGCAATTAAATATATATACCGATTTTTAGAATGTGTAACCGATTTAATCTGGCCCATGTAAGTTCATTGAATAATCGAGAAGCAGGATTCTTTGTGATAATGTTTCAAATTTCTCATGTACTACTAAATTGATTAGTCTGATTAACCGCTTAAGCCCTGTAATATAGAGTACTTTGTCATACAATGGTGCCGTGGAGACAAGAAAGCTGGTCTACAAGCTGACAACGTGTTGTATCGTGGCACGTTGTGAACTTATAGTTCGAAAATAGATTACATTTTGGGATCTCTTCACCATTCCTACTGGCTAACACCTTACCAATTCATTATTCTGCCTGAGTTGACCTTGGTTTTCACAGATGTTAATTTACGCACAGAGGGAATACATTTATTACTTTATTATAAGTACACTAATACTACATTAACAACGTCATAGAGAAATGTATACAGTAAAATATCTTAAAACAAGAATTGTTTTTAGAGTAATAGCTGCCTGGAACTAAGCTCTGAGTTAAGGAATGAGCACTGCTTCCCACTAGAGGGCAGTGGTGGTTCGTTCTTCACAATGTATCTTTAGTTTATTTGACACAAGGGGACAGAGGTGCCTTTAGCCAAAGCATTGATTCATCCTGAAATCTAAAAAAAAAGAAAGAAAAAACTCTACCAATTTTGAGTAGGAAAAGATGTTCCAAAGTTATTCCACCATTCTAAAACATTAAAAGATGATTGTCCAGGCAAAGTGACATTGATATTTCCCTGCAATCTCTAATGTAATTGATTTTTCATGTCAGGCAAGGTCCAGTGATTGGTTTCTCCCCTCCCATGGGCCCATGACACAATGTTCTTCCCATCACAGATATCTGGAACATCTCTGGGGAACAGGAACACCAGTTGTCCGCTATTAACTCAAGTGATGTTCTGAGAGAACGCGTCATTTACAGTATCCGCTGGCAAGGTGTCCCTAGTCCCAAACATTAAAATGTAATCCATGAAACCATTACGTCAGCAGTAGCATTTTCCCTAAACCCCAAACCTGCTGCTATGCTGTGAACATTTTTAAATCTCATTTATGCCTTGGTGAAACGGGGCCAAACGGCAGAAACAAATGTTTCCTCACATGCTCTGCCAGCAAGCATGACTTCAAACCTGGCTTTTACACTTTAAAAGGAGCTCATAAAAAGAAAAGAGGAGAATCATGTAAGTGTGGGGAAAAGGGGAAAAAATTGCTTCCTAGTGTAGTGTGAGCGAACAGGCCTCTGCTGCCGAGTGTGTGTATGTGTGTACGCACATGTGTGCCCGGGTCATGTGTGTGCATGTGTAAAGCACCTAGTTGAAAAGCAGAGACTGAAGTTTCCCCTGTTACAGGTCACTCTGCCACGGAGCAGCCCTGAGCTGCCTTCACTATGGGTTCCAGTCAGTACCTCCTTACCGCAGTTACCACACTTGTTCTCAACGTGGGGCCTGGGGACCACCAGCGGTCTAAATGGACCCTTGCGGGTCTGTAACTCTGAAAGTGCACAAATGCACATTCTGTCAAAGGAAAAGCAGGATATGAAGGAAAAACAAATACTGTAATATTCTAGTAAATATTACACTTTCGGTATTCAGTGTCCACATTTGTACACATTTAAATTAACACTGAGGATCCTTCAGTGTAGATTGGGGTTTATAGTTTACTTCAGTGATTCTCAATCTTTTTTTTTACTTTATTTCAAGCACCCCCAGTTTTATCTCTGACCCCGATCTACACTGTAAAATGATGTATCCATTTGGTTCCATTTGTACACTCTCAGAGTTACACACCCGTTAGGGTCCATTTGGTTCCATTTGTACACTCAGAGTTACACACCCGTTAGGGTCCATTTGGTTCCATTTGTACACTCAGAGTTACACACCCGTTAGGGTCCATTTGGTTCCATTTGTACACTCAGAGTTACACACCCGTTAGGGTCCATTTGGTTCCTTTTGTGCACTCTCAGAGTTACACACCCGTTAGGGTCCATTTGGTTCCATTTGTACACTCTCAGAGTTACACACCCGTTAGGGTCCATTTGGAACCCTGATGGTCCCCAGACCCCACGTTGAGAAGTAGTGCCTTACCGTACTCCTCCCTCTGGGCAGCACATTGTTTGCTTTCCCACAAGGTCACTTCAGGCCAAGGCCAGCGGGCTTCAACATCTGAACCTCATGAGCACTCCTTTTTTTTCAGCCTCTTTTTTATGACTTACAGAAACATGAGGTTCCTTTCATATTCGCTGCATGATTATCCTTATTTTTCATGTCAGACTCAGATGTAAGGCCAGAGCTGGTTTCAGGGTGTGATTGCTCGTTCAGGGGGGAAAATACATGTGTCTATCAATGTATGCAGTGAGCGAGAAGAGAGAGAAGTGCCAGAAAGGTGCATTGTGTGTCTAGCTATACTGTAGGATTTAGGCCTGCATAAGATATCTTTACAATGCACCAGCCACAACATGTGGAAAGAAAAGGAGAGTTGACCGCTGTTTCCACCAAGCACGATATAAGGATAACTATAACTACTTTAAAAATGGTTGTAACCGAACTATGATGACAACGATAGGCGTAACGATATTGTTTGGATCACTTTTATGAACGCTAGAAACATTGACAGCCAATCAAAATCCGCCAGAAGGCCATCTGGGAGGTAATCGGTTTCACCAGGTATCTGGTAGGCTAGCTGGCATTACCTCAGGTAGGCTACAACTATCTCCTAATAATTAATAATCAGATTATCCATTTATCCTATTGCATGCATCTTTCAGCACCGCAGAGGCGGAAATATATCTCTCCCTCAGTGTGGGCTCTGACACAGCTGGACTGCGTTATTGGTGTTCTAGCCACTGTTAACAGATTGTTTTCGTTCTTCAGTGTGGTTGCTCACATAATTATAATTACAGTTATACAGTAGTTGTCGTGTTTGGTTTGAATGGCTCTTGGCCTTTATGAATGACCGATCCAAAAATAAACTGAACCGTCCCAGCCACAAAGCTCACAACCACAACACACTTCCTTCCCACAGCTCACTTATTTTATTCTTTTGCCGAGTTCTACCTTGTCATAGTATTTCCTTGGGAGTTGACCATAGGTTAACCCTATCCCTCGGTGTCTCATCTCCCTTTTGTCTTCTACTAAAGTCAACTCAACTCATCTCTTCTAACTGTTTTCTGTGGCGTTTTGTCCATGCATCGACTCTCGAGCAGTGATTCTCAAACAGTTTCATTTTTAGGACTAGCCTGGAAAGCAGACAAATCTGGCAGAGCTAAAACAAAATAGATATATGCAGTGATATTAGTCTGGCCATGTCAGGCTAGTTGAGGACCACCAAATGTAATTGGCTGCGAAAGATTTTGTACCAGGGACCCTGATATAAGATTTGTGTTTTTAAAACATTTCAAAAATATTCCAAATTTAGATTCTACTTTTTTTTTTTATAGCAGACCAATCTTCTAGAATCTAGAAGACCAGAGGGTCCATCATTGGCTATTTGAAAATAGACGATCTAGCCAATGATGGACCCCCTGGAACCCTCCTCAGGACCCCGGGGAGTCCCCGGACCTCCTGGAACCCTTCTCAGGACCCCGGGGAGTCCCCGGACCCCACTTTCAGAACCACTGCTCTAGAGTGATCTGTTGCATGCCGAACATTTCATCGTCGCCCCTTTTGTCACACTGACAATTTCAGGAATGTATGCCACATGTTTAACATACTGTACATCGTTTTAATTTGTGGGACCCACAGTTTGACATGCATTAGGCCACGGATCCCCATTTGATACAGGGTGCAGGCATTCATTTTGTTCCGATATAGAGTCCGACAGTCATTAGTCCGACACCCTACCCAAACACTAACCGCACTAACCCTAACCGCACGTGGACGCCACGGGTGATTTGTAACCCGCAGCACGGTTGATTTGTAACCGGCAAACGCATGTCGGGAGCCACGGGTGATTTGTAACGGGTAACGCATGTCGGGAGCGACGGTGTTGTCGGACTAATGTCGGACCCTTTGATACAATGTTTATCTCTGGGACACCAATCTGAGAGCTTTCATTGTTTTTATTTAGAACCCAGCATTAAGGAGAACCACTACTGTACAGTATGGCTGCCTAAGTTGACTCTAATGACAATCGCTAACTTATCTTATTATACATCTTACAACACATGTTGTGAGATTGTAGATTTTTTGTACACCACCATTGTACAATAAAGTATAATACAGGTTTAAGTGGTTGATCCGACTAATCAATTTAGTTGATTATAAAAGGTCTATTAAGGGTGCTCGGGTGGTGCAGTGGTAAAGTACTTGCCCACCACCGCCGAGTCTAGGTGTTCAAATCCCTTATCTGGCTTTATCCGAGTATTTTTGTCTTTTAATTGAGTGTGCTTGCCTGCTCCCTCATTGGACAACTCCAGGACCTTCTACCGCTTTGAGGCGGCGTGGGACAGCTCCATGCACAACTCCCTGCTGCTGAACCGTGTCACTCCGGGCGGGGAGAAGATCTACATGACCCTCTCGGCCTACCTAGAGGTAACATGCTCACAGATATGGGCGGAGGAGGACAGGGGCTGAGCCCCTTTTTTGTTGGTGGGGGGCACATGAATGTGTTAAATAATCCTCGCTTTTTGTATTCATCACTTTCAGATGGAGAAGTGCACACAGCCGGCAGTTATAACCAAAGATGTCTGCATGGTGTTTTACTCCCGAGATGCTAAACTCACCGCCTCGCGTTCCATCCGCAACCTCTTTGGCACCGGAAGCCTGCGGGGAGCGGAAGGGTGAGTTTGAAGTTTCCAATCCTGAAGACATTTTTTTAAACGCTAACATTTTGTGTTCTACTGCATGTTTCTCTCTCTGTAACTGAGATGGGGCTAAATTATGTTTTCGCCCTGTGTGTCTGCCTTTCCGTGCCTAATCCCACAAACCACTGGACCCATCAGCTCCAAATTTCTTCTCTGATTTAAAAAAAAGAAAAATGTGTGTAGAAATGTGTACACGAGTTAAATGAACACTGAGGACATTACAGAGTAGATTGGGGTTTGAGATAGCCTGGGCAGCATTCCATTTCGGGTTTATGATCCGGTCAGGAGCGGATGTAAACTTTCGTCATGTTGTAGTCAATTAATTGTAGTCATCTGGCAGGAAACCATAAGGACGAATCAGTACTATGAATGGGTACTTCTTATTCCGCCTTGGGGTTTCCTGCCTGATGACTACAAATCAGTGACACAGAGATTTCGGAACACAGACCAGGCTTTCCTCTGAGGTGGAAAGCCTGGTGATGCGAGGTTAGGTTTGAGAACCACTGGTTTATGGAAATGTTGTTCTTCTTTCAGAAACCGTGTGACAGGAGTATATGAGGTCAGCCTTTCTCACCTGGCAGAAGCAGGAAGCCCAGGTAGGAACAAAAAAGATGCTTGTAGAAATCGATGCATTAAAGGACTAGGTCACTTAATTACACACCCCATGAAGCCTCTGAGATGTTTTTGTTTTTGTCGCATTCCAGTAGGAATGCCAGAAGGAGACCAGAGAGTCTGCCAGTCTTCAAATTACTGGCTTAGGAATGCGACAAAAACAAAAAAATCTCCATGAATTCAAGGCTTCATGCGGTGTGTAGCCTATTTGAAGAAATCACACCCATGTGAAGTGAGGGGCGCTCTTGTCATCGTACAAATTTACGTCATATTTGGCGGACATTTGACCTAATTTCTCCTTTCATTGTCAATGGCAAATATTGAGACGTGTGGGGACAATGACGTGTGGGGACAAAAGCTGTATAAAGTCATTATTTGGATGAACTACTACTTGAAAGGGGCACTTCACCGATTTTGCACCCAAATCCTGTTTTAATGGGAACTCAAGGACGTAACCACAGACTTGCCCGTCTGGCTGGAACCACAGGAATCACAGGCCGTTAGTGTTCCACTGATCCAGTGTGTGGTGTCACAGAGTTGGAGGAAAAACACAAAACACACCCCAACATCATGTTTATTATGTCCTCAACTTCAACAAAACGGGATCCGGCTGCAAAATCGGTGAAGTGCCCATTCAAGATACTATGGCTATTTGAGATACTCATCCTCTGGCCATCCTGTCCTGATCCCAGGTATGCAGAGGAGACGCAGGCGGGTGCTGGACACCTCTGTGGCCTACGTTCGCGGCGAGGAGAACCTGGCAGGTTGGAGGCCTCGCAGTGACAGCCTCATTCTGGACCACCAGTGGGATCTGGAGAAACTGAGCCTCCTGCAAGAGGTGAGACAACCAGGCAATGATATCAACCAAAATGACGTACATTTTCCCTTCATTGTCAATGGCGTTTTTAAAACAAACATTGAACTAAAAACAAACATTAAACCTCTCTTCATTGTCAATGGCGTTTTTAAAACAAACATTGAACTTAAAACAAACATTAAACCTGTATATAGGAGGGCCCTCAAAAATAGCGAAAATAGAGACCATGCATTTGGTAATGTAGGAAAGTGAAGATTTGTATTTTATTTTTATTGACCACTGTCTATGATGCTCCAGTGCTTCGTTGCTTTTGTCCTTTTGTGATGCACAGGACCTGAAATTGTTTGATGCACTAAGGAACTCCCTCTCTTCTAGCCCTAAACATGACCCCCTATTCTCCCAGGTGGAGAAGACCAGACATTACCTCCTGCTTAGGGAGAAGCTAGAGTCCACACTGCTGTTGAGCCAGGAGTCCATGCTGACCAGTGTGGAGGAGGAGAGAAACGATTCTCCTCAGCCCCTGGCTGACGGCAGCCAGGACCTCAGCCCTGAAACCATCACCGACAGACAGAGGGAGTTAGCTACCAAGGTGATCACATCACTTTTGTTGAAAAACAGTTTTTAACACGATCATGTTCTAAGGTAGGGTTTCGTCACTGTCGGGTGGAAACCTTGTATGTCCAAAACCGTTACATTTCAGGAAAGGAGAAACAATGGATTCAGTGTAGTTATAATTTAGTCACTTAACCTCTTTCACTTTTATGTGTGATACCACACGTTGTGAGCCTGTAGCTACTTTTGTGTAACACTCTTGTTCAACGAAATGGGGCATTCATTCATGAAAACAAAAACATAAAAAATTCTGCCCGACAACAACAGCATTATCTGTATACATTTCATATACATCTGTACATATGATATGTCTAAAATTATGGGTGTGTTAAAGGGGTGTGTTATTATTGTTAAATGTCTGTTAAAGCTCTGTCTTCTGTACCTTTAGTGTCTCCGTCTGCTCACACACTCCTTCACCAGAGAATACAGCCATGTGTGTGCCAGCGCCAGCGAGAGCAAGGTATAGTACCCCCAACACCTTCCCAAAACCTTTCCTTCTCTAGTCTTTCCAGAAAGTTTGAACCTGTGTGTGTGTGTGTGTGTGTGTGTGTGTGTGTGTGTGTGTGTGTGTGTGTGTGTGTGTGTGTGTGTGTGTGTGTGTGTGTGTGTGTCTGTTTGCGCATGTGTGTTATAGCTCTCAGAAATGTCTGTCACATCGCTGAAGGACTCCACCTCATCTTCTGCCCTGAACACAATGATACCCTCCTCGACATGCCCCTCACTGGTTGAGGGTTGCTATGATGACACTGAACTCAGGTAAGTTGCCCTCATCTTGACACAAAATTATAAATAAATACAAAATGTCAAAAGTAGTGAGAAAAGCAGATCTACATACAAGCTCACAACGTGTCATGCCATGACGTGGAAAAAAACGAACTAATGTCCCTTTGTACCCCAGACCCCCTACACCCCGCTCTCGTGCCCCCAGCCCCTGCCCTGAATCCCTGCAGGACAGCGAGGCCAAGAAGTCCTCCAACGGAGCCCTTGAAACCAAACCTCGGATCCGCAAATATGTCCCCGATATCCAGGAGATCCGAGTCAGGTGAGAAAACACACACACATAATGCGCGCGTGTGCGTACACATGAGTTATGTGGCTCCGTCTGATGAATACCAAAATGGAGGTCCTTGAAATAAAAAGGTTTGAGAACCACCGCAACTTAAAGCGACAGCAGAGCAGAAAGTGGGCAGAATGTGACAACGAATCGAGACGTAGGCTACGTACGGACATCGACGGTAACATTCTGACCCCCTGTGGTGACATTCTGACCCCACTCTTCTCCTCTTCTTTTCTCTCCGCAGCCCCATCGTGTCGAAGAAGGGCTACCTGCACTTCCTGGAGCCGCACACCAACGGCTGGGTGAAGCGCTACGTGGTGGTGAGGCGACCCTACGTCTACATCTACAACTCAGAGAGGGACACAGTGGAAAGAGCCATCCTCAACCTCTCCACCGCCCACGTGGAGTACAGCGAGGACCAGCAGGCCATGCTGAAGGTGGGCAATGGAGTTGCTTCCGGAAAAATGGCAGTGGTCGAAGAAGTACTCTGATTGTGTATTTAAGTAAAAGTATCAATACAGCAGTGTACTTCATGGGAGCACGGTGGCACAGCCGGTAGTGCTGTCCTCACAGCTAGAAGGTCCTGGGTTCGAGGCGGGGTTGGCGAAAGGGCCTTTCTGTGTGGAGTTTGCATGTTCTCCCCGTGTCCCCTAGGACCCTCACAAAAAACATGCAGTAATCCTGGTCTCTACTCCTGGTCTCTATGCCCTTGCTGACCAGGGGGACCTGGTCAGCAAGGGCGCCTGATTGAAGGGAAAGGATCTGGTTGGAATAACACGTTCCTTCCACGCGCTACGTCCTACCGGGGAAACAACCCCCTGTCAGGTGAAGAAGTGGCCTGCTCACTCCTCATGCATTGGAGCTCAGTTCGGGGCTCTCCCTATGCCAGCAGAGGGAGAGTAGTGCCTTGGAATACAGCTTAGGCAATTGACACTGGGTGAAAAATGGGTTACAAAACCGTAGGATAAAAAAAATAGACCTTCGGTCGCAATTATTAAATTAACTCTCCGGGTATTAATCCTATTTTTCTTCTTTCTTCTTTTTTTAATAGACCCCGAACACATTTGCCGTGTGTACGGAACACCGCGGAATCCTGCTTCAGGCCAACACTGACAAAGAGATGCACGATTGGCTGTATGCCTTTAACCCTCTCCTTGCTGGAACTATCAGGTAACTTACTGACGCCAAATAATTGACAAAACACAAAGATTTTATTGATAATATATCAATATACATGTTTTAGGTGGTCAGATGGAAGAACCACCGAACTAGTTAACATTAGCAGCAGTTGTCGTGTTTACAGCAATGTTTCCTGACTGAAACCCTAAATTGGAGTAAATGTTGTGTGCTTTTCTGTGATTTTTGTTGTTGGTAAATTAGTCTTTTATTCTGAGTAGCATTAAATATTTTAAAAGTTTAAAATCTGACTACCTACAGTTAACCTGCAGAAACCCTGGATAATCAGCAATAGGAGAAGCGTCACATCCCGCATCATCAATGCATGTATCTATCTTCTCCTATCCTGTAGGTCAAAGCTCTCCAGGAGACGAGCTGGACAGATGAGGATGTAAGATGACACTCTGAACAAAACGTCGTGGACGGGGGAAAAAAATTATAATAAGACAAAGACTAATGTGTATATAGTTCCCTGTCTTTGTACCTTACTCCTGTGCTGAAGCCTCCCCTCCCACCAAACACCACCGACCCACCCCTTGCACAACCTCCGTCAATCACAAACTGACCACTAGTGTTCTCCAGACCCCCTTCCCACCCACCCCACCACACCCCCTGTTGTGTTGTCAGGGCTTTGCTGCTGTGTGAGTCTCCTAGTTCCAGTGGTTCTCAAAGTGGGGGTCTAGGGACCCTCAGGGTTCCTTGAGGGGGTTTCAAATGGACACTTACAGGTCTGTGACTCTGAAGGGGTTACCAGATCAATGATTTGCAACGGACAAGTTGGATCACTTGCGACTCAATGAGCCGGCATGCGCCGACCCGCTACAGGGTAATTCAGGCCGCTGCAAATTTTCTCTGCAGCGTTCAGCAATGGTTTCGTTTCATTGCATCACAAATCATTGGTCTGGACTGAGCCTGAGAGTATATAGCTGGAACTCAATGAACCTTGAAATTAAAAAGTTTGAGAACCACTAGTCCGAAGAACCTCTTCACCTCGTTCACGCAGTACTGTACTGGAATAATATTCATAGATGGAGGAGATACGTACAACCTTGACCACATGAACCCTAGCATATTCTTTCTGAGTGCGAACATTCAGTGAAAATAGCCGATCTACAAGCTCACCTGAGGGTTAGTTAAATATATAATATAGGGGTTTAAGTGGTCAAGGGAGTAGCAACCACTTCTCTATCTCAGATTACATATGTCTGGTAATGTAGTTGTTTGTCAGTGACACATTGAGCTTTACGCGTTTATTCCTCAAATAAGAAAGAAAGCAAAAAAGAAAAAGAAAAGCTGTGACATTAATCGTTGCGTAGAAGCTGCCGTGTCAGTTGGGATCAGATGACATTTTGCATCTCAGCTGTCATGTAAAATACATGAACCTGCAGATTCTCTCTTATTAAATACAACTATATTAAGTACAACTGGTTTGCATTCAGAGTAAAATAAGGAAAAAACAATACGAATAAATAATGTTGCTGCTCTGTAGATCCATTCGCTATTCTTTACGATTCCGCCGTGGGAATGCATAGCATCCTTGTGAATTCGGATACTGTACAATCTTCTAATTTCTCTGAATGTTTAGCGCACACAGTCTGGCAAGGGAAGAGGACTGACTCTGAGCAAACAATAATTGATCCTCAGCTGTTTTGATTTCAAAAGTAAATGATGGGGAAATGGAAACGTGTTGTTTTAGCTCGCGAGAGCCTCGAGTATCTACTGTCGGCCATTTAATAATCAACCATTGTTAAATTAATCCTCCAAAATTTTACCTTAACCTGAATTTTATTTGTATCAAGATGTGATATATTTAGATATTTAACAGCTTTAATATTTATTTCCGCATGTATTTATTTACAAAGACATTTATATTTCTAAAGTAGTAATACAGTGCAATTTCTGCACACCGCACTTTTTAATTATGAGTTCCTTCAAACGTTTTGATAGCATAACCTTGTCCCCCCACAGTTATGGCTACTTAAACACTGACATTATAATAAACATGGGCCAGTTTCCTTGTGCTGAAGACTACTTGAATTATGCTATCCCTGCAACGAAATCGGATAGTCATGTGCGACCTTTGACCCAATTTACATACAGTACAAGGTCAATTAGACTATTAGAGCACTGTTTTTCAAGTCTGGTCCGAGGCCCACCAGGTGTCAAAATGAACCCTTATAGGTCTGAAAATCTGAGAGCGTGTACACCTACAAATGGGACCCCAGTCTACACTGTACACTTCTCAGTGTTAATTTAACAGTTACAGACCCGTAAGGGTCCATTTGGACCCCCTGGTGGGCCCCAGACCCGATGTCGAGGACCAGTAAAAAAGAGGGTATGGATTAAGGTGCTCTGTGCACAAAGTTCCCTTAGAGAGCAAAAAAGTATGTAAACCGTTCCTTGTTTTTAGGGAACAAATGGGGTTTGTGAATGATGTGTGTATATTTATTATGTAGTGCCTCTCTTTTCAACCATACGCCGTACTTATACGTAGCTGTGTGCTGGTGTCGCACACCGAAAATGGCAGATCTCCAAGCTCAGTTTGCGTTGTTGCACCTTGACAGGTTGTAGAACGGTTATGTTCAGTGCACGGCCGGCACCTGCACGCAACTAGGTATAACTCAGGCTATACTGTACAGTACAGTACATCCAGTTGCTTTTACTCTACAGCCTTCATGCTGCTGCTGCATTGCTAACAGTCTTATCTAAACTGTCATATCCTCAACATAACTGTAACTGTCCTACTTATCATTATCATCATCTATTAATGTATTCAGAAAGATATGCAAAGGTTTAATTTATGTTAATGTGACATTCGTAATGTGGCAACTGGCAATGAGGCAACATTGTTATATAGTTCTGATTTTTCTTAAAATACAGTATACCACATATTTATACATAAAAACTCATGCTGATGTTTGATTATCATAAAAGCCTTAGAAAAGTATGCCCATATCTGGTACGCAAATTAATATGCTTGAAAAGCAACCATAAGCCCAAATAATAAATAGGTTTCATTTGTTTCAAGTTTAAATATCACTCACTAGAATTACTTACAAGGACTCCAGTCTAACTGATAAGGATCTGTTCTGCAGTGAAACTGCACTCGTTGCATACTTAGGGTTCTGACTTATTAAACACGACCACAGTCCATGTTTTCAAGAGAGCATTAATCCACGACAACAATACTTCACAGCTCAACAAACAACAGAATGAAGATTCAAGTGTACAGTTGATCTTTAATTGCCTCATGCCATAGGTCAGCCAACCTACAGAGCATGTGCAGAGCGATGACACAGCACTTAAGCGAATGTAAGCACTCTCCAATCTACAAACAAAAACAAGCGTATCCGCACAAAATCCAAGTGTGCATAGTTGAACTCTATGCCTCACGAAAGCGCACATAGAAACAAAATTTTCGATGTGCTCTCTAAAAATAAATCTTGAAGGCCACATGCATTTTATGCAGCACATGGTATGTTGTTCTTGTCGATGCTGATGTCTTCAGATTATAAGGTATTCTGTTTGTGTGTGTTATGTGCTGTGCACCTCTGATAAATTGATTCAAGTTGTCCTTCAGCTAGCCCTGTGCCTATAAATCTAACTGCGGGTTATGAAGGAGCAAAATGCGATGCATGTCGAAAATGTCTCTTTATTTTGGCATTTCACAGAAACCCAGTAAAGTTCATGCAATCAATAGAATGATCAAAGTCCAGCAGAGGCTTTTGGCTGATATTGTGTGCACCCTTGAAGAGCATCAGCATTGTCAGGCTTGATCTATTTAGTCTTGCACATGCATGGTCGCGCACCACAAATAACAGATCTACAAGCTCACAAAGCATCACTCACTGCGACACGTGGGCTTGTAGATTCGCTATTTTTGGTGTGCCACGACTGCACACAACTAAGCATAAATTAGGCCTTACTGTACTGTGAGCGTTGCCGAGTAAAACTCTGTCTGATTGTGACCCAATGTGTTATCAAACGACCACCACCTGTGCTAAAGTTTTACTTTTGAGTTTAACTTTTATGTTATTAAAGTTGTTGATGTCGTTGTTTTTTATCTGGATTGGGGCTTTGATATTTGTCACTGTTAGTTTGGCTAAACCAGCCAACCAAAGTTTTGTTGGTGCAACACAGGAGTATATCACACTGAATGTAAAGGACTATTTTAAATTAATTATTTTACCGGATTGATGTGTTGGCCTATTCTACTGGTGTTGTTGCCTGGTTCCTTACTGATTGTAGGTTTTTATGAAGGAACTATACTGTAGGCGTCAGACATCCCTGTATAGATCCATCCAACAGTGTGTCAGATATGGTCACTTTCGGCCCAACTAGACGTCACATCCTGTAGTGTATAGACAAAGATGCTATAGGATATATTACTGTCACTCAATGTCACTTTTATTTTAATATCTGACCATATCCAGCTTCAACATTATAGTCTGTCAGCCTTTGCAACACCCCCACAAAACAATCCTCCCATTTATGACCATATCTTCATTTTGTTGTGCTTCCACTCCACATCTAAAAGTTTTCTCTTGCTTTGTCAAACTGCACCAGTAAGGTTCCCTTTTCTTTCTCTTCATGTGATTTTGCATTGTATATAAACCCGATTGCTGTGAACTGTGTATTATAAGGGTGTACCCATTTATACAATCTTAAATGGGCAGTAGTTAAAAAGTCATTGTCTATTTGAGTGTGTTGGAGTTGAGCGTCAAATGTTTGTGTACACTAAACACATTGTCTTATATGAAATAAACATGAAGATTATGCAACACAACCTGATGTATACTCTTCTTTCTATGGTGGAAAGTAACTAAGTACATTTACTCTCAAGTACTGTACATAAGTGCAATTCTTATAGGTGCTTTTACTTTTTAATTTGTATTAATTGTATTCATTAATTAATTACAATTAATTAATTTGATTAGTTGGATACTTAGTTCCACTCCACTACATCTCAGAATTAAATATTGTTATTTGTATTTCACTACAATTGTTTGTCAGGTTACTTCGCAGATTTAGATTATTATTGCAAAACAAATACTAACCACCCTATTTTATACTTCGGCTATTCGAAAAATAACTTTTACTCAAGTCAGAATACAAGCTTTTACCTAACAGTGTATTTTTAGGTTGTGCTAAAAAATAATGCTTTAGTTCCACCACATCCCGACACTTCCTCATAATTGGATCAAATTGGTGTTCTGTTTACTGAGTGTTCTGATGTCCTGTTTACCCTGTGTACACGAGGACGGCTCGGGCTGTCGGGCTGTTGAGACAGCTAGCCAAACACTGTAATGAAATTTACTATCATAGCTCTATTAAAGGAGCATTCAGTGATTTGGAAAAAGATCCGGTCCACCCGGTAACAAGATGTGCACATGCACACGCTCTACAGTGGGGGAAGTACAACAGACCAACAGCACGTGCACCAATGCCCGCCCCACTCGATCATGATTGGAGGAAGGCCCCTCTCATCCTGATTGGATGAAGGCTTTGCCACCCAAAGCCCAAACCGAAACTAGGGTTTTTTGTAGATCCAGGCTAGGTTTTTTGACCCCAGGGGCTCACTGGGGACAGGGAGGAACTCCTTATATGGTCAGCACACTTTATAGTAGGGAGGATTATCCAAAAAATAAGAAAAAATAAGTGATATTTGAATTAAGTGAAATCACTGAATATACCTTTAAACACTACTGCACCTTTAAATTATAAAATATCAGCAACTTGTGTATTGATAATGCTCTACCGACACTTATTCCTTGCAAGAAACTATTCTCAATTTATTTTATACAGTTAGTAGTGTTAGTGTAGCTGTGATGATGGTCCAGTGCTTACAGCGAGGGTCCCTTTTTAGAGCTCTGGCGCAGTTGCCATGTCTGCTTAATATAAGCGATTTTTGAGTGGTGCTAGCCACTCCTATGTGTGTGTGTGTGTGTGTGTGTGTGTGTGCAGTACAGTACAGTACAGTACAGTACAGTACAGTACAGTACAGTACAGTACAGTACAGTACAGTACAGTACAGTACAGTACAGCATCTGGTCCACAAGATTCGCTACACCACCAAGATACCCATGATGTACCTGTCTAAATACTTCCTTAATGTCAACGAAGTCCACACCCACAACACCAGAGGGAGTTCAACAAACCATGTGCAACCCAGATTCGGCACAAACAAGGGACTAAATTTATTTCGCTCCTATGCCACCAAAATGTGGAAACGCCCTACCAACAGTCGTTAAGACATGTGAAGTGAATCCCTTGACTCCTTCAAAACCACTCTCAAGGGGCACCTACGGATGGCTGCAATTCAAAACTGGCCCCCGTAAAATCTGAATCCCCCCCCACCCCTCTTCCCCCAGTCCATACCCAGTCCATACTCACTCCAGAGGGGCCACATTGCATGCATGTCGTAGCAAAAATAGCCGATCTACAAGTTCAACTACAAGTTCAACTTGTAGATCTGCTATTTTTTGCTCTATTTGAATTGAAATCCGGCACAAACAAGGGACTACATTTATTTCGCTCCTATGCCACCAAAATGTGGAAACGCCCTACCAACAGTCGTTAAGACATGTGAAGTGAATCCCTTGACTCCTTCAAAACCACTCTCAAGGGGCACCTACGGATGGCTGCAATTCGAAACTGGCCCCCGTAAAATCTGAATCCCCCCCACCCCTCTTCCCCCAGTTTACCTCCTTTTATGATGATTTCCTGTTCCTGGTAGAAGTTATATATTATTTGTAACGTCTCTAAATGTTCTGATGAATTGAAAATAGGCCTATCTCACAGCATTTCCCCGCCCCCTTTCCACGCCCCCTTTTGGAGCTAGTTATTTTTTCTGCGGTCCATAGGCTTCCATGTTAAAATAGGTATTTTCACAAGCCACAAACTACTGTTTTGTAAAGGTAAGGTTTATTCTACTTATTTGAGTTGTTATACCATTGTGTTTTCTTCATATTATTATCAGTCTTTGACATTTTAACATTAGGAAATGTGTTTAGATTCTCCAGAGAAAAAAAGTGTAAATGCTAATGGTTAAATGATACCACTAGCTCCGGAAGGGGGCGTGGAAAGGGGGCTGTGAGATGAGGCCTATGGTGGACCCTATTGTAAACAAGTGTAATGCTTTATGGTGTCGTCCACAGTTAACAGTTTTTGTGTTGAGTTGTGCTTGAAATGTACTGTAATTCTTCACCCTCTTCAACGTTTTTCAGGTATACGAAGTGAAGCAGGGATTCACTGCATATTGTGTGCAGCATAACTGCATAACATGTTGCAGGTTAAACTTTTTCATAGATAGCTTAGACCTGTGTGACAGCACTATATTATATAATCAGTACACGATGGAATGATACGTAGCTTGCGGAGTTAGTTCAGTCAGATATACTCAAGGGGTTTCATGCCGTGCATACATATACTCAAGGGGTTAATATGCTGCATTACTATGTGGGTGTATAAGACAAGTGTGTGCAAAACCCACATGTCATTCACTGATGTGGCAGTCAGAAGCTCACTAGACTGCATGCTCTTCCTGCCTTCCTCTGCATTTGGTTCCTGGTTGTTATGTGATGTTTGCTCCCACCACCACCGGTGGGCTCTGTTATTTATGTTCCCCATGGGGTTTTTATTGTATATCTATCTTCCTGCTCTTAAAAGACAACTTTAGTTTTTTTCAACCAAGGTTCATGTTTTAGGTTGTTATTAGAGAAAGTAAAAGATGACTGTTAATTTTCTTTCATTTGCTGATTTCTTTCGTTTTAGGGATTTTAGCGGTTTTTGACACGGGGGCGAGGACATTTGAGCATGGGGCTAAATATGTAGGCCTATTTGTTTACTAAATTTTATAGCGATTTCTTTTTTTTATTATTTACTATAGTCCTACTAGACCCCAAGAAATTACATCTGACCACAAAAGATCACAGGATCTACTGAATGTGAAGGTAGCTTACTGGGCGGAAGCCACACTATGTGTCATAGGCTCAAAATGTCAGTTCGACACATTCAGTAGATCCAGTGATCTTTTGTGGCCAGATGTAATTTCTTGGGGTCTAGTAGGACTATAGTAAATAATAAAAAAATAAAATAAAAATCGCTATAAAATACACATTTAGCCCCATGTTCGAATGCCCCCGCCCCCTGTCAAAAACAACTAAAATCCCTAAAACGAAAGAAAGCAGCAAATGAAAAGAAATTAACTTTTACTTTCTCTAATAACAACCTAAAACAAAAACTAAAGTTGTCCTTTAATGTTTTATGATGGTGTTTAATCGTGCCGAGCAGGGAGAAAATGCAGCAGAGCCGAACGCCAAGATAAATATCATATGCACACTTGTATTCTCATTCTATAATAAATATTGGTTAAATCTATTCGTGAGTTGTCTGACTGAATTCATGTTAATGTGTATTTTCAGACTTTTAACCACTTAAACCTTTCACTCTGTCTTGATCTGCTCTTTTTTCCCTCTCCACCAAACAAAATTTAGAGACGTACAAATATACACATCTAAATTAAAACATCACACCCGTGTGAAGTGAGTGGTGCAACTCCATGTGGGGGTCCCCGGAAGTTCCAGACCCACAGGAACGCACGTGCCGAGGGTGCCGGCCCGGTTCCAGTGAGCCACCCCACGTTCAAAACGGTGGAGAAATGACAGTTACGTGTGGGGGTCCCCGGAAGTTATAGACCCACAGGAACCCACCCAGGGTGCCGGCCCGGGTTCTGGCGAGCCGCCCCGCGTCCAAAATGGTTGAGAAATGACAGAGTTTCCATGTGGGGGTCCCCAGGAGGTCCCTCTACTGTACTGTACTGTACTGTACTGTACTGTACTGTACTGTACTGTACTGTACTGTACTGTACTGTACTGTCACATATATATTGTATCTTATATGAAAAAGGGGAAGAGAATGCTGTTTGTTGTTGAACCCCCTATTTTTTAAGGCATCTGATTTGAGAATCATTTTCGAACTTTTCGTCGCCTCACCACCAGACATCAAAACCAACATTTACAATCTAAATGTACAATCTAAATCTTTAAGAAAAAAAGCTTGTAGGCCTATCGCTTGTTTCCTTTGCGTTATTTGGCAACCCAGAGGAGTCGCACTGACTCGCACAGACGCACACGTTGACAGCTGCTTCGTAGCTGATCATTACCCATACTGTATTGTACAACTGATAGCTGATCCATTTCAGAACGATCGTAACGCCGTTTTACAAGGTCAGCGACTTCTAGTTCACACACACACACCAATAAAACTGACGCAGAAAAGCAGAATTCCACCCGTGTCATAACTGAGATTAAAGATGACAGCACTAGTGTTTACATCTGTGTGTGCTGCCTGTGTATGACAGTGTACGACACTGCTGCTTGCTAGCTTATTAGCATTGGAGCTAATTGTCACTGGTGCTGTTAACGCTAAACAAAACATGACCAAGAGTCAGTTTGTTTTTTGTTCAATCAGACAGACATTGTAAGTTGCTCATGTGTCTTGATCTGATGATATGAAGCCAAATTAAACGGGCAACTAGTTAGTTTAGGTCGGATATCTCCTCAGTCCTCATGGAGGGAACATACCTGCCAATGTTGCCATTAATGTGACGTGGAGTAATGCCGAGTCTTTCCGACTGCTTCTGGCACTCAGGCACTCTCTGGTCGTCAGTGTGGTTGAATAGACAGTGTGTATGTAAAGTAACTAAGTACATTTAGTACATAGTACTACTGGCTACTGTACTTAAGTACTAGTACTTAAGTACACTTTTTAAGATTTTTGAGTGGTGCAACCGCTCCAATTAAGGAACAGCAATGTCCCTATGTCCAATATGTCTCCCTATGTCCCACTCACTTCAGACAGGTCTGATTTTTTACTTTACTGGAGTGTGTAGTGGCAAAAGGTAAAAGTGCATCACACAAGTGTGATTTTTAAAAATCTCTATGGTAAAAATTAATGGCAGACTTTTCAGTTGTGCCAGAAAACCACGCCCACTGCTATGCCTATATAGGCTAGATCAGGGGTGGGCAACTTTGACGATGGAGAGGGCCATTATATTTCCATACTCACTCCAGAGGGGCCACATTGCATGCATGTCGTAGCAAAAATAGCCGATCTACAAGTTCAAAACGCGTCGCTATTTTTTTTTGCTCTATTGAATTGAAATCCTGAATAATTTTTCGCAATTTTTAATTGGGATCCTGAAAAGTCATTTTAACTAAATACAAATATATTGGACATAAAAACGATAAACATTATTTGTAATACTACTCAGCAAGCTACAGTACTAATTTCGACTAAGTAATTAAAGCGGGTCATGTTTGGAATTGTAACAGCTGAAATCAATAACATATCAGTATTCCGAAATTAATCTGAGGGCCACATTAAGTGAAGGTGGGGGCTGCGGGCCGCCAGTTGCCCATGTATGGGCTATAGATACATACTGTATATCTGCTTTTTTCAAAGCATTGTTATAGATTTATAGTAGGCATATCCAGGAATTACATTTGGGTAGGTGAATGTCCCCTGACAAAAAAATGATAAACAACCTATAGAAGGCAAAAAAATCATCATGCTTTATGTAGCATGTGACGTGTCCAACTAGGGAGTTTTCATGATGCTGAATCCATTCCAAGCATTAGTTTCGCACAAAAAAACACTCCTTGGGCTAAAAACGGTTATGGCTATGGCAAAAAAATGGCTATGGCTGTTTTTAGCCCAATGAGTGTTTTTCCCATTTTATTGTATTATGTAAACTGTAACATTTGTTATGGAAGGTGCTACACAGCTACAGTATCTGAATGTATTATAATATGATTTGCACTAGGTTACTATGGCTGACCAACAGGAGGACATCACATTCTTTGGCCATAGCTTATCTCTGCATTCAGAGACCAATGTGGACAGGTATGTACCACCCACACCACTGTACAAAGTCATGTAGTAGTCTTGTAGTCTTCAGTGGTTGCAGACCTATTTTTATGGATCGCGTGTGATTTTTTTGGTACGGACAGACACGTAAACGGACAGACACGTAAACTAACAAAGCCAGTCGTAGGAGTGGTTTACACCACTCAAAAATGAGCATGGTTGCTATGGTCATCCAGTTCACACGGGTGTGATTTCATCATTGTTAGTTTACGTGTCTGTTCGTACCGAAAAATGAGCATGGTTGCTATGGTCACCCAGTTCACACGGGTGTGATTTCATCAGGTATGTACCACCCACACCACTGTACAAAGTCATGTAGTAGTCTTGTAGTCTTCAGTGGTTGCAGACCTATTTTTATGGATCGCGTCTTCTGAGTCCTGAGTAAATATATCTTCTTTTTTATTTTTTTTGCATTTGCATTTCTTACATTGCATTGCTTTGTCATGTGCCGCATTGTGAATTTGTACATCTGCTATTTTTGCCGAAACATTGAGACGCCAGGGCTCATGTGTGGTTATTGATTAACATGATGCTATTGCTAATTGCATCTTTGTGCGGAACAGAATCTACATGGACTATAACGCCACCACGCCTCTGGATCCAGAGGTGATCAAAGCCGTTACCGAGGCCCTTCAGGAAGCATGGGGAAACCCCAGTAGTAACTACATTGCAGGTAAAAGTTTGAATACTGCATCAAAAATGTTACAATGATGTCATTTATAGCCATACCGTGTAACCATTTCAGTTAAACAAAAGTTATTTTCACTTATCTTTTTATATAATCATTCACTGTTATAGTTAAACACATTAAACACTTTCAGCATTCCAAAAAGATTACAAAAACCAATGTTAACTTACGCAGTATAACTTTGAAAGTTATTTTTCAGAATCACATCATGGAAATTCATTATTTGATACTAGTATGATTTTGGCTACATACATTAGAAGTGTCTTCTTGTGCCCTCTCACGTAATGTTATATCAGCTATTATATCAGTTCATACTGTTATATCAGTTCATACAGTTGGTGCCAAACAAACGTGTGATATAATGCTTTATAAGGTGTCAAGGCCAAAGCCATCATAAACCAGTCCAGGGAGAATGTAGCAAGAATGGTTGGAGGGAAAGCAGAAGACATCATTTTCACTTCAGGTGGAACTGAGGTATGCTACTAACCTCAGTGTTACATTATCATACCCTCATTTGGAAAAGCATTTTCCAAAATTTGGAAAAGCAGGTGTATGAGCGAGCGAGAGAGTCTGAGTACGAATGCGTATGCATATGTCACTGCTAAAATTGAAACGCATAATATATTGAGAAACCAATCGTGTCCCTCCTTGATTTTTGTCTGATGACTACATGTATGTATGGTTTGAATTGTCAATAAGCATGTTGTACCTTGTACTCATTCACACATTAAAAAAAAGTGAGGGGGGCTCCATTCATTGTCAATGGGAATTTAATGTTTGTGCAAGACAAATATAGAAACTAAGCCGATTTGCTCAGACACTATGACGTAAAATTCTCCATTCATTGTCAATGGGAATTTAATGTTTGTGTAAGACGAAAATCTACACTAATAGCTGAATATAGGAGGGGCTGGTGCCCCTCAAAAATTAGAAAATAAGAAGCTATAATATACTTATATACGTATATAAATTTTCTGGGATACACAGGCAGACATACGTACAGTACTGTACATACACAGGTGTTGTTGGTTCATAGATATAGATCATTTCATTCCTAATTACTTGCGCAAGCAGAGCGCGCAAGTAAAGTTGTTT
Organism: Electrona antarctica; assembly: GCF_951216825.1. NCBI lineage: Eukaryota > Metazoa > Chordata > Actinopteri > Myctophiformes > Myctophidae > Electrona > Electrona antarctica. The sequence continues at coordinate 34,204,279 of NC_136812.1, forward strand.
GTCCGGTGCTCCGATGCGTATACCGTAGCTGCATGATTTGCTTTACAGAGCAATGTAGAAAGAAAGCAAAGAAAAGAAAGGCATAAATACATGTATGTAATCTGAAACCTACCTTTATTACGTCACCATCGAGAGCCAGTTATACCCTGGCATTGGTACATATCTTCATTACGTCACTCTCAAATCATGATTTTCTCCATTGCTCTGTAAAGCAAATCATGCAGCTACAGCATACGCATAAAACAACCCAAGTAACCACAGTATACTACCCATCAACTTACAAATTACATATACATATATAGGCATTCATATATAGGCTTTCAGTGTCGGGTGGATTAAAGGTAATGCCTCTATGTATACATGTATGTAATCTGAAACCTACCTTTATTACGTCACCATCGAGCCAGTTATACCCTTTAGATCATGTATATTTTAACAAATATGAAAATACCATTACAAACATTGAAGTTAGAGACACCTATTACTCAGACCATGATTTAGTATTGATATCACTAAAATCATCAAGGTCATTGAAGGTTTATATATAACATATATATTTATTTCAATAAATTGATATAGATTTTTTTTCATCTGATATCCATGTTTTATTTTTCTTTGAGAAACTGCAAGTGGATCCTGGACACTTCTAAACCGATGGGACTGTATTTCATTTATAGATAGAAGCTTTTACCATACTTCAAAATACTATTTTTTTTACCTCCAATGACTAGGTACTCTGTCGAGTGCGCAGTTCTAGTTAACACTGTCTTTGTTGTTTATTTTTTACAAAATGTTCATGGAACTTTGCTACTCTGACCTTAAGCATCTGCTAACGTGTATGTTTTACTTAATTTGTAATAGGCTAATAACCTGGTGTTCCACACTGCCATGGAGCATTACAAAATAAGCTGTGAGGCTGCAGAGCAGACTGAAGGGCTCAGACGTCAGCACAATGGAAGTGTTGACCCTCCTCACATCATCATCTCCAACGTGGAACACGACTCAGTCAAACTGACAGCCCAACACCTTGTGAAAGATGGCAGGGCCGGTAGGAGAAGCTGCAATACATGCATTATGTACTGTTTAAAGGGATATTTCATTTTAAAAAAAACTTCATTTTATTGTCTACTCAGGCTTATGTGAACACCATGCACAGACACTGACAGCCAGGCAGGGACCAGGCCCCACCCCCTGGGTCCCCTGCCCGGCCGAGAGCGCCCTCACACAGCCACGGACCACCGGCAGTCTCCGGGGGACCTCTGCCGGTGCCTCGCACATCGCTGGTCCCCGAGTACCAATGCACCCTTAGTTGCTTGATTCAGTATTTAGATATTGGATATTCATTTTCGCTGCCCCACCCCTTCCTATACAAACCCATTGTAGCTTCAAACTCCATAAAAATCACACCCATGTGAAGTGAGGGGCGCTCTTATCATCGTACATCAACGATTTTAACCATGATTAAAAAAAAATGCAATGTATTTAATGTTAATATAATCGTATATATACAGTGTATATATTATATATATCTGGGCTTATATATATATATAAGCCCAGCCCAGAGATAAATTAAAACAGAAAAGTCGATTTGCTCGTCTACATAAATTATCCTTTCATTGTCAATGGTATTTAATGTTTCTTTTGCCACAAAAAGCCGATTTGTTCAGACACATATGAAGTAAATTCTCCTTTCATTGTCAATGGCAAATGTGACACGTGTTGTGACAAAAAGCTGTATATAGAGGGTATGCGTGTGACATCATCATCATACCCGGAAGTTATGCTGGAACGCCTACTGAGTGGCAAAAAACTACTTTCTGGCCTTGACAGCTCATACATCCAAACAGAAAAGTCCTATTTGATTGCATTAAATAACTTTGCATTTTACAACATTAAATTCACTTTGTCACTCACTTTGCCACTGGATTTGCCATTCACTTTATGCATGCGCATACCCTCAAACAAATATAGTGTCCCCCGGCCCCCTCCTACTACTCATTCTTTTCCAAAACAATTGTTAAAAAGAAATGAATACAGTAAATGAAAAACACTGCAAACGAGTCACGTATTAGGAGGACACAAGTCACCAGAAAAAAGGATGGGTGTTTTTCATGAATCTATCATCGTTAGAATTGAGTTTGAAGTTACAAATGGGTTTGCATAGGAAGGGGGTGGGGCAGTTAAAATGAATATCAAATATCTAAATACTGAATCAAGCAACTTAAAAACTATCCGGGGTGTTCACATAAGCCTGAATAGACAATGAAATGACCAAAAAAATATCTTTACTGTGAAGGATATACAGGATAAACATACATAACAACTACGATTCAAATAATTATGAAGTGCTAACCTATTTTCCTTTTTTCAAAAGCAAACAGATACAGTATACACACAAAATTAAAAGGTACAATGAAATCAAGACAAAAGACAAACTGTACATACTGGTATGGGGTGATGCCCAAAATATACAACTGATTAATAATTGATTATTTTATAAAATACGCTAGCCCCTCCTATGCTCAGTTTTGTGTGTAATTGTGTGAATTTTAGCAATGATTTGATTGGCTGAGCAAAGTACATATTTCGGATAAAAAGTCAGGGCAGTGAGGATGCAAATTGTGATTGGCCAGAATGTGATGATGTATGTATGTATGTGGAGGTTCTTTAGGTATGGTCAGACCTTCCTGTTCTTCAGCTGGTTGGTGAACCAGTCCAGACCCTCGTACAGGCCTTGGCCGCTGGTGGCGCAGGTGGCCTGGATATACCAGTGGCGCTGACGCCCCAGCGCCTGCAGGGCCAGCATGTCCGTGACCTCGGCGACCGGCATGGCGTTGGGCAGGTCCTGCTTGTTGGCCAGCACCAGCAGCACGGCATCGCGCAGCTCGTCCTCGGCCAGCATGCGCTGCAGCTCGTCACGCGCCTCTGCCAGCCGCGTGTGGTCGTTGCTGTCCACCACGAAGATGAGGCCCTGCGTGTTTTGGAAGTAGTGGCGCCACAGCGGGCGGATCTTGTCCTGGCCGCCCACGTCCCACATGACGAAGCTGACGTTGCGGTGCTCCACTGTCTCCACGTTGAAGCCAATGGTGGGGATGGTGGTGACGATCTCACCCAGCTTCAGCTTGTACAGGATGGTGGTCTTGCCGGCTGCGTCCAGGCCCACCAGCAGAATCCTCATTTCCTTCTTGCCAAACAGGCCTTTGAAGAGGTTCGAAAAGACGTTGCCCATGGTCGGCGGTTTCCGGCCCGTCTGGTTCTTGGAAAGACGACAGGCGTATCCCCGGGGGGTTGTTTCTTCCGCTCTGCTGCTGTCGCTCCGAAATGGCGCTTTGCGCGAGCCTGTGGTACCCTAATTACTATTCACTTTGTTTAAATCGCTGTTAGTGGGTTGTCGTACTACTGACGATGTCTGCTGCTCTACTGACTCACTGGGTTCTCCTCTGACTGCTCTTGACCACCTTGAACGCCTGTTATATAGTTGTCAGTGACATATGGTGGACCTCATGATGCGATGCCTCTGCCCAAATATGGGCATGCCCATACATGGACATAATACTGATGATGACATCGGGAAATTCCATAATGTCGTTCCCGACTTGCATGTGAATCACGTGGGAAAGGGGAGATATTTTGTGAAGGGTGCTAGTCCCTCCTATGCCCAGCTTTGTGTGTTTGTGTGTACCACATTTTTGATGATTTGATTGGCCAGTTTTGTGTGTTTGTGTGTACGACATAGTGATGATTTAATTGGCTGAGCACGGAATGTGTACCACATTTGTGATGATTTGATTGGCTGAGCCCGGAATGTGATGTATAATGATTTTAATGATATATGATGATAAGAGCGCCACACAAGTGTGATTTTTATGAGATATAAACACAGAATCGTGTTCCTGATCATTTGCTGATTGGGTTCATGCTTCAGTGTTAATTCATGCACAGGCTGTCTACCTATTCAAATAGCTCTGATCCATAGCTCTAATACCTTCCTTAAAGCTATGGTACTCTTCTCTTCCTGCACTCGCATGAAATGCAGGCCAGCCTCTCGTCTGTAGCGAAAATATGAAGAACGTTTTCACTACTCACCAATACAAAGGCAGCTTATGTTATCAGAAAGCCTCTGAGCCCCACCACACGTATAAATTGCACTTTTTGGCCAGAAAGGGACTTTTTTCCCCGGAAGGAAAAATCTTGTCTATGGAGTTCCCTTGGAAATATCGGTAGAGGGCGCAGTGGAGTAACTAAAAGTTATTTCCTGGGCCTGGCGTCGTCATGAAAGGGGGCGGGACTGCGACGCTCTATAGAGCAGGGACACTAGCATTAGCGTCCTAAATGCGTAAGTCTTGCAATACCAGATTTGACCACCAGGCTTTGGTGGCTTCAATGATTCTCCGTGGTTCTGGGGGTTCGAGTCACAGCAGCTAATATTTGTTTTTTTTCCCTCAGATGTGACCTGTGTGCCTGTTTCCAAGGTGACAGGCCGGGTGGAGGTGGAGGACATAATGGCTGCGGTGCGCCCCACCACCTGTCTGGTCTCCATCATGATGGCTAATAATGAGACAGGAGTCCTTATGGTAAAGTGTGCTTCATACTTGGGTGATCTGAAGCATCTGATATATTAAATGTATTCTACCAGTGGTTCCCAAAGTGGGGTCCGGGGACCCCCAGGGGTGCTTGAGGGAGTTCCAGGGGGTCCCCAGCTAAATGATAGTTTGGAACCAAAGATGTGACCTGTGTCACACTGGTGTGATTTTCTTTTTTTCTAACCATTTTTAATTCCGCACCTGACAAATACCCTATATTACTAATGAGACATTAGACCATAACTTAAATTAAGGGAAAAAAATCACACCTGTGTGAAGTGAGGGGTGCTCTTATCATCGTACATCATCATGCATCATCTCATACTGGCCAATCAGAATGCCTGTTGCCTGTGATTGGTTAACTGATTTGCTCGTTTACATATGACGTACATTTTCCCTTCAATGTCAATGGCGTTTAATGTTTTGATGTTTAATTTACGTAGCGGAATTCTGACGTCATTTCTCCGTTCGTCGTTCGTCAATGGCAAAGCTTGAGATGGGCGGGGACAAAAGCTGTTTATAGAAAAACATTGAAAAACCACCTTAAAAACAAAATAAAAATAATGAATTAAAAACTATAACAACCAGATCGTTACTGAATTGCTGCTAGCTTGCATAACGTCTTTATAGTATGACTTAAGTCTAGTAGTCAGATGTGATGGGTCCTCCTAAGAGGGTGATACAATCTCCCAACAGCACATCCTATACGTATACATATACGTTCATCCTTCTTCCAGGAGAAGGCTTTTTTCACAGCTCATTGAAGAACTGGTTCCAGCGGTTGTACAGCTCTCCATTGTAGACAAAGCTTAAGGCCACCAGCATACTTCTGGAAGAAGCTGTACTCAGACAGCAGTTGGTCTGTGTCAAACACACTGAGGTTGTTGTACTAGTGGTCCTCGACCTGTGCCCCTTGGCCCCCAAATACAAACATCTTTCTCCCGAGGATGGTGTGAGAGGGACCTACATTTGGGCCTATTCCATATCATGTGTCAATAATTATGGTCATTGCAAGAAGAAATCTTGAGCAAAGAAATATTTATTTAGAGTAGCCTATTATTATTATCTTAATAATTCATTTATTGATTGATTGATATTTTACACCAAAGCATTCATTAATGATCTCAAATGATTTTTTTCAGATTAACATTAGCCTAATGCCCCTCCCCTCCAAATTGAGATTTATTTGTGTCTTTCTCCGTCCCTCTATTGGTGAGGTTCTGCAAACCTAATGTTACAAAGATATATAGGCCTACTGGACAAATGGGCAGTCTGTGTAGTCAACCAGCTAGAATGTCATCAGCCTCATATCTACTGTATTGACTGAATTCCTATTCAGAGATTCCATACAATATCTGACATTAAAATTAGGAAAGGAAGACAAATAAACAAAAAGAGCAGATAAATCCAATCCAGAAAGTAACAAAAGAATCAGAGACCAGCTGTTAACATCCTTTATGCCATGTGTAATCTGTGACCAGGATACATTTTCAGCAGCCAGCCTCTTGTGCATGTGTGGATATGCATCTTCTGAGCGCTCTGGGGATGTGGACATAATTGCAGGTACAAGGCAAGCACTGGCTCCCATGGCATCATGTCTGTGTTTGTTTAGGGTTTTCACACATCCAGTAGAGTGCCATGGGACGATGTTATCTTTTCACAACTAGCTTGCAACTGCTGGCAACTGAGCCACGGGTGTGACAGACACTGGGCGGCCGTGGCCCTACTCTCAGGCACCTGGTCCAGCATGGGTAGCAGGAAGCTGCTGAAGCACTGGGCTTCCTCCTCAGTCCACTCATACTTCTCCACCAGAACATCTTGCAGACCCCAATGCTTCGGCTTGGGGATGTGTCGCAGGTCACCTTTCTTGTTGAAGAACTCGTTGGCGTAATTGCCTGACAATATCAGCTCACTGGGAACTTTACCTAGCAGCTCAATGATCATTGCTATGTGGTCTTGATCTTTAGAGTAGTCCTGTCCAGTACGGGGCTCAAACAGGTAGTCACCTGTAGCCAGTTCAAAGGCCATGCATGCTGTGCTCCATATGTCTGCTGGTGTGCTGTAACTAGCTCCCATTATCACCTCCGGCGAACGATATTGCCGCGTCTGGATGTCCTCTGTAAAGTGCTTGTGCACCCAGCAGGCGTTGCCCAGGTCAGCAATCTTGACCTGCAATTTGTCAGCATTTAGAGGATCCAGAGGGTTTACCAACAGACTACCTGATGCCTTATTCTGACGCTCTTCTTCAGCACATCCCGTGCTCCCTGGTCCTTCTATTTCCATTACCTCTTCCTCCTCTCCTTCCTCCGTTTCTCTGAACCTCTTCTCAAGCCGCTCTGCCTGCTTTTTTTGCTTTTTCAAAATCTTCTTTTTGTTCTTGGATATCTTGGCCATTGCTTTGGATGCCAGGGCTGTGCTGACTGCACAAGCAGAGGGTGGCAGGGCACCAGTCCTCTGCCATTGAGCCGCCTCTGCAGCTATCTTCTTGATGTAGGGCTCATCGACAGTCAGAAGGATGTTCTCAGGCTTGATATCCGTGTGTATGATCTTACATTTGGTGTGGAGGTAGTCCAAACCGTGCAGAACCTGTCTTATGATGCTCTTGACACAGGGCACAGGTAGGCCTTGATAATTGGACTTGATGATCCACTTGAGCAGGTTGGAACCCAACACCTCAAACACCATGCACACATGTGTGCCGTTCATGCCAGAGATCTTGAAGTTATCCAGAAGCTGTACTACTTTCTCTCTGCTGTGGACACCTGGGTCTGTTTCTCCCACTGATTTCAGGAGTTGGATCTCGTCAAGTGCCGTCTCGGTGTAGTGGTCAGCACTCTTCACCACCTTCATTGCCACAAAGCGTTTTCCCTGTATGTCCCAGGCCAGCCACACGGTGGAGAAGTGCCCCCAGCCCAGCTTCCTTATCACATGGTATCGCTCGTTGAACAAGTCTCCGATCTTCACCTGGTGATATCCACCCCTGCAGTAGTCATCTGGGTCCTCTTGCTCTTCCTCATCAGAACTTAGAATGTCCTCATCCTCCTCCGGTAGAGGGGAGTCTGCCTGGCATGCCTGCGAGCCTACTCCATGACCACAACCTGACGAGGACTTTTTGCCATTTTTCTTAGGCTTGGTCCTTTTGTTTCTCACCTGCATCACAAGTACGTTTCTGTCCATATAAAGGCAGTTATTGAGCAGGGAAGCCTCCCTCTTCTGCATGCCCTGAGAGTCTAGGCCAGATTTAATGACTGCTGTCTAAAGAATGTAATATAGTGCTTTGAGCTATCACTTATATTGGTTCGGCGGTACAAACATCATGCAAAGTATGGCAAACAGATCACTAGCCTAATGCAATCCCAGGTAGGCTCAGAACAAAAATTGCACCTGTGTGAAGTGAGGGGTGCTCTTATCATCGTACATCATCATGACGTAACATGTCGATTTGCTCAGACACATATGATGTAAATTCTCCATTCATTGTCAATGTCATTAATGTTTGTGTTAGGACAGAATTGCCGATTTGCACGTCTACATAATGATGTAAATTATCCATTCATTGTCAATGGCAAGTAAAGAAAGACCGATTTTTACGTTCTGGCACGGGCGGCGGGGGAGGGGGAGAATAAAACGGAATTCCACGTTCTTGGCATACTTTGTTAACAGGAGGGGTAACAGGTAACAGGTTGTTACAAGCTTAACAGGAGGGGTAACAGCTTGCATTGTTCCCGACCTGCATCGTCCCAAGTAGTTTTTGTGAATTCATAATCTCGGATCCACTGTCTTACATCAGAGTTGCAACGCCCTTATTAGGCCTTGTTTTTAAATGAGCATACTTTATTTTTGAGGGGCGCTAGCCCCTCCTATGCCCATCTTTGTGTGTGCGTGTGTACCCCATAGTAATGATTTGATTGGCTGAGGGCTTAAAAAGTGAGGACAGAAAAGTGAGGACGCCAAAAGTGATTGGCCGGAATGTGATGATGTATGATGATGTATGTTGATAAGAGCGCCCCTCACGTCACACAAGTGTGATTTTTCACGTTTATAATGTTTAACATACCAGTAGTTACACATTTGTTGGCCCACTAGTGTGAGCGCAAGCTAAGGGTTTCAGGATGGCAATGTGGTCCAGTTCAAACCACTGCTGTTAGACTCTAGGCGTGATGAAGAGGACTTGTAGTGACTTAAGTGTTTTCTTACCCCATGGAAAATACTCCGTCATGCCATATTTACGATTCACTGCTGTCCTCATACATACTGTATGAAAATGACTCAACGTTGTAGAATATGCAACCGGATGACGTTAGTTCACGCTTACATCAATAAGACATGACATATATTTCTGTTATGTTGCTAGGATATTCGCAATAAACGTATTAAGCTTGTTGATGTTCAATAATCAAGTTCATGTCATTTTGGGTGGGAATAATTGTTCCTGATGCACAGCACAGTGTGCATGTAATTATGCATGTTCTCCGTAACGCAGCCTCATTTGTCAGACAAATCCTCCCGTTGTGTAACAAAAGGTCTTCCAATCACTTTCGTTTAAAAAAGTTCTTTACTGTAATACAACTCCTAAGAAGCGCTTTGTTCCTCTTTGTAGCCCGTTCGAGACATCTGCCAGAGGATAAAGGCTCTTAACAAGCAACGACAGTATCTCAGAATCCTCCTCCACACTGATGCTGCCCAGGCTCTGGGAAAGATCCAAGTAGACTCCTGTGACCTGGAAGTAGACTACCTTACCATTGTAGGACACAAGGTCAGAGCCTATATACTTCAGTTGACGTGGGTCCCCCAGGGGTCTATACTTATAGTCCCTTCCTTTGTAGGACACAAGGTCAGAGCCTATATACTTCAGTTGACGTAGGTCCCCCAGGGGTCTATACTTATAGTCCCTTCCTTTGTAGATCGGCTATTTTGCCTATTATGACATGCCCAGAATAGGAACACTAGGGTTCATGTGGTTAAAACTTAAATTATTAATAATTTGCTTCACCAGAATAGAGAGGAAAAGTGCTACCTAACATTTTTGTTTATAGTTCTATGCACCACGGATCGGTGCCTTGTACGTGAATGGCCCTGGAACCAAAACACCAGTGTATCCCATGCTGTTTGGAGGAGGACAAGAGAGGAATTTAAGACCAGGGTAATTTCCTTGTCTGTTTCTTTGGAATCCTAGTCAATCAACTACCAGTGTATGCATGAAATCTGAAATGTGTATGAATTGAAGATTTTAACATTTGAGCCTTTCTCATTGAATGTTGCAGTACTGAAAACACGCCAATGATCGCTGGTTTGGGAAAGGTATGTACAGTATTTGATCAGATTTCAAAATTATTACTTTATTCAGTGTATTATTTTCAATGTGATAAATGTATGTATAATTGCCTAGTGTACCACAAACTCAAAAAGACAAGGGCATGTACTTTATATCTTACTTAAAGGAGAATTCCATGCTAGAAGGCTTTCTTACCTATATTTGTAGTTGTTACGTCCCCACCAAAGAGGTCCAGGTGTTATTTTGTGCAAAAGTGCATTATTGGCTATTTCCCCTAATATAAGCCCTCAATGGGGGTTGGGTTTTTGTGCTAATTCGCTTATTTCCATCTAAATAAGTAGTCAAGTGTGCCGCTTGGGATACTATTTACATTATGAAGAGAGGATATATAGAAAAACAATTGATTTTTGAGCGATGGAAATAAGCGAATTAGCACAACACCCAAT
>NC_136812.1:34219582-34329582 GCF_951216825.1 Electrona antarctica
ACATGATTGATGTATTGATGTGGTGTCATAATAAAACGTAATGCTGATACGACACACTGACTATCAAGAAAATGAAAACATGCCACTTAATTCATTTCAAAAAGGTTGCTGACCTCTGCTCTACAGTATCTGATCTGACACAAGAAAGAAAAGCTACCCTGTCTGCATTGCCAACAAAGATTAAATAAATGCCTGCGTTTGATTTTCTCATCAAAGTTAGGTTTGGATCCTTATTTGTTTTTTTGTTTTGTTTTGTTTTCTGTTTAGTGTGTGGCTGTACCTGACCTTGCTTGAGTGTCTCTTTTAAAGGTTCATTCCAGCATGCATCGTGATACTGTTGGGGTTGAGAATGCTGTTAATAATGTAATGTACAGTGAAACAGTCCTTCTGGTCCCTTCTAGAACCAGGATGCTGGCGGAGCCAGGGCGCTCCACCTCGCGGCCCGCTTCGGTCGTGTGGATGTAATTAAGTGGCTGCTGTCTGTCGGGGGCGTGGCCGAGGTGGAGACTCACTGTGGAGCACTACCTGCCCACTACGCTGCAGCCAAGGGAGACCTCACCTGTTTGAAACTACTGGTGCAGCAAGCACCCGGGTAAGAGCTTCATCTGCCTGGCTTTATTCTCGCTGTTGGCCTTTCTGCGCTTAAAAGGCCATAGTAGCGAAAGGGCCTTTCTCTCCCCGTGTCCCCTAGGGTAGGTACCCTCACAAAAACATGCAGTAATCCTGGTCTCTAAACTGCCTCCCCCTGGCCAGCCAGGGTGCCTGATGGAGGGGAAAGGAACTGGTTGGAATAACGTGTTCCTTCCACACGCTCCAACCAGGGAAACTCCCCCCTGTCGGGTGTAAAGGAGCAACTTGGACACTCAGGCCTGAAGGAAGCATGAGTTCAAGTCTGTTGCTCTCCCCATGTCCCCCATATATGGGGACTAGGTTGGTGGAGGGTGTGTAGAGCCCAGGATCACATTAGATAATTGACACAGGGGTGAAAAATGGGTTACAAAATCGTGGGATAAAAATGTAAGTAAAAAAAAAAGGCCATAGTAGAAATGAATGGTCTGCATTTCTATACAGCAGGGGTTCTCAAACCTTTTCATGTCAAGAACCCCCAAATTAGTATTTAGTAGGTAGGACCCCCATCTGAAAATATTTTGTGCCAGGGACCCTCATAGAAAATTGTGCAGTTAAAATGTTTCAAGATTTCATGGAAATAGCCGATTGCCGATCTACAAGCCCAACCACAACGTGTGGCATCATGACAGCTTGTGGATTGATCTGCTATTTTCAAATAGCTGATAGCTGTATCCAGGGTTAAAGTGGTTAAACTGATTTTGACACTCTGGGCCGTGGGGGTCCCCGGACCTCACTTAGAGAACCACTGCTATACAGTAGTACCTTTACAATGTGTGGTAGATTCACCCATTCACACACATAGTCACACACCGAAGGAACCAGCCTGCTCATCAGGAGCCGTTTTAAGTGTCTTGCTCAAGGACCCTTCGACATGAGGCCAGGAGGATCCGGGTATAGCACCGGGAACCTTCCTGTTCAAAGACGAGGCTGTAGCTGATTTACGGAAGAATTTGGGAACTTGGGAAACCTATTGGTTAAATTGCATTTATTCCAAAATGTTAATAAAGTAATCTATTGTATAAGCATGCCCATTGACCAATTGAAATCACTGGGTATCTTGACAGAGTAGTTATACAATACTAGCTAACACGTCCATCTCATCCTGACCACCCACCTTGGAATAACACATGTGATAAGGATGTGAGCACATCACAGCAGTTTAAAGTTCAGATAGGGCATGATTCACAGGACACAGACACATTTTCTTACTAAAACTATATGTTTTATTCATATTTACATAAAACATCTTTTAAAATATTTTCTGGAACATTCCCACTGATGGAAATATTATATAGAACATTTTAGACTACTTTACTGATACAGTTTGTACAATGTTTATACATAATTCTGTGCACCATCCATACCATGTGATCATGGTCCTGGAGTTAAGTACCACAGACGAAAAAAACAGTCTAAGTCCAAATTTCATTCTGACCCCTCCACGAAAAGGCCTCGTTGTCCTGAACCCATCTATCATTTATACATTATGGATCAATAGTTTGGACTTAGACTGTTTTTCGTCTGTGGCATTCAATGATGATGGAAAATAAATAAGTTCTTATTTCATGTGCGTGAATGCTTGGAGATTATCAACCAGACAATCATCCAACTTCACTTGTCGGGGGCGCAGTCGACTACACCTGAGTGTCTCTGACAGTGTGCGGGTCGCTGCGATGAAGCCCAGTCAAAAGTTAAAAGAGAGGGGATCGTGTGAAATGTCATCCGCCCTCTGCCGTGCCATCCCCCCGAACCTCTGAACCTGAGACATTAAGCACTCAGACTCAGACAACTAAAGCCATGTCACAGTCATCTCCCCCCTTTCATGCCTTTGTTACTGGAGGGCACGGCTGTAATTTGCATGACACGCGGTGGGGTCGCTGCATCACGTGAGACCATCAGCAACTCGTGAATAATGGATGACCGGTGACTGTCTGTCACACGTCAGCAGCCTTTGTCACAAGTGCAGTATGTGTATGTAATGTAAACGAGGCCTGACGCCGTACGTTGAAATGGCGTAGTCGGACGTTGCGGACCACATGCGATAACCGATCCACTTTTAAGATCAGAGATTTTTGGGCCCATGAAAAGCCCTTTTATCAGCTACTGAAGAGATTGGTGTTTATTTCACACGGCGTGCAGTTGAAAGCGCTGCGCAGTGAATAGACCACATCTGAGATTTCAGAGAGGAGTCACGGATGCGAGCCGCCAATTTGACAGCGCAGATAAAAGATCACATGACGTTATCCTCTGTGTTTGGACACTAGTAAGACCTCCCTCTCGATTTCAATGCATTATCATTTTGTACGTTACCTACATCTCGCCCCCCCACCCCCCACCCCTCCCCCCTTGCAGCTGTGTGAACCGGCAGATGAGCAACGGTGCGACGCCACTCTACTTAGCCTGCCAGGAGGGACACCTGCATGTGGCCCAGTGCCTGGTGAAGGACTGCGGGGCCGAGGTCCACCTGAGGGCCAATGACGGCATGAGTGGCCTGCACGCTGCCGCGCATATGGGCCACTATGGTGTGGTGGTCTGGCTGGTCGGTGGTACACTGTTCAAAACCATACTCTACCAAACATTAATAATACCTGTGTGTGTGTGTGTATATATGTGTGTGTGTGTGTGTGTGTGTGTGTGCGTGCGTGCGTGCGTGCGTGCGTGCGTGCGTGCGTGCGTGCGTGCGTGCGTGCGTGCGCGAGTGTGTGTGTGTGTGTGTGTGTGTGTGTGTATGTGTGTGTGTGTGTGTGTGTGTGTGTGTGCGTGTCACATTGTCACCTTGATTGTGTCTGATCTGCCCGGCACAGGTCACATTCACCGACCTAAGCATATCTTGCCAAGACAAAGAAGGAGCAACTGCTCTGCACTTTGCCGCCAGTGGAGGGCACCGGCGCATCTTGGAGAGGCTGCTTGGCATGGGGGCAAAGGTCATCAAGGACTACTGGGGGGGCACGCCCCTGCATGATGCTGCGGAGAACCGGGAGATGGAGGTCGGCCAGGGTCTCTGTTCATCAATCATAAATAAATGTATTACATACAAGGAGCTTATAAGTAATTTGTCCTCTCTCTCTCTCTCTCTCTCTCTCTCTCTCTCAGTGTTGCAAAATCCTCCTGGCCAATCAAGCAAACCCCTTGGAGCGAGACATCGATGGATTTACGGCAGCAGACTTGGCAGACTACAACGGACACTACGACTGTGCCAGCTACCTCCGTGCCATGGAGAAACATGTAAGAATCCCCCCTTTAATGTAACCTTGTATGCCCGACCGAAGTCCCCCTGGAGTCTGTACTTGGCCCCCTCCTTTTGTCTTTCTACACCAAATCTCTATGCCGATAATAGCCGATCTACATGCTCACAAACATCTGCTATTTTTGCCAATTGTTCGCCCCAGAACGGAGGCGCTAGGGTTCATGTGGTTAACTTAACCTACATCTTCTGGCGCGCTAGCCTCGGTCAAGTTTGTGGCCACTGCTTCGCCGAGCTGCTGTTTTCTTTGGTGTGCAAATCAAAGCCAGGACATGGAAGGCGGTCAGCAGCAGACATCTGGGAGGTTGTGCAACTGCTGCACAATTTCATATCAGTTTCATCACGGCAATCACTGTCATTTTACTTATTCTTGAACATGTATGTAATTCAACACGGCCCCACACTGAAGCAGTTCTTCTTCATTGATGGACTCTCAATTTAATAGGCGTAAAAAGTGGACAATGATGGTATTGGTGGTTAATAACTAATAAGGCATCACAGCCTAAGCCGCTAAATCCATGTACAGCGGCAGATGGGCTTTGGCCTTCTCAGTTACCACCAAGGACTCTCTGAGATTAGCCTTTTTGTTTTGAGTGTTAAGTACGACACCCCTTAATTTAACTGATGAATATTTCAGTGTCGACACTCTGTTTACCACACACCTTACCGCAGTGAATCCCGATCAGGGCGCCACAAGATCTAAATCTGGCTTGCATTGGCCTTAATGCATTAAAGAAAGCAACGGGTGCTTGGTAAATGGTGCATTTATATAGCGATTTTATCCAAAGCGCTCCAAAGTGCATTACATTCACCCATTCACACATATTCATACACCGATTGCGGAGGAAACCATGCAAGGCACCAACCTGCAAATCGGGAGCAATTTGGGGTTCAGTGCAGGGATGTCCCGATCACGTTTTTTTGCTCTCGGTCCGATTCCGATCATTTGATTTTGAGTATCTGCCGATACCGACACTTACGCCATATCACAATAGTAAAATATCCAGTCTAATATCATGATATGGATATAATAATGATGCTAGGGATGTCCCGATCACGTTTTTTTGTTCCTGATCCATTTGAAAATGACGTGATCGGCCCCGATTTCCGATCACGTGATCGGATCGGGACAACCCTAGTTCAGTGTCTTGCTCAAGGACACTTCGACACTAACTCTGGAGGAGCCTGGGTCTAATTGGGAACCACACGTTCCCATCGCGGGAATATAATTGTTTGACAGGGAGCATTGCCTTTCATTACTGAAATCTGAGATGGGGTTAAAGCGGTAATATTTCTCCTTTAAGCTGGAAGAGTGGAGATGGACCACCCTGTCTGCTGTCTGACTCTGTACAGTCGACACGCGTAAATAACAGTCCACCTGTGGGACGTGAGAGCTATCTTTATACTTGTCTCATTCGCCACAGTCCCAGGGCTTGTGACGTCGACTGCAACGGAAGACGTGAGATAGTACCGGAAGCTACAATAGCAACTAATAGAAACAATGAATAAGTCAGCAGCAGGAGGAGGACCGAGTACTCATAAGTGAAGTGGTTGATGACGGGGAGCCAGTGATGGGCTCTGCTCCCTCAGCAATAATCCTCTGTCAACAATGGGGAAGCTAATTAGCACAGGGGCCGTTGCCACGTCGAACGCAGGCAGAGCCACCAACGGGCCAACGGGCCTATCAGTTACCCCTCTCCAGTGGCTCAGGTGGAAGGCCTAGGGGCTGAGCACGTTATGAGATCCAGGAGCTTAAGTTTCAGCGTTTTCACCATTCTGATGCCGGGAACAGGCAACTCTATCCCCCAGAGGGCCTGGAGACCAGGACGTCACTGGGCTTCAATCCCTCGTTTGATTGTGTGTCATGTTTTTTTTTTTATTCTTCTCCAGGGCTTGGAAGTGTCACAATGGTCACCCCTGAATACCACACAGTGTGGCAGCAGACTGTATGAAGTATTATGTTTCTTGGCACTGCCCCGATGACCTGAGAAATGATGACAACAAAGTGGGTTCATCCGATAGGGCATCTGAGGCATCAGAAATGGAATGCTTTAAGTCCCTTCTTGTCATATTCGGAGGAGCACTCTGAAACATACAGTGTTACTGTTTCAGTCATGCTTTAGTTACGCTTGTAGTGGTGTGTTCCACATTTGTGCCACTGGGTTCATCAGTTCTAAAGTGTCAGATTCTCATTTCCGATCGTTGACCCAAATGGATTGCTAGAGCCGCTGACCAGGAGAGTTGCGTGTTTCCCCATGTTTTGGGCTGCTCCCAAGCCAAGCGCTCTTCCTCACCATGCCTCTCAGGAACAGCTGCATTCAAATAAACAGTGCGTGGCGTGAGGTTTATTTTGCACACATACTCTTTTTTTTCACTCTTCATTCACAGCAATCTTGCCAAAAACATTCTGGTCCACAACTGGTATTTTTAGAAAGAACATGTTTTTAGACAGAATCAGGCCAAATGTCCTGTAATTCATCACTGTGCTTTTCTGGGACATTCATTGCCTGTTATACTACGTTACCTATGGGGAAGAACGAGTTATTTGCCATGGATGACTGTGGGTGATGTAGTCTAAATCACCATCGCCACTAGAGGGTACCTTGTGAACTTTGTGCATGGGCTTGTCCTCTCCCAGTTTACTACAGCAAAGATAAAAGAATGCACAGGCATGCTTCTCATTAAACCCTCATCTTCTGTTGCATCAAGCTTCTGGATACAGATCTGTCTCCGAAATCTCACAAAGACCCTGGCTGGATTACAGCACAATGTTTATCACACATGTTATGTTATATTCTACAATTCTACGCTAAAGTCTAAATCAGATCCCTGAACAAGCCCTATGATTCCCATTACTGACAGACCTCCGGAGATGTATTGATAAGAGGGTAGAAGGCAAATACTACTTCCCTCCATTCTTTTTGCTTTCAAACTCAGTGTGTCTTTGTTTTAAATGCATTGAAGTAGACCTAATGCTTGCCACCAAAAATAGCTTATCTAGAAGCCCACAGCACATCACAGAGCTTGTAGACCTGCTGTTTTCTGTGCACAACACCCGTACTTAACTAAGTATAAGTCAGACTTAAAGACTCCACCACTGAACCTGTTGATTTTGATGGGGACGTCATGTAAAAGTATGTATTTCTCAGGAAACTCAGTGGATTGTTGAATGATGACTTCCCAGTCATCTGATACCACAGAACGTGTTTACAGTTTGTCACAACGGGCACACAGTTAATGTAATTTGGACAAAGGTCTGTGTGCTAATGACTGAGTGTGACACAAGAGACTTCTGTTTATCTCAGACATCATCTGTTAGTTCCGGCGTGAATTCAGGTCAAGACCTTGTGTTTCCACAATGGCATTTTGCTAATCATCTCAGGCAGACGTTGCCAAAAAAAGAAAAAGATAAAAGAAGGTGTGATGGCTTTCTCATTCAGCAGAAGAGACTGGAGTGGAAAAAGCACCTGAATGCGATGGATAAAGTGTCTCTTTTCCAGCTGCTTTGACAGCCTTCCGCTGATACCTCCCTTCGTGCAACAACATGGCCATTGGTTTGACCGTGCATTAGGTGCATTACCAGCCACCCTATCCTCTCCCTTTAATTATTAACAACATTCTCCGATCAGAGTTTATTGTTTATTGCCTTGCGGCCCTTGGCCACAAGCTGAGATGTTGACGATGGTGTCAAACGGATGGTCGCTCATCTGCAGATAGTGTCTGTCATATCCTCACCTGTTAGGGTCTGCCTGGATACGTGGCTCGACTGCCCAAGTTAGTGCCGCCGGAGTTTCACAGTAAGTCCTATGCCTGTTCATAGAAGATATTGTGTCAAGGTTAATAGGTTAGTCTAGTATTGTGTGTTTGTTTACCATGTTTTTTGTTTTGTTTGTTGCTTATTTACTTAATTCATTTATTAATTTGTTTACCTATTTTTTATTTATTTATTTATTTATTTTTTACTATTTTACTTATTTGACTGCTTGAATATAACTATTTTCTTTGCAGCCTGAATAATATTTTCTTTTAATGGGAGTGGTAGTTTTAGTGAATCTCCTGAGGCGAGCCATAGCAGCAAGAGGCTGGCTTGGCAGAATTTTAACTTATTTTCTGGTCACTGTTATAGTAGCTATTTACTGTTAGCCATGACTAAGCTAATGGCTTCCAATATTCTGTTATGGTTGGATGCTTCTGAAGAAAGTTTTAGAGTTTGGATTACTGTAAGAGCTGTGTGAGCAGTATGCTAGAATGAAGAAGATTGATTAATTTATTCATGTACTAAAAGATTTTGTCATTTGACACATCACTGAGTTGGCAACCGAGGCATTGTACAGTTTAGCTAGATCCCAACCAGCTGTTTTAAGTAACAACAAAAAAATTGATGGATTCTTGTTGTATCTTGATGGTTAATACTGCAGAACCACAAGCACTCTTCCCCAAGGTGTAGGAAATTACGTGACCAACATTATATGAAAGTGGAGGCGGACATGTATTTACATTTAAGCGTACTCTGTATAATGTATACCATTACCAATGTATGCATTCCATGTTGAAAATTTACATAAGGGGGAAAAGCTATTCTCATGATGAATTCCAGAGAAAAGACAAAAAACTAATTGACATAATGTTATGTAAATAGATTCTGTATGTTTTTCTCAAACTATTTCCAGTCACCTTGGCTTTCCCCACGGGGATTACAGAATCCTGACTCTGTTTCTGTGTCAGTGGTACAGTAAGGAGCTGTTTGTGGGGAAACCATTGCTCCTCATCTGTCCTGCCTGGGGTCTCTGTGGCCTCAGATAATATGGGGGAGAGAGAGAGAGTGGATCCCGGCAAAGCCGAGGTTAGGCTATCTATGTCTGCGTGGCGATTATGATGGGGTGCTGATGAAAACCAAATGCTGGTCGGCCACTGGATCTAATTAAATTCACAAGAGCGAACGCGTTGTGGCTTTGAGGACGTTGAACTGTTACAAGAAGGGTCACAAAGGAATTGCGCCCCCCCCATCCTCCACCCTTTTCCCGTCGCCCCCCTCCCCCCACATGCACATACTGTTTATCTGTTTGCTTATTACACAACTTCTGGGAAGTTTATTCAGTCTGCCGGAGCGGTGTCACAGCGTATTGGGTGCTGCCAGACATCAAAGTGCCGCGTGACAGGAAACGGCAAGGACCACCTCATGGAGACAAAGCACAACACAACAGCATGCGGCAGCCCTATCAGAACCGCACTTTGATGTTTAGTTTTTTTTAATATATATATATATATATTGTCCTTGGAGAGCTGAATTTGATATGCATTCTGCATGGACTCCATTAGGACATTGCAGGTTCATTTAGGTGGAGAGGGGGGGGGGGGGGGGGGGGGGGGGGGGTACATGTGTAAATGTTTCCATACTGTAAATATTGCATCCGCCCTTGCAGTGGTGTGAAATGTTGTCAGTACACTCAAGGTTGCTCTCTTTCACCCTGCGCTCCACTACACGTATACTATACTTTTACACTACTGTACTGTATATACTCCAGCTCCCATTTGTTCTTCGGTCCCGCCATGGGACTTTAACCACTTCATCGCTGTATACTACAGTTGGGTGCCACCGATATTGTCCCTTATCATTTGACCCATTTAGGCCTGACCTCAAAATTTTAAAAAATCCTTCTAAATCCTCCAGTTTTCTGAAATAAATATTTTCACGATTTTTCAAAAATAGCAGACCTACAAAGCTCGTAGCGCGCCACTCGGTGGCGCGCTATGAGCTTGTAGATCTGCTATTTTTCAATAGCTAAATTATAACAATGTTTAAAACACCAAAAGGGGTTCCCGCCCAAAATGGGTTAACTGTCATTTTGCGCAGATCACGCAAACCTCAGCAAAAAGAAAAGGACAATATCGATGGTCTCCAACTGTAGTTGCTGTATACTAGCTCACTGCTTTTTGTTCCCTCAACACCAGGGGTTATTGTTTCTAGGCCAGGGAGCAATTAGCTGAGAGAGAGAGACGAAACAGGGACTAAATATATGATATAATATAGTGTTGTTGTTTCCATGCAACTTGATGAGATGCTGCTGAGATCAAAGCTAGCTCACCGTATTTAGCTAATACCGTCTGTTGACCGTTGAGATATTTGAGACTTGCTTGGAAGTATTCCACAGGCTGACTATGGTTGCCTCCTTGTGATGCTGCAGCTTTGTTGGCTTCATAGGTTCCTTTGTTATCATCAGTATTGTGTAAATTCATTTTTTTTAATTTATTTTTAACAAATCATCTTGCTGGTAATATGTTGGATTCATATTAATGTGTATTGGGGTGGCAAAAACATTTGTCGTATGACAATCATTATTTTGTCAATGATTCCGGGTCCCCCAATACGAGCACTGACATCTTTACTGTTGAGCTATAACAAAGAGCATGTTTGGCAAGGCGAGGTATTTCCATCAGAGTTGCATGCAATACCTATCGTCAACCTGTAGTGGTTTTACCCTTCCAGAGCAGGGAGACCACACCCAGCCACTACAGTTGTGCTAGTTACACTGTATTAACATACTCTACCGTGGGTGAGTGGTTAATATAACATAATGACGGATTGCTAAAAACGTCTCTTTCTCCCTGTGTTGTCTCTGCCAGCCCTTTTCTGTGGATCAGCCCGTTGAGGAGACTGCTCTAATAGAGCAGGAAGTCAAGGAGGAGACTGCTCTAATAGAGGAGGAAGTGAAGGGGAAGACGACAGTGTCGTGGCAGCCCAGTGGAGAGGACTATTACCGGTGCCTGAGTGACACATGCGGGGACAGTCACAGAGCTAGCACACAGATGGCCAGCTTAAAGGTGAAAGCCAATTTGATCCGGTTCATTTGCAATTTACAATTTACAATTTAGGCATTTAGCAGACGCTCTTAATCCAGAGCGACTTACATTAAGCAAGAACAAAAAGCATGGGAATACATCACATATGTAAAATGCATTTATCGCGGAACATGCGTAAGCTAAGAACGTAACTAGAACATATCTATATAATGACACTATACATATAAACTATAACTAGAACATATCTATATAATGACACTATACATATAAACTATACATATATGCTATACTATGCTGTACATATATACTATGAAGTGCTATGACTACATACAATGCACTTATTGTGCTGTCTACATGACATGCTATAAGTCTGTTTCAAATGCTATATAAGTCTAAGAAGTGCTGTCTAAGGGGGTAGGGTAAGTGCTATGGGCCATGATGGAGTCTGAAAAGGTGGGTTTTCAGACTACGGCGGAAGATCGGGAGTGATGCTGCAGTTCTGATTTGCTTTGCTAACATTTGTTTTCTTTGATCAAGCGTGTTGTAACCACAAAGGCATCGGCATTGTCACTCTTTTCACCCAATCAGCAACCAGAGGTAGATGATACTCCCCAGGCAAGACACCCTGCAGCCAGTCGTAGGTCATCTCAGACGCCTGGCCAACATGAGAAGGTCAAAAGTGACGTCATAGAACAGGTTCATATAGCGACATCCGGTGAGAGCTGTGCTTCTGATCACCGGTTACGCTGCTCAACGAAAGAACATGTGTTTTAACTGATATTGGAAACGGTATGATTGCAGGGGGGAAAAAGCACAAAAACACAAAATAACACAAACCACTTATGGTTTTCTTTGCAGTTCTTAAAGGTTTTACTCAGACCAAGGTCGTCGAGGCAGCAAAAGATGAAAAGAAGATGCTGCCAAATGCGTGTGGCCTTGGCGCAAACAACCTGCTCAAGGAAATGAAGTCCATTACAACTTTAAAAGATTCGAGGATATCAGGAACCTTATCAGTACAAGCAGTAAGCGCAATACGTTCACCCCTACCTTACATTGTTACTCTGTTATTGCTTATTTTGAGCGCATAATCACTCTGACCCAGCGATTCTTTAGTCGATGTCCAGTATGTGGTTGGAGAAGTCCATTTCATCTTTAAGAGGGATTTACAGAACAACCAGTAACCACAACCGGGGAAGACTAGTCACCGAGTTTAGGGGCCAAGGCAAAGGCCATGTGGTATCACTCCCAAAAATACATACAAAATATAATAATAATAATAATAATAATAATAATAATAATAATAATAATAATAATATGCGCATAAAGTAATACCTACCCACACATTTATGGAAAAAACATAAGATTTTCTTTATTTAAAGGGTAAGACCACTTTTGTAGAGGTTTGGGTTGTGTAGTTACCTTGCCATGATGTAACTCCAAATGTGGACAAGAAATCAAAAAAAAATCTCCAGTGATTAGAAATTGATAATTCAAAATATGCTCCTCATTGACTTACATTGTACACTGAAACAGCTCTCAAAGTCACTCTTTTAGTACGTAAACAAACACAAACAAAGTTGTTTCAGACAATATAGAGCAACACCAAAACTCATGTGGTTTTATTTCTTCATAAAAATGGTAACTTCCTGTTGATTTTACTATATGAAGATCTGGATCCGGATCCATGGATCCAGTCCGGGTTTTCTTCTGAATAAAAATGGACAAATCAACAGGAAGTTACCATTTTTATGAAGAAATAAAACCACATGAGTTTTGGTGTTGCTCTATATTGTCTGAAACAACTTTGTTTGTGTTTGTTTACGTACTAAAAGAGTGACTTTGAGAGCTGTTTCAGTGTACAATGTAAGTCAATGAGGAGCATATTTTGAATTATCAATTTCTAATCACTGGAGAAATTATTTTTGATTTCTTGTCCACATTTGGAGTTACATCATGGCAAGGTAACTACACAACCCAAACCTCTACAAAAGTGGTCTTACCCTTTAAGAAAATATGTTCAACAAGTGTAACATTTTGTAACCAAATAAATATATAATTTCGCTAAAACTATTTTCAATAAAACGTTTTAGTGATTTTTGTTTAATGTCTACCCCAATAGGGAAAAACATGGAGCTGAGGTCTATGCCTATATATAGTATGCTCTATACAGTGTTTTTCATGTGTATGCACCACATGTGTTTGTGTTTGTGTGTGTTCTTGTTCATTATTCATGAGCAAATTGTTCTTGCCAATGTCCTTCAACCAAGGTCCAGAAGCTGCTGGCGCCAGAAAAACAACCGCACACGGAAAAGAAGTCCATGCCATCTTTAACACAGTCAGCCAGCGTTACGCTAGAAGCAGTAAGCACAGGGGCAGATTGAGTGATGGAAATCCTAAATCAAATCAAACTTGGATTTGATTAAATCTGCAACCCCCTCATCATTTTTAAGGGAAATAAATCTTAATTACAGTATTTCAATCTAGCTAAAAAAAAACATCTTTGTTGAACAGAAGATGCTGCCGGATGCATGCAAGTTGACTGACAAAGACCTGTTTGGGAACATGAAGTCCATTTCATCTTTAAAACTTTCAGGACAACCAGTAAGCACAACCAGGGGCAGATTGAGTGACTGAGTTGGGGGATTCAGGCAAAGGCCGACATGGACTAACCTGACTCCGCCAGATGGGGCAGCAGAGAGTACACTGGGTTCCCCCCTCCTGCTCCCATCTGGGAACTCTCAGGCAGACTTGATGCCGGGCACAAAACGGCCTGGCCAATCAGCGGCAGCTAGAGGCAGGATCAAGGCAGCACTGTGTATGCCTTGATCCCGCCTCTAGCTGCCGCTGATTGGCCAGGCCGTTTGGTGGCCGGAGCATCTAGTCTCATAGACATGGACATCCCCTACTCCTAAATCAAACGGCGTGTTTGATTTAATCTGAACCCCTGATCATTTCTATGGACAATCCACTCTGAGGAACTTGCTCTCTTCACTATTGTGCTGCTTTAAGCTATACAAATGCCACCCCTGAGCACAATAAGCACTCATGTCCTCCTTCAACCAAGGTTACAGGGACAATGAATGACATCCCTAATGAACAGAAGCCGATGGCAGTGGCAATGGTTCTTGGCGAAAAAGAACATCCTTAAGGAATATGGGGTGGATTCCATCTTTAAAAGAGTCAGGGCTAACAGAAGCCTTTTCCATTCAAAGAGTAAGCACAACCTGGGCAGATCGAGTGAGGAGCCCACTCACCCCCAGTCACTACTAAATCAAACTGTATGTTTCATTAAATCTGCACCCCTAATAATTCTTGGAAAGTCTTTCTCTCTGATTGAAACTTGCCCTCTTCACAAATCACTATTGAGTACAATGAGTAGTGCACTGCTATTGTCTTTTAGCTGGCCACTATGTCATTTTACTGTCCGTGTTAAGGTTTGGAAGGTCACTTGCTAGTGGTGGTGCTAAGGATGACAATGTTGTTTCCTTCATCCAACACTTTGGTCCCAAAGAATATATCGCAAACATTACTGGATGGATTGCCATTCAAATCCAGTTTGATTCTGATTCTGTACACCTTCATGCTCCCTGGATGATGAACCCTATTGACTCTTAGCTTTGTTTCTGATGGTGGAAGTAAGAATAGAGAAGTTACACTGCACAGTTTGGCAACCATTACTTTGATTTAATTCTAACCTTTTGATCTCCTTGGGCAGCTTTGTTTCTTGTTTAACTTATCCTCTTTCAACCAAGGTCACTGAGACCGAGAAAAACGTCCCTGTTGAAGAGAAGATGCGGCCGGATGCACGCAACTTGACTGACAAAGACCTGTTTGGAAACATGAAGTCCATTTCATCTTTAAAACTGTCAGGGGGCTTTACAGGACAACCAGTAAGCACAACCGGGTGCATATCTTTGGTCCGACGTCCTAACAGTCCGACACGCACCCTACCCCAAACCCTAACCTAACCACACGCAGAAACCACGGGTGAGTCTTAACCACCCATGTATGTTGGAGCCATGGGTGAGTCTTAACCGCCCACGTATGTTGGAGCCACGGGTGAGTCTTAACCGTCCACCTATGTGTCTTAACCGCTCACATATGTTGGAGCCACGGGTGAGTCTTAACCGTCCACATATGTGTCTTAACCGGCCACGTATGTTGGAGCCACGGATGAGTCTTAACCGTCCACGTATGTCGGACTATTGGTATGTCGGACTAACGTATGCCCTCCAGTACAACCAACAACAGATTGAGTGACTGAGTTGGGGGATCCAGGCAAAGGCCAACATGGAGCCCCCTTACTCCTAAATCAAACTATATATTTTTAAATCTGAACCCTGACAATTTTTATGGACAATCCTCTCTGAGGAACTTCCTCTCTTCACTGTCATTTTACTGTCAGTTTTAATGTTGGAGGGTCACTTATAGTATGTGTCTAGCCTTGCTAGTGGTGGTGCTCTAAGGATAGTAATGTTGTTTCCTCCATCCAACACTTGGGTCCCAAAGAATATATTGAAAAGAATCCTGGCTGGATTCACCTTTCCTGTACACCTTCATGCTCCCCAGATGATGAACCCTATGGATTTTGGTAACCCCATGGCCTTTCCACTAGTGCCACCCTCAGGCCAAAATGGCAACTATGCAAACAAGATACAGCATCTCAAAATGATTTGGGTAGATTGCCATCAAACTCTTCAGTCCAACACAACCTCTAGGACCTGCTAGCGGGGCCTTTGGAGTCTTAGCTTTGTTTATGCTGGTGGAAGTAAGAATAGAAAAGTAAGACTGCACAGTTTGGCAACAGTTATTTTATTTCATTCTAATATTTTGGTCTTCTTGGGTAGCTCTGCTTCTTGTTTAACTCATCCTCTTTCAACTAAGGTCACTGAGACCGAGAAAAACATCCCTGTTGAAGAGAAGATGCTGCCGGATGCACGCAACTTGACTGACAAAGACCTGTTTGCAAACATGAAGTCCATTTCATCTTTTAAACTGTCAGGGGGCTGTACAGGACAACCAGTAAGCATAACCAGGGGCAGATCAAGTGAAATGAGTTGGGGTCTCCAGGCAAAGGCCAACATGGAGCCCCCCTCACTCCCAAATCAAACGGCATGTTTGATTAAATCTGGACCCCTGATAACAGCACAATAAGTCCATCTCTCACTTTGCTACCAGTACATGTCCAGTATGTGGTTTGCACTCATGTCCTCCTTCAACTAAGGTCACCGAGACAGAGAGAGACCTCACCAATGAACAGAAGCTGTCGATGGCAGCTGCAAAGGTTCTGCACGGAAATACCATGCTGAACAACATGGGGTGGAATCCATCTTTTAAAGATTCTGGGCTAACAGAGGCCTTTACCATTCAAGGAGTAAGCATAACCAGGGGCAGATAAAGTGAAATGAGTTGGGGGCTCCAGGCAAAGGCCAACATGGAGCCCCCCTCACTCCCAAATCAAACGGCATGTTTGATTAAATCTGGACCCCTGATAACAGCACAATAAGTTCATCTCTCACGTTGCTACCAGTACATGTCCAGTTACTTTGATTTCATTCTAACCTTTTGATCTCCTTGGGCAGCTTTGTTTCTTGTTTAACTTATCCTCTTTCAACCAAGGTCACTGAGACCGAGAAAAACATCCCTGTTGAAGAGAAGATGCGGCCGGATGCACGCAACTTGACTGACAAAGACCTGTTTGGAAACATGAAGTCCATTTCATCTTTAAAACTGTCAGGGGGCTTTACAGGACAACCAGTAAGCACAACCGGGTGCATATCTTTGGTCCGACGTCCTAACAGTCCGACACGCAATAGTCCGACACCCTACCCCAAACCCTAACCTAACCACACGCAGAAGCCACGGGTGAGTCTTAACCACCCATGTATGTGTCTTAACCGCCCACGTATGTTGGAGCCACGGGTGAGTCTTAACCGTCCATGTATGTGTCTTAACCGGCCACGTATGTTGGAGCCACGGATGAGTCTTAACCGTCCACGTATGTCGGACTATTGGTACGTCGGACTAACGTATTCCCTCCAGCACAACCAACAGCAGATTGAGTGACTGAGTTGGGGGATCCATGCAAAGGCCAACATGGAGCCCCCTTACTCCTAAATCAAACTATATGTTTTTAAATCTGAACCCTGACAAATTTTATGGACAATCCTCTCTGAGGAACTTCTATTTTTTATTCTAATATTTTGGTCTTCTTGGGTAGCTCTGCTTCTTGTTTAACTCATCCTCTTTCAACTAAGGTCACTGAGACCGAGAAAAACATCCCTGTTGAAGAGAAGATGCTGCCGGATGCACGCAACTTGACTGACAAAGACCTGTTTGCAAACATGAAGTCCATTTCATCTTTAAAACAGTCAGGGGGCTTTACAGGACAACCAGTAAGCATAACCAGGGGCAGATCAAGTGAAATGAGTTGGGGTCTCCAGGCAAAGGCCAACATGGAGCCCCCCTCACTCCCAAATCAAACGGCATGTTTGATTAAATCTGGACCCCTGATAACAGCACAATAAGTCCATCTCTCACTTTGCTACCAGTACATGTCCAGTATGTGGTTTGCACTCATGTCCTCCTTCAACTAAGGTCACCGAGACAGAGAGAGACCTCACCAATGAACAGAAGCTGCCGATGGCAGCTGCAAAGGTTCTGCACGGAACTAAGGCCTTTACCATTCAAGGAGTAAGCACAACCTGGGGCAGATTGAGTGATTGAGTTTGGGGGTTCCCAGCTGATATATGGAGCCCCCACCCCTCACTCCTAAATCAAACTGCATGTTTGATCTTAATCTGCAACCCTGATCATTGTTATGGAAGATTCTTCTCTCTGACTTCAACTTGCCCTCTCTTCGCTCTCTTTGTCTGTTTGTCTGTTTCTACTTTGGCCATAGGAATGACTCATCTTACTGTATGTCAGTGTCATGTTGGGGAGGGTCACATGTTTCTGCTGCTTTTCATAATGGAGTATTCTGGTATAGTAGTAGCAACACTAGCACTGTGTGCTTCTAGCAATTCTACTAGTGGCACTAGTTAAAAAGAAAAGAAAGAGTCCATTATAGCCTGAGTAGAGGTGATCGATGACATGTGATGATCCTATTAAATATATAATGTGTGTGTTTTTTTTTAAATACTGGTATGTCTTAAAATTAAATCTCTTAAAATTATTATAACACTTAAATATGTCTTAAATGTAATTTAAATACTTAAATTTGTCTTTAAATGGCGGTCAATTAACCTTTATTTAACTATTGTTAAATAGGGGTCAACAATATATTTTAGTTACTATTCCGGTGGGGGTACACAAAGGGCCAGAATACTCTGTCTACCCTCTTCTCACGCTATTACTGTGACTGCTTGCTTTGAACTGTCATTCCTGCTGCCTGCTAATAGCTGACATCCGGGGGTTCCCTGTGTGCTCCTGCAGAACAAGATGGTGGTGCTGCCCACGGAGGAGGCCGACCTGTCGGACATGGACTACCTGGTGCCCAGCCATGACGAGAGGGGCCGTCCCATCGCCGAGTGGAAGAGGCAGGTCATGGTGAGGCAGCTGCAGACCAGGCTACTGGCTGAGCAAGACCAGAGGAGGAAGGTGAGTCCATCAACACTACGGTAACATAGCAGCCACTAAGGGCCGATTCATACTCCTATTTTAGAGCCAAATAAAAGTCAGTTCGGCTCTGTAGAGCCTACAATGTGACGTCATTTGAGGTTCGGGGGGGCGGGTAGTACGGGTACCGTCCTAAAGTCGACTCTTCGGTGCTACTGAACATTTCTGACGAGCCGGAATCATTTCGGCACTACAGCGCCGAAACAGCGGTAAAATAGGGGTATGAATCGGCCGTAAGCCAGCAAGTAACGCCGTGTTTTCAGAACAGGCAGAAGCAAAATAATTCAAATAAAACGCACATCTGGGTTTGCTGGACAACATGTCATTAATGAACACTACAGTAACCGTGTTCAATATGTGTACTGTACACACGTCCCGGAGGTCTCATTTGCAGTTAAACTGTTTATAATGACATATTAAGTAATGACAAATTGTTAAACAATACGCAGCTCCTCTTCATTGTCCCTTTCTCTGACTCGACTCTCTCTTTCTGTCTGTCACTCTCTCTCTCTGTGTTTCTTTCTCTCGCTTTATCTCTCAGATTGAGCTCTGGTTCATAGAATAGACATCTCAATTATGGCCATTTGTTTAATTGGTCAATTCACATTTCTGTGGTTTGGTTTGTAACTAAAACTACTACTGTTCTCCTATGTCTGAAAATATGTTGCATATTAATGTCCCTGCTGCTTGCCTCCTCTAACAGGAGAATGGGGACAAGGAGGCCAAGGTCACATGGAGGTACTCTCAGGCCCACAACGCCATCCTGGGACCCTCCGGAGAGATGCTGACCGAGGATGACCTGATCTACCTGGAGAAGCAGATCCTGAGCGTCTCCTTGCAGAAGAACTCTGAGGGCTACGAGCTGGAGCTGGCCCGCCTGGCCGAGGAGCTGCGACACATCCTGCCCGCTCCCATCGTCAACATCACGGTCAACACGCAGTTCAGGAACTTCACCAGTCAGGTCCCTCTGCCCGTGTGGTGCGGCCGCATCTCAGGCATCGTCAAGAGCATGTCCCTGCTCCTGTCCAACCTCGTGGACCAGCCCTTCTGCAAGATGCCCAACACGGACCTGAACTATGTCTTTAGCGAGATGCCAGAGAGACGGAACTGCACCAGGGAGAGGGAGAAGATAGAGACTGAGATCCAACAGTTTGGAGTGTCCGTCAGAAACCTCAAGAGCAATTTTGAGAATCAAAATTCAGAGGGCAAGGAGGTAGACACAATATTCAGCCCCGCCATTGACAGGGTGGGCACTGAGAAGCAGGATGCAGAGAAGCAGGACGTAGAGAAGCAGGACATAGAGAAGCAGGACACAGAGAGGCTGATTGCAGGGAAGCAGGTAAAAACTCCAAAGCCCGCCTCTGAGACGGACCGGAGCAGTGACTCCGGCATCGACGTCGACGAACACGTCGGCGATGTCGTGGAACTTGACGTCAGAGAGAACACCAGCCTCAGGAAAGAGCGCATTGTGGTCTTGTTCCTGGGCCACTGGAAGAAGTCTGCCTACTCGATAACACTGAAGAGTGTTATCTCTTCAGAGAGTAAGACGAGCGGCAGTGGATCAGACGTGGTTGACAAGCCTGGGTTAAACCGTAGGAGCAGCGAGGAGAACAAGAAGATGATGATGAACAGCTCGCTGGGACACTACTTCAAGCAGAGGAGTGCAGTCAACAAGATGTTAGGGAACTGGAAGACCATGATCTCCATTGTCCCTTCCAGACAGATTCGCAGGTACGGCTGCATGGTGTTAGTAGGAAAATAAACTGCTGTATTGTGATGTGTATTAAGATTGGTGGTAGTTGTCGGTTTCACAACATTGCATTTTATACGAGATACTTAAACATGCTCTTATGATACTTATTCTTGGTTTGGGGGAAACCAACATTGTAGACTTGATTCATTGGTCAGATATTATAAGTATAAGCACAAGGATGCTTTGTTTTAGAGGCTCATTGGAATACCATTGCCTGATGATCAGTATAGCATTTTGATTAATCGTACAATCCTTTTCCGCAAGCTGGTGATGGACAGTCATTTACTTGAGTACTGTACATTTGTGAAGTATCTTCTACATGTCTGAGCTGTGTGGCTCAAGAACTGTTAGGAACTCATTATTTATTTTATCTGATGATGCAGAGATGTTATTGTCTTCTAGCGGAGACAATAACATCTTTCTGCCGGTGGGGGAACTACTCCTTTATTTTCAGAGGAATCAGCATCTACAGCAAATCCACTGTTACTAATGCTTTGTTGATCCAATGGCTTTTGTATACTGTAAGTGTTTCTGTAGTAACATAGTGGTTCTATAAACAAATCAGGGCATTCATTAGGTTGCTTCAGTGAGTTACCAGGTTGTGTAAATGCCAAAAGTGAAAATAATACAGTTTTTCTAATTTAAGTATAAAATAAGTATAAAAGTATAAAATAAGTATAAAATAAAACATACTCCAGTAGTAAGTAACTTAGGACCTCTTGTAGTTTAATAATATATCTATACTTTGACTCAAGTTCTAAGGTTGTGTACTTTGTCCACCACTCTCTGCAGGCTTCACAAACAGCAGGCCCTGTACTCTCCAGAGCAGTTCCTGCCTCGTGTGGATGGGGTGCTTGTGGACTACGACAGCCTCACCCTCGACCTCTTCATGTTGGGCTACTTTCACATCTTGGAGCAAGATCTGTCTTCAGATGAGCGCAAAGTGAGACACCTGCTGTGTTTTGAGGTGTTTGACCACCTGGGCTGCTTCCCCTGGGAGACGGTCCGGGAGTTCCACAAGGCTGTGGTTCAGGACATCGAGGCTGGGAACCGCGAGTGGAAGGATGGTTTTGAGGACATTAAGCTCAAGTTCTTTGGGAACAAGCCGAATCAGTCCGAAGTCATTCCAGAAGTTAAGAAACACTCCCTCCCAGAGGTCCGACTGGTGCCCAAAGTCATTGTCCAGAGCCCTACCCCTGACGAGGGATTGATACAAGGTGGAACTGACATTACTAGTTTCAGCAATGATGAAATCTGTAAATACATTGACCGTAGCTTTGCTTTCTGGAAAGAGAAAGAGGCAGAGATTTTTGACTTTGAGTAATTGCTTTTTGATATTTTTGTATAATTTGTAGTTTATTTACATCTATCAAAAAAGGCCAGAGTGCTATGATTACTGATGTGTTTTGACTTGAGATTGAGTTTGTTTTTGAGATAAGGTTATTTTTTTGTTACATGTTACACTCAAAAAGCATAATTTCTAAAGCTGTTACAAAATAAATCATCAAATTACTGTACCTGACCTGTGTGATGTTATTTATTTCACTATGCAACAAAAAATCTCAAATTTACTCTTGGACTCTTTACCTTGGACCCTTTATCCTTCTCAATACTGTACTTTCACCTCAGAACGTCATTCAAACTTTAAATTGTTCAACTTCATTGGGAATCCTGGGTTTCTTTTCAACTTTTAGTTTTTTGAGGGCCGCTATAGCCCCTCATATGCACAACTTTGTGTGTGTGTGTGTGTGTGTGTGTGTGTGTGTGTGTGTTAAGGCTGTACCCTATCCCTTTTTTTAGGACTCGAACTTCGGCAGGAATTTTCGAGCGAACATCCGGACCATTTGTTTCTAATTAATTTAAAAAATAACCTTTGAGATGTCTCGATCAGAGCGCAGCGCAGCGCGTCTCCCCTGCTCTTTATCAATCTCTCTCGTCTCTCCCAACACACACACACACACGCACACACACACACACAGTCAAGCGGCTCCGCGAAAACAGCTGATCTGCGAGCTTGCTGGCAGACGACAGCGTATAGTTTGCTCGTTAGCTGTCACTCGTTCATTTGTTCCACCTGTGTAGAAGCGCATTGAAGTGGGCACAGGGCAAAAGCAGAACCTCTGTCACCGTGACCGTTTTGCTTAACAATGATCAGAGTTCACTTCTTTTTAGCAATAGGCTATGTGATGCTAGAGAGCATATGCTAATATATTATGGCTGCTAAGAACGGTTCCCTCTATCAGCGATCATGCTGGTGTGTGTGTGTGTGAGTGAGTGAGTGAGACGCGTCAGACATTCCATTCAATGGAACTCTTTTGTTCTCACAGAACAAGGTGAGAAAGGTCAATCACCTCAGCTGTAGGCCAATCAGCAAATTAATGTGCAGTTGTGCACGGGAGACTTTGGAGAGGGACAGAAGAACAAGGAGACATTTCTTTTAAAAAGCATAACTTCTGACAGGAATGCACTAGAAACCTACTTTTTTTTACATGCTCATATCGCATTCTCGCCGAGATATATTTTCAAGTAAATAAAAAAGGAAAAAAATAATATTTTTGTTTTAATAAAAATAATAAAAAATAAAAAAAACGAATGGTTCAAGCACATTAATTAAGATTCGAGTGCCAACCCTAACGAGCGAACATTCGAACCTTGAATGTTTGGGGACAGCCTTAGTGTGTGTGTGTGTGTGTGTGTGTGTGTGTGTGTGTGTGTGTGTGTGTGTGTGTGTGTGTGTGTGTGTGTGTGTGTGCGTGTGTGTGTGTGTGTGTGAGCACGGAATGGGCCCAGAATGTACAGTTTTGTGTGTTTGGGTGGGATGCACACTAAGATTAGACGCACCAACAGTCCAACATGCGGAAACAATGGTCGGACTACCGCTCGAACATGCGCTGCTCCCGTGCTTGCAATGGTTGTCGATGTCGCACTAACGGAATGCGCTCAGCTGATTGGCTGAGCATAATGTGATGGATGATGATAAGAACGTCCCTCACTTCACATACGTGTGATTTTTATATTTAACATACAAGCTTCTGACAACAAAATAGAGCACTTGCAACGCACTTGACAGTTTAGGAGTTTGAACACACACGTTACATTGGCAAATGCGTCTACCAAAGCTTGAGGAGCTTTTATTTTTCATATGACTTATGTTTGGGGTCTACAGTGCGGCAATTGATATGCTCAAGTTACCCGAGAATGACTATCAGTCCATGACATGAGAGAGTTTGTCATGAGTCAAGCTTGATTACCTGCAGCCCAAGCAAATAAAGTAGCAATCAAACAGGTTAAGTGAAGCAATTATAGCATGCAGTATCAGGTGTTGTTCAACAAGTGCATTCAGAGACAGTGAGAAAGGATACGAGATCATATCAAAGAAGAAATATCTGGGAAAATAAATGTACGTATTCTGATTTTGTTACACCACAGATTAATGTGAAATCGTGAAAAATACATTTATTTTTTATGGTTAGAAAAGAATTACCATTTCTACTAAACATTTTCTCCAGAAGCAGTATTTATTATAGTTTGATCTGTTGTCTTGTCTAGCTGCATGCTGTCATTACAGTACTAAACTAGAAAAAGTGCTCCTCGGAGCACAGGTCTTCACCAGATCAGGTAGGCTATCTTTCCAGACTAAACTAGAAAAAGTACAAAGCTTCACGCCGGAGATTAGCTGCTCACAGACGGACAGACACACACGGTCAGACAGGATGCAAAACATAGTTTTGGCCGGCCTGGGCTGTGGCTCAGCGGTCCAGGCACTTTGGCTGGTAATCCAGTCTGGCAGTGTGCCGTGGGTTTGACTCCCGATCCTGACGGCCTTTACTGCATGTCACCCCCCCATCTCTCTCCCCATTTCCTGTCAGCCGCCTGTCCCTCCATGAAAAAAATATAAAATAAAGACGAAAGCCACAAAAAAACCTAACAAAAGAAAAGAAACATAGTCTCGGCCACGCTTTTGGCCTGGCGGAGACAATTAACACATTCTCACCCCTATGGTACTTTATCTATACAGTTGTGGTATGGTACTGTATTACAAACCTTTCAGAAATAGTGAAAAATACCTCATCTATAAGCTCACATTGTGCTATTTTTTTTTCTTTTCTTTTTTGTCTTTTGAAAGATGTTTTAATTTGTTTGTAAGAAAATATAGGCCTATTTATTAGTATGGAATAACTAAGGAAACGTAAAAAGGGGATATTTATTCTTATTCGTGAGTCGTGACCCATAAAAATGGATCTAAAAATGGGTCCTCTTGACCCATTGCTTGGAGAACAGTTTTCTAGCTTCTTGAGAACACATGCATGTATGTATGTATGTATGTTCCTTTAACAGCAGGTGTGGACTCCCCCATGCATGCGTTACTAGTGTGTCTCTGCAGGCCCTAAAACCTAAAAATAGCTTGGTGAAGACAAGCAGTCTGTCCAAATGAGTTGACAAAAACCTCCTGCCATACTGCTGGCTCCATGTTGATCTCACCATAGCTACACAGCCACACGCATTTCCCCGGAAATATGAACACTTATTGCCATCCTTTGCCTGTTTGGTGAGTCTGTCATTCCTTTCTTTAATTTCACAGCATTTTGAAGACAGCTAATGTAATTTAATGTAGGCTTTGGGGGACATAAGACATATGACATCATGCTACACTGAAAGCCAAAGCTAAACTGATCCCACTGTGGATAAGTAAACAAACTAGTGTGGTCGTCATGATAACATGATACCACACTTTAAACAAGTTAAACTTGTGGCTTTTCTTCTCGAGTGAATTAAGGACGACTATATCGGGTCAGTGAAGTAAATGGATGCTCTCAGAAGTTCTGTACGGTTGGCTACATACCGTACATAGTGGACTGACGTGTTATCTCATGGGTTCTGTATTTGACCTATAAAGCCTTACATCACTGAGCTGTGCGTTTCTGTTTTATTATCAATAGCAATATAAGATTTATGTTTGCCCCGAGGTGACCTTTATGTTAAGTTGCTTTTTTCTTTACTGTACTTAAATGTGTATAACCAAAGACATATTGGTCATATTTTATTTCAGCTCTGAGAATTCATTTTTGTCCTCCATTTGTAGGTAAACACTGATCTCAGTTGTTGACAGTTCCTATCCCTTAGCTGTCACAGGATCCCATACCTAAGGTCTGAACTATAAGTGACTATAGTATGGTTCGCAATGTGGACGACCTGGACTTTTGCCTGTCCACACATTCTCAGAGCATCCTGGAGGGACTGCGGTCGCTCCGCTCTCAGCCCAAACTGGTGGATGTGACACTGTGCGCTGGGGGCAGAGACTTCCCCTGCCACCGTGGCGTGCTGGCCCTGTGTAGCATGTACTTCCACACAATGTTCTCAGGGGACTTTGTGGAGAGCATCGCTGCCCGCGTGGAGCTGCAGGACGTGGACCCGGACATCCTCGGCTCCCTGTTGGACTTCGCCTACACCGGCAAGCTGACAATCAACCAGGGCAACGTGGAAGGACTGACCTGCACCTCCAGCCAGCTGCAGTTCCAGACAGTGCGGGCTGCGTGTAGCCGGTACCTACAGCACCAGATGGACGCCACAAACTGCCTGGGCATCCTGGAGTTCGGGGAGCTCCACGGCTGTCCGGAGGTGGTCGCCAAGGCGTTGGCCTTCCTCCTGGAGAACTTTGAGGCGGTGCAGCAGAGCGAGGAGTTCCTGCTTCTGGGAAAGGACAGGCTGGTGGCCTGTCTGTCCAA
Source organism: Electrona antarctica (assembly GCF_951216825.1). Lineage (NCBI taxonomy): Eukaryota > Metazoa > Chordata > Actinopteri > Myctophiformes > Myctophidae > Electrona > Electrona antarctica. The sequence continues at coordinate 34,245,354 of NC_136812.1, forward strand.
CGAGGGGCTTAAGACGCACTCGGACTCCACGCGAGTGGAGGCCGCCCTGGCCTGGGCCAGGTATGACCAGGAGTCCCGCCTCTGCCACCTCCCTGAGCTGCTGTCTCTGGCCCGCCTCTCCTTCCTCAAGCCAGACTACCTGGCCAACACCCTGCTGAAGGACAGTCTGATCCAGGCCTGCCCTAGCTGCAAGGAGGCTGTTGGAAGAATTTACAGTGAGGTCTGTGAGTTCACACGTCATACCTTGCATACTTTGTTTCTTTCATCATTGTTTACCCAATCTGAGTAGTTTTCCATTAACAATGGCGTGGCCCGTTCTTTCCTCAGAAGATGGATTCGGTGCCGGGGTATAATGACAGAGCCTCTCAGAGTCCACAGCCCAACCTGCAGGAGGTGCTGTTTGTGATGGGCGGTCGCTCTCTGGATGACGACGATGACGATGACGAGGAGGAGGACAGAGACCCGAGACTCCTGCCCAGGAACTGTGCCTACTACAACACAAAGAACCGTACTACGCCTCTCTTTCTACACTCATGTTTCAACGTTTGCGGCGGTTTTCTTGAAGTGAATTCACAGTATGGCCTTGACACGTTTTACAAAGATTATATGCTCAGTAGAAACAAGAATGCAAGACTTTTATCAGGAAGCACATTCATTAAAATGAACAGCGATAGGATGATTTGTGTCGACTATAGTCTCCAGAGAAACTAGACTATATTTTTACAATATTCTGACACGGTCAGGGAGGCTGAAAATAATCCCTATACTTACTGTTATGTAGTATAGGGTTATTAAAAGAGTAAACTAAGGGCACTAATTAAATCAGTGAGGGAGATACTGTGGACCTTCAACCTCGTCCATGTAATATTTGGTACTGAAGGTGTCTAATAGATTCTAGGTCAAGAGTCCTTCACCCAGTTATTAAACAGTGGTTTTATCAGCAGCAATACAATTTACAATTTAGGCATTTAGCAGATGCTCTTAATCTCTTAATCCAGAGTGATTTGCAATAAACAGGAACAAAAGATGCCTATTTTGTAAATATGCTTTTTTATGTACTGTACATGACGTGGGCCTATGTGGTCCAATTTAACAATTATTTTAGTCTTGAAAACAGAAATGTATTTTCTTTGCTTTTACTGTGTTCCCTGTTAAACATCACTTATTGGATAACCTTATGTAACTTCTCTCCCTCTCTGGCTCTCCACAGAACAGTGGCATCTGCTCCCTAATTTCCCCAACCCCAACAAGTGGGGTTACTCCATGGTCTCGCTGAACAATGATGTCTATGTCACAGGTTGGTTGAGTGCATGTAGCCCTTCAAAACACATAAACTTTATATGTGGAAATGTGGGCAAAGTTAGGGGGGCAGGGGAGCATAGAGAAAATGGTTTTGAGGAGACTAGCTTCTCTTGTGCGGAATGTAATGTATCCACAGACTGGTGACAGGGTGCCATTGTCCGTCTGACAGGCGGCTCGCGAGGTTCAAATACCAACACCTGGTCGACCACAGAGACCTGGAAGTACATTACTGGAGAGGGGAGGTGGGTTACTGTGGCTCCCATGCTTCGACCTCGAACTAACCACACCTCAGCCACACTGAACGGAGAGATTTACGTCATCGGAGGTAAGAAAATAAATACAGAGAACAGCATGATGCCTTAAAGCTGCAGTGTAAATGGAAAGCTGTCATGAAACTCCATGCACGCATCTGCCCTTTCATGACCCGATAGCAACACGTTGTGAGCTTGTCGATTCGTTATTTTTCGAATAGCTGAAGTATAAAATAGTTTTAAAGTACAGTAGTTTAACGTATTTTTATGATAAACAAATTTAGCTGGGTACCCCCTGGAACCTCCTCAAGGACCCCTGGGGATCCCCGGACCCCACTTTGAGAACCGTCGTGTTACAGTTAATGCTACAATGAGTGACAGGGTATTGTAATTGGTCCTGTCTGTATGTTTGTTTGTTTGTTTGCTTGTTTGTTTGTTTGCTTGTTTGTTTGTTTGCTTGTTTGCTTGTTTGTTTGTGAGTAAGATAACCTGAACCTGAACAAGTACAGATGTTCATGGAAGTTGGAGGGAATGATCAGTAGGGTTTCCTGAAGAGATGATTAACTTTTGTGTCAAAAACTAAAGGTCAGGGATGGTAAAGATCAAGAATGGATGGTGGATTTTCATGTAGCTTGGTGAAAACGACCAGTAGACTGCCCTGAAGAGATTACTCAGTTTACTGTTGATAAGTTTCAAAGTTAAGGCTACGATTGAGTTACATAGGGCAAGACATGTTAATGCAGGCAGATGCATCTCCCAGATGCATTGTTTGTTTTTGTCTTACATTTTAAGACCAATTTCACAGTCAGACTGACAAATGTGTGGCTGCTGTTGCATTTAGCGCTACAAAACGTGTTACTTTTAATATATTTGATACTGTGATCCAGCTGGTGTAAGAAGTACTCATACCATGTTCTTTTCCCTCCCAATAGGTACAACACTGAACTATGTGGATGTTGAACACTATGACCCTTACAATGACACCTGGGGCAACACATGCCCCGCCTTGAGATATGTGACTAACTTCACTGCCACAGCGAGCCACGGGAAGCTCTATGTGATTGGCTCATGTGCAGTGAAGTACAATGCCTTAACCATGCAGTGCTACAACCCTGTTATAGGTACGGATGATCAAGTGTTACATTTTTGATGCCCAGCTTTGTGTGAACACAAACATTAGCTGATGATTGGCTGATCACCTCGTGGCGATGATTTGATTGGCTGAGCAAAGTACATATTGAAGATAAAAGTGAGGGCAGAATAGTGAAGACGCCAAAAGTGATTGGCCGGAATGACATTTGTGATGATTTGATTGGCTGAGCACAGAATGTGATGTATGATGATAACAGCACCCCTCACTTCACACAAGTGTGATTTTTTTGTTTGTGAGGTGCGCTAGCGCCTCCTATATGCAGCTTTTGACCCACATGTCTCAATATTTGCCATTGACAATGAAAGGAAGAATTAGGTCAAATGTCCACCAAATATGACATACATTTGTGGCAACAGGTATTCTGATTGGCCAGTATGAGATGATTCATGATGATGTACAATGATAAGAGCGCCCCTCACTTCACACGGGTGTGATTTTTTTCATACAATTTAGACATTTATCAGATGCTGTTATCCAGAGCGACTTACAATATCAGTATGTTGAGACTATAGGATCCAGGGAAACAATGGACCTAGCATCTGCTTAACATGCAGTCAGTTGAGACTATATGATCCAGGGAAACAATGGACCTAGCATCTGCTTAACATGCAGTCAAGAAAAACAAGCCCAAGTAACAAAACATGAGAACAACTGACCAAGGTATGTCTGCATGGTAGTCATATCTTGGTCAGTTGCTACTTGCTAGCATCTGTAGAGCGTATGCCTGTGCATAAAGTGAGTGGCAAATCGAGTGGCAAAGTGAGTTTAACATTGTTTAATGCAATCAGATAGGACTTTTCTGTTTGGGTGTATTTATATGGGCTGTCACGGCCAGAAAGAAGTTTTTTGCCACTCAGTACTCAGTAGGCATTCCCACATAACGTCTAGGTATGATGTAGCCTGGCTAATAAGCCAGACCGAATCAGCCGTTGGCAAAAATAAAATTGCCTGCCGGCGGATTACGGTCTGGAGAGGCTCAATTGTACGCCCATTTCCTACACCAGAGAAATGGTGTGGCCAATCGGGACACGGTATGCAATATGGGCGGGCTTTGGTACAGTGACGTTCAATGCATGAGACCTTTGACTGACAGTAGCTCTGACCAATTGCGTCAAAGAGAAAATGTTTGAACCCGCCCCCGGGAAACAAGATCCATACACAGCATCTCCAGACTCAAATACCACACGACAGTGTGATTTGAGTCTGGCTTATTAGCCAGGCTAGGTATGATGATCATGTCACGCGCATACCCTCTATTGAGCACAAGGTGTCAGGAAGGGGTACAGGAAGTGTGAAAATGATTGTATGCAATCACTGTGATTGTATCATCTTATACAGTAAATGGGGTGTACAGTAATTTATATTTCTTGTTAGAATAAGTGCATATATATTCCAATAGTAATCATTGCAGGCATCTCCAGCTCTTTAGAACAGAAAATATTCAGGTCCAACTTTATCCCAGGATACAGGATAAACAAGTGAAATTGGAAGTGATGAAACAAAAACATTTCCTGATTGGATTGGATTGTCATCCCAACCTGAAAATGTATTTTCTGTTTACTGGATGGGGAGACCCCTATTACTGAGCAAACACAATATAACAATGATTAGAATATAGAGTTTTAACATTTCAGCTTTTATTTTAGCAAAAAGAACACAATATACACCCTCTTTAATACTAGAAAGACTGATACAGTATTTGTTCACTACATTTCCATTTACCACTACTGAACTCAGCCATACAATAATAGTATTTATCTTTTAGCAAGGAGATTTGTCTTATCCTTTGTTATTCTATTAATTGGAATACGCCTGTGTTGTTGTTTATGTTTTTGTTTTTTACAGATAATTGGTGTATTATCTGTTCACCCTTTATCCCTAAGTACTTATCCTCTCCTCGGACTGTTGCCATGGACGGGATCATTTACCTGGTCGCTGACAACACTAAGAAAGTGTATACTTATGACCCTGAAGCTAACATCTGGCAGAAGGTGAGGGTAACAAATCCTTTTTGAAAATACCCAATATACAATGCGCTTGAAGATCGGCTATTTTCTAAAAATGCCATACGTCATTGACCAAGGTCCCCCTGGGGACTATACTATACTTGTATTATTCTATATCCTGCAATGTTGCTTTGTGTCCAGATCCAGTTTCTTCACATGCTCCATGAGAACGGAGGCCTGGTGCTGGTGGATGGTCAGCTGCTGGTCACAGGAGGACACTGGAAGGGCATGGAGGGGGACTATGGGGTGGAGGTGGAACTCTACAATCGCACCACCAATACCTGGAAGGTGGAGGGCTTCCTGCCCAGACTGTGGTTCTACAGCGGGGCCTGCAGCGTTTACCTAGACCCGTCGCTGTGGTCCGAGTCCTTCCCTGAAGATTCCACTTAAATAATAACAAAGACTTCCTGACAGACTAAAGTCAAATCATTTAAAGGAGCTCTTCACCCATCTTCAACCTTATCTTCACATACTTTATTTCTCAATTTCCCATCCATACATAAAGAATATGAAATACCGTTCCCTGTCAGCCACTTGCAGTGCAGCATAAAACATAAGAACATCTAAAAAGCATCATAAAAAAGACAATATATTTACATAATTTGGACATGAACATTTAAAAACCCTATTCAGTCACTATAGGAGGGGGCCACTGCAGTCGCGCTGCCATATCATTATTAGCAATGAAAAGATTTGATCTTGTTACAGATTGTTACAAATCTGTAACAAGACATGTACACAAAACAATGATCTTGTTTTGCATATCTCTAAAAAATGGAAAAAAGAAAGAAAGAGCGAAAATCTGAGTACAGGAAAAGGAAAAGAAAAGGAAGGGAAGAAGGGAAAGGGGAACCCTGCTGTCTCGCCTAGTGCTCCATCCACTTTGGTCTCCTTGTTAAGTGGCACCTGAAAACTCTCATAATAAGGAAGGGGGTCCAAATCTCCTTGAATTTTTTAACAGACCCTTTAAGTGTGTATTTGATTGTCTCTAGTTTCAAGAAATAGGCTACATCAATCTAGCTCTTTAATCCATCTGGTAAAGCTGGCTTTCTGGTAAAGCTGGGTGGAGAGTGTTGCTTCTAGCCTATAAAAGGAGGATAAGTCTCCTCGCGAGCAAAGAGTACATGTGTTTTGCCTCGTATAGAACCGGTCTCTGGTGTAAAGCACAAATGTGGTTGGAACTTGGGAGTGCATGATGACTTTTTGGCGAGCTTTTTTTAGTAAGCGTTAAATATAATGAGGAACATTTTCAAACCATCCACAGTCCACCTCTGACACAGACAGAGCATGGCACTGTCCCATAGTGAGCATTACTGAGGACCCAAATATCGAGTGGAGATTATGTTGATAAAAGGGAAAGTGTATCTTTAACTCTGAGAGTGTACAAATGGACCATTACAGGTTAATTTGGTTACATTTGTACTGTACACAAGTTATTTTATCAGGGTAATAGTGTGACAACGCTGATGAAGGCTTGAATGCCGAAACGCGTTCGTTGTACTGCTGCTCTGAGGCATACTATGTCAACCTATTAAAAGAATAATTAAAAGTGCCTTAAAACGAGAGTTCCGTGAGTGCTGGTTTTCTCTTTGAGAAATGTTCTTGTAAAGTCACTCTGAGTTACAAATGGGTACATTTAACACTGAGGGTTTTAGTGTGTACAACTGTATCAAGCTCAGGGTCACAGTGTGTACAGACATCTCTCTGTCACCTGCATATGGAATGTTGTCATAGGATTATAGGGATGACCCTAACCTAAACCTAGAATAGCGTCGTGTTATTTGAACCTCAGGTATTCTCATGTTTATAGGGCCCTTTTTGGCTGCACATACTGTTTACTTGTAATATATGATGTTGTGATGTAGCCTACCTCTATGAGTGTTATTGCTTGTGTTGTATATCATTAAATCTTTGTAGAGAATCATTTTGTATTGTTGATTTTCTTCTGTATATGCATTAACCGTTCACCCTATACAATTCATACATGATTGATTGATTGGTTTTAATTTTGTGTGCGCGTCGTGTCGTGCCACCCAGCCATATAGTCCACTTGCCAGAATGTGAACCCAGGCATGTTGAATATGTAACAGTCAGTATGCAGTGCCGGTTGGTGCCACTGCATACTGACTGTTACACCAAAGTTTTATGTTAGAAATATTGAGTAGCCTATAGGCCTATTCATAGTCTGGATTTTCGGTGGTGAGGTGACCACCGGAGCTGAAATAACGTTGAGCGGTGGTGAGTAAAGGCTCATTCATAGTCTGGATTTTCGGTGGTGGGGTGACCACTACAACATGACGTCACGAGCCGCGATGAAGAGCAAACCACCGCCACCGCTCCAGCCCTTCTCTCTGTTTTTACTCACCACCGCTCAACGTTATTTCAGCTCCGGTGGTCAGCTCACCACCGAAGATCCAGACTATGAATAGGCCTTAAAAACAGAGAGAAGGGCTGGAGAGGTGGCGGTGGTTTTCTCTTCACCGCGGCTCGTGGCGTCATGTTGTAGTTCGGTGGTCACCTAAAGGCTCATACAGTACATAGTCTGGATTTTCGGTGGTGGGGTGACCACCGAACTACAACATGACGTCACGAGCCGCGGTGAAGAGAAAACCACCGCCACCGCTCCAGCCCTTCTCTCTGTTTTTACTCACCACCGCTCAACGTTATTTCAGCTCCGGTGGTCAGCTCACCACCGGAGCGGTGGTCACCTCACCACCGAAAATCTAGACTATGAATGAGCCTTAACCACGGCCAATCCAGACTATGTATGAGCCTTATGGGTCCCCAGAATGTAGAAACTGCTGGATGCTAATGCATATATTGAGCAATTTTCATAATTGGCATAATATGTGACCATACCATTAACAACCTATGAGGGGGGGGGGGGGGGGGGGGAATCTAAATTTCATCATGCTTTAAGTAGCATGTGACGTGTCAAACTAGGGGTTTTCATGATGCTGAATCCATTCCAAGCATTCGTTTTGCACAAAAAACACGGCCATAGCGTCATCACAAATGTGATGATGTCAGCACATTTGGGCAAGTGACTATGGCCGTTTTTAGCCCAATTAGTGTTTTTTTTGCAAAACGAATGCTTGGAATGGATTCAGCATCATGAAAACCACCTAGTAGTTTGACATGTCACATGCTACATAAAGCATGATGAAATTTTGATTGATTTTTTTTGGTTGTTAATGGTATGGTCACATATGCCAATTATGAAAATTGCTCCTCAACATATGCAGGTTAGCATCTGGCAGTTTCTACATGCTGGGGACCCATACTCAACATTTCTAACATAAAACCTTGGTGTAGCCTACTCAACATGTCCGGGTTCACATTGGGGCTCTATGGGCTGGCAAGTAGACTAATATGGAAATATATTCAACTAGAAAAAGTGCCCTTATGGGCACAGGTCTCCACCAGGAGGATAGGAGTGTGTGTGTGTGATGTTTGGCAAAATGTTAAGAAGCAATATAAACGTGTGTGTGTGTGACGCGGCTTGGCCTGTTGTAGCGCCACCATGAGGCTGATTTGAAAACTGTCAAGTGGCATTTCTTCCAAAGCCTAGTGGGAATATGCATGCACAGTTTCACCACAATCGGACGCTGCGTTGAGTAGTTGTGGCGATTTGTACAAAACGGGTGCAAAGCGGGCTACTCCTGAAAAGTTTAGAAGCCAATCGTAGCCAATGAGGGTGGATTATGATGAATCAAACAAACCCGTCTTGATCACATGACTATGAAGAGCATGTGTACCGATTTGCGTAAAATTTGGATAACATCTGAAGGAGTAATATTAGAAAATGTGTTTTACATATGTCGGCCTCCTGGTGGCGCTATAAAGAGAAGATGTGAAAAATTCCAGGCAAAGGTTTTTCCTTGGCCTCTAGGGAGTTGGCATACAAAGTTATCCACAGATCCGTGCAGTTAGACGTAAAAACACTTTTCGGCCAGTTATAGCGCCACCATGAGGCTGAGTTGAAAATGTTCATGTGGCATTTCTTCCTCGGCCTAGTGGGAATGTGCGTGCACAATTTCACGGAAATCACACGATGTGTTCATCGGCATTTTGCAGCATTTTGTTTGAAACTGAGCACTCCTGCGAACTTTGGAAGCCAATCTTAGCCAATCAGGATGGAGTCTGAGAAATCTGAAAGACCCGTTTCGTTGAATGGCTCTAGAGAGACTGTGTACCAATTTGCGTGATGTTTGGACAAAATCTGTAGGTGTACTGTGCAAAAACTTGTTTTGCACAAAGCGGCCTCCTGGTGGCGCTATAACAGGCCGTTCTGGAAATTTTGGGGCAGAGGTTCATCGTTGGCATCCAGGGAGTGTGTGTGCAAAATTTGGCATCGACCGGGTTAACGGTGCCGGAGATTAGCTGTTCACAGACGGAAGGACGGACACACACACACACACACGGACACACGGACGGACGGACGGAGTGCAAAACATACTCTCTCCCCATGCCTTCGGCCTGGTGGAGACAAAAATCAAAAGTATATACACAGTATGCAGTACTATGCACACAATAGGCTAATATATCCCTGTGAAAAAACCCAAACCCGTTCAGGAGACAACCCAAACAGCTCTAGAAAAAAAAGATTGAGTTTGATTGATTGATTGAAACTTTAACAGGTTGTAGAGTAAGTACAGTTCGGGGAAAGCACCCGGTACCCAGAAAAGCACAATGACTTGATAACGTTGGGGGCCGGGGGGGGTCTTCCATTTTCAATGATTCAATAAAGGTAGTTCCCATACCGGGAGTCGAACCCGGGCCGCCTGGGTGAAAACCAGGAATCCTAACCGCTAGACCATATGGGATTTCATGAGTAGCAGGACATTTCGTCTTGTTCTTGAGCTCTTCCTGAAACACAAATTCAAGACTAAGAAAACTCAGTTCAGCTGAGCTGACGCATGCTCAATAAACAGATGAATTGTCACTATCAGAATTGGCAGTGAAATAAAGTGATTTTTTTTTGCCATATAGCTGGCAGTCAAATACAGGCATACAACCATACGTGTCTTATCTGTTGAGAAGTCATCATAGGCATAGCGTTGTGTGCTTTGTCCTTCGATCATTAACCAGCTCGTGTCCATCGCGTCTGTCCTGCTATGGAAACGACCAAGCCAGCATTCTATTTCTATGACAACGGCCCGGAAGCGTCTTGTTCCCCCGACGACCTCGGCTGGGATTTGAGCTACACTTGAAAATCACGTCTCTGGTTTGTTGTTAGCGAGAGTTTTGTTGTAGCAACTCCTGTGTTAATTTGATCTACAATTAAGAGAAACACTTGTTGACAACTGACTGCAAGTAGGCGGCAGGCCGCTATTCCACGATTATTATTTTTTTAGCTGAAGAAGCATATTAATTTGTCCTGGCGAATTAATTCACCACAAATGCTAGCGTTTATAGTGATAATACTTTTACAATGAGTTCACAGGAGGACAGAGCTAGCACAACATCATCACCTGGACTGGAGGCTGTGATACAGGTTGGTGTAAATTCGTTGCGCAGCTCACTCTGCATTATCAAGCATCCTCGTGAGGGATCAACACCAGGCCTATTGTTTTCATTAAGAATTTAAATTACAGCTCTGAAAATGTTTAACTTAGGCATACTTTATATGAAAGCAAAAGTGATTCCCAGTGATTCCCAACCTGCTGTGCTGGGGATCACTGTGGCCCATAGGATACTTAAAGTATAGCCTACTACTTTCCTTTGAGTCTTAAATAAACACATACTCTTTCAAGATTGTGGGCCCCCTGTGATCCATAAAGGTAACCTAGCCTAAATTGAAATCATAAGTGAAAGATTTATTTATTTGTGTGGGTCCAATCAGATATGAATAAATAAAATGCTAACTACTTTGCCCACGTGGCACGCCATCTTCCTATACCCGGACTATTATGTGTCATATAGTTAGCTCAGTGTCAGTGACTGTGGGCTGTGGGATGATGTTCTTGTAGAAGCTGGAGGAGTCTTTTCTCAGCCCCGAGGGCAGCCCAGAAGAGAAGCATCTGACACTACGAGGTGATGTACTGGACCCCACTGCTTCACCCACACCTGTCACCACCTGCATCCGGCAGATCATCACCCGAAACCTGGCTGAGCAGCAGCCTTCTGGTAGGCACAAGAACAATAGAGGTTCTCAGCTGCAGGCCTGAGGAAACACCAATTTGGAGTAATTTGAAAAAATAAAATAAATTCAGTAATTTGAAAAATTATGTTCAGATGGCCCGCAACCAAATGCATATCAATTTGCTGGTCCTTCACATGAAAATGTTTTAGAATCACTGCTCTAGAACACAGCTAAGAGAAGCATTTTCTATTATTTCATGGACATATAGTTCATATACTTCAGAATAAAGTTGACCGTGACAATCTAGATACGATCTGTCCCTCTACACCAGGTGAGAGTCCTGAGGCCAGTGTAATGGAGGAGAACAAGTCCCTCAGAGAGCAGTTAAATCAGAGTCAGAGAGAACGTGAGCATCTGCTGGCCAAGCAGGCCACTCTCACAGACACGGTAAGGAGCCCCACTAGCCTCACAATCTGTTGTTGTATGTCAATGGTTCTCAAGGTGCGGTCCAGGGTCCTTGGGGGGGGTTGCAGGCAGTCCCCAACTAAATTGTTAAGTTAGGAACCAAATGGACCTTTACAAATCTGTAACTCTGAAGTGAAAATGTAAAAACAGAAACAAATTACGGGTCCATTTGGTTCTCTTTGTATACTCTTTGGATACCAAACTGGGGGTCCAGTTGAGTCAAAACAAAGTTTGAGAACCACTCATCATTGATGCCTCAAAGTGGTCGCAAATAATCTGGCTGGCCTAGGATCTCACCAAACTGTTCCATAATAATAGGCAGCAATAATTAATACCGTAGCAGATCTACAAGCTCACACACAACACATTAATGCAACACGTTGTGAGGCGGCCATAGTTGAATGAGAGGGCTGTCTGGGAAACAGAATATGGGGGCCTTTGGTTAACACCCCTGGTCCCAGTCTACTCCATGTGTCCAAGTGTCCCTAAGGTTAACACCCCTGGTCCCAGTCTACTCCATGTGTCCAAGTGTCCCTAAGGTTAACACCCCTGGTCCCAGTCTACTCCATGTGTCCAAGTGTCCCTAAGCAAGACACTTAACCCCCAACTGCCTCCCTGGGTGTTGCATTAATGGCATCCACAGCTCTTAATAGTTAGATTGGGAAATACTAATAGTGGACGCTCGGGTGGCGCAGTGTTAAAGTTCCTACCTACCACTGCGGAGTCTGCGGGTTTGAATCCACCACTGTGTCAAGCGACGAGCATCTATACAGACACAATTGGCCTGTGTTCGGCGGATGGAAGTCGAGGCAAGGAGGGGGAGATTAGTCACTGCACGTATACTCCTAAGGGAGTGTTTGGTGGGAGTAGTATGACAAAAGCCCTATGTCCTCCCGGTGGGGGCTCCTCACTGGTAGGTGATTCAGTAGGATACAACAACCGCAGTGACAACAGACAGAAGTGTGTGTGGAGAGGCATGAATTGGCATAACGACTACATCTGGTAGAAAAAGGTGTAAAAAACAACAAAAACATTTGATATAATGTAAAGAAAATGAATATGAATGTGCGTTAGGTGATTCCATTGTTGTTGTTCTTGCTATTTTCCTCAAGAAAAGTGTAGATATCTGCAGCATGTATACAAAAGGCAGGGCTACATTTATCATAATTATGCTATTTCCAACTGCAATTTCACTTCACCACCACAACTTACGTCCCATTTAGGAAAATTATTTTGTAGAGACTGAATGGGAAAATACTTTGTCGATATTATCAGAGGTTGGTGCAGCTCTCTTGGATTTCAGGCTATGAAATGGATGGTGAGGTGAGTGTGTACAAGTTTGGGTTTTCGGGATGAGATCAAGAAAAGCCTGCCACACTAGAGCATTGACTGAGAAGGGCCGCATAGCTTTGAAATGGAATATGCTTACAGCAAACATCAGCGCAGCACCGCTCTTTCCAACAGGGAAAGCCCTTTGGAGTTGGATAAACAAACAGAGGAGTAAAGAAGCAGGTTGAAGTCGCTTGTGTCACATATGTACTGTATTTACCGCTGTTTTTTGAAGCTGATAATCTGAGGAAAAAGACAGGACAGTGGACACACATACTTCTGTGAAAGAATGAATGTAAAATCCGGCAATATTCGTACACCAATTTAGGATTTATGTGATGTGATGTTTCTCTCCATAAATTGAAATGTACAATAATTTTGTATTTAGAGGTTAGAGTAGGTGTAAGCAAGCAGACCATCCATTGTGCGTGCGTGCGTGCGTGCGTGACTGTGCGTGCGTGTGTGTGTGTGCGTGTGTGTGTGTGTGTGTGTGTGTGTGTGTGTGTGTGTGTGTTGCTGGGTGTATAAGCCAGCAAGAGCGGTGGCTTATGAAGGCTTTCCTTGTGGTGCGTCCAGGCAGAGTCAGACCCCCCTGTGCCCATGAGGACCGGCGTCTACCTTCACAGCCCCCCGCTCCCCCCATGTCTACCCCTTCCAACCCCCTCTGCCTAGTGGCTGCTGTTTGGTGGGGGGGGGGGGGGGGGGGGGGGGGGAATTGTGAAGGTCAGTAGCCCTCTCCCCAGGGGCCGTGGAAGAAAAAGCTCATTTTTCATAGTGCACAAAGCAGCCATTTGTGATAACACTGCCTTCTTTCTGCGGCGTAAATCTAATGAAGCCCCACTTGCTTGCCTTTACTCCTGGAACTTATTTTAAAACCAAGGCTATAAATATAACTTAATTAGCGTGGTTTATATATAGCATATTTATGTTGTTGATGTTTTGGAGGTGTAAAAAGACGCCAAGGAGACTGGGGGAAAAAAAGCAAACAAGTGTTGCTAAGGGTTTTGATGTTCACACCGCTGGCTGCTGATGTGAGGTGTGAAGGGGGAGGGGGGCGAGTAACCGCCAGATTTCCCTCAGCTGTTAGTTCGGTTTCGTCACGTGAAGCGGACCTGAGCACCAAAGACCTGTAATAGTTAAAGGTGTGGTTTTGTTTAGTCCCACAAAGCTCAAGGGGTTTATCCGTGATGCACACCATGAGTTAAGTGACAGCCGCTGGCATCTGCCCACTTCTGTCAAACGTTGTTCGCCTTGCAGAGCAGCATTGGTCTTTCTGTGGTGAAGCAGCTATGCTAACAGTGTCCTCATCAATGTCCTAGAGAGCAACGCAGTGGCGTGACAGTGCTATGCACTGCTACGGAGCTCGATTTTCAGTGCAAACACTATTTAGACACTCACTGTTTCTTTCGCCTCCACATGCTAATCCCGAGTACACAATACTCCCCCAGCTTGTATTGCCTCAGGTATCACATATCACTGGCGGCACGCAATCTACTTAATTTGTCATCCCTTTTTAGGCCCATGACAAGTCCAGTGTCCTCAGCTGCTCTTGTGTGAGCTGCCAGGCATTAAGTACAATATACTACATCCAAGTTTTGGACACGTTCATATGTACCATATGTTTCCCCGTCCTGAACTCATAACTGAGTGTGTTAACAAGCAGCCATTAGGAAATTGCCTTGATTCTGTGAGAAGCTGTCAGAGGCGCCTTTGCAGCCATCCAGTCTCGAGACATTAGTGTTTGTCCCTGTCATTGTAAACTTCAATGACAATTAAGCTTACTTTGGAGTACCGGTATGTCAGAATCTGTACATAGACCCCTGTAACTATTGATTTCCTCTGCGTTCATAACATAATACCTTGTTTCTGTATGAGCTTTAGGTTCAGTCGCTCAAAAGCACTTACTATAACCAGTGATTGTGGCTAGGGATGTCCCGATACACTTTTTTCGTTTGCGATCCGATCCCGATACCACAATTTCTGTGTTAGCCGATACCAATACCGAATACCGATACCAGGGTTGTGAATAGCTATCTAACTATATATCTCGTGTTGTGCACATGTTTGTAGTAGACTCCTCACTCAAATGTGCACTTGCAGTTTGGGCAACTCCAAAGCAAGCTCCACATGCCGCAACACTTTATTTACTTGCCATAGTGTCAACCCCTTACCCCTGTGTCGGATCGGTGGTTAGACTGGCATATTCACCGATACCGATATGACCCGATATGACAAATAAGGGCCGATATCGATACTTTTCCGATACCGGGACATCTCCAATTGTGGCCATAGTGTAATGCTAGCCCATGTGCCAGCATAGGGCAACATGCATGCGTTATAAACAGACTACTAGTCTCTCGAGACAGACTGTTGACTCTGTCAAATTCAAAGGAAAAGAGGGTGATGTTTTTCCTTTCTTTTTTGACGATGGGTTCTCAGATTGTAAACAGATTGGTGCTTTGTAATCAGATGTTAGTCATTCCGGTACCGTTTGTCAAGTACAGTATTTACCAGGGTAAACCGAGGCAAATCCAATACAGGGAAAGCCTTTAACCTTTCCATGATTGAGCGTGATCATACTGTGTATTTGTTCAGCTCAGAGAGAACTCCCCAGAGATTCCACAGCGCTTAGCATTTTTATATGCCACAAGCGCTCTAAACACTGTATGGTCAGTTGCCAACAGCAAATTGGCTTGGACTAAAAACAGGTTTGCCTCGTATATTTGGCCACTATATCATCCAGCATTGTTTAGAAAGAAGAGAAGAGAATGCTGACTTTGAAGCAGTGATTAAAGTTTTAACTAATCAAGGTTGATGATCTCCTTTTTACACAGTATTCAAGCTAATGCCAGATACAGTATGATGCTTGACTTCCAGAGTTTTCCCTCTAGAAGCCTCTCCAGTGCTGTCAAGATGCCAGTCAAAGTAGTTCCACCTCGGACTAGCTGACAGGTTGGGAGCATGGCTATCCCCCAGCGGCCCGTTCTTCCTACAGCCTGACTTTCCTCATGTCCCTGGGAGCTGACAAAAGACCATACCGGTGAAGTCTCAGCAGGTTTCTAAAAGCCTTGCTCTGTGTTGCTGTTGAGTCCCTCGCTGGGATCTCTGGTGACCCCTAGAAAATTGCCGGTGAACCGGGATAAACCTTGACCCAATTTTGCAGAGCTGGATGGTCTCTGGGGGGTTAAGGAACAAGTCGTGGGGGGGTAGGGGGTGAATTCTGAGCCCTCCGTGTTGCTTTTGGAGCACCGCCAGTGTGCATTTTCTCAGGCATACACATGCATATCCTACTGCCTGAATGCTCTATGATTGGCTGCACTATGCACCGCAGTGTGGCAGCGAGTCAGACAAAGATAAAGTCTTTGCAGAGGGAGGACTACTGGAGACTGTTTGGCAGGGCAGCTCGAAGTAAATGTACCTAGTTACACCATGTCAGGGTGAGGGGTAGATGCCCTCACCCTGACATGGTGGAACTAAGTACAATTACTTAAGTACAACTTTGAGTTACTTTTACTTTATTCCAATATTTCATACTTCTACTCATTACATCTCAGAGGCAAATATTGTACAATTATTTAAAAACTTAATCATAGTTTCAAAAACGATTTTGATTATTATTACAAAACACACATAAACCACTTTTGATACATTTTTAAAAATGTACTGTATAATACTATTATTTATACCTTCACTCAAGTAAAGAGTATCTCTATATTGTGGTACTGCTACTTTTACTTAAGTAAAAAATAATCTGAGTGCTTCCACCACGGTTTGTCAGGGCCCTCTGGGATGTGGAGTCCTCTGGGTATTATTTTGTGCACAAGGGCCCTGTCAAACATAGTTGGGGCAGATAAAGTCTGTTTTTAGAGATTGTGTTACTATCCCCTTCACCCGCCCCTGCTCAGTTTCCAGTTTGTTTTTCCTGCCTGCATAAAGCCATACATCTATGGCGCATTTCTAATGGAACCCTGCCAGAGACTCGGGCCCACTCAGCTGTCACGGAACTGTAAAATTCACCGACCCCCTCCAGAGAAAATATGCAGAAAAAGGCCATCCCAGTGCAGTGTGCTTGATGAAAGTACTCCATTAAACCTTTGCAACGTTTGACATTAGACTACTCATGTTACCTTCTTTTAAAATTCTGAACATCAAACATATGTTTTTTTGGCTTTTTTTTAAATCCTTCCCTACTCGGCGGTGGTGGTTCAGAAACAAATTCTTGAGCGGACAGGATGCGTGTACTGCAGTTTTATTTTTTAATACGCTGCGTTGTTCTTTAGCCGGAGGTGTTGTTTTTAGTGTGAGAGGGCCAGCCTTCATCCTGGGAGCACGCAGTAGGTGTCAGCCTGGACACATTCACACATCACACTGTATGCCGTATGCTAGAGCGCTCCATGTGCCCTCTGGCCCAGCGGGCCGCCCTCGTAACAACAAACTGTGCAGAATGCCAGCACACACTCGCACAGTCAAACCCGCCAACCCACCCCCCTCCCTCCGTCCCCCTTGTTTGTTATCCCACGTTGTGTAATCACCCTCAGTGACGATACATAAACAGCTTTCACAATCAGCTGGGGCTCTTTCACAGAACAAGCGCTCCGGGGGTTATGGGAGGGGAAAGGGGGGAGTGGGTTAGTTGTTGAAGTAGGATAGTAAGTTTTGGGCAGAATAGGGGGGGTGGGGGTTTTGCACATCCGCTCCAGCTGTGTTTAGGAATCTGACAGATAGTGCACTCCATTAATTCCCTTTATTAAGCCTCTGGGTCCAGGCCAAGCCAGGGAAAACGATTGCAGCTGTAACCCTTCAGATGCTGGCTGGACTGTGCACACATGGCCAGATGTTGCCCTGGGTAAGGGAGAGAGAGAGAGAGAGAGAGAGAGAGAGAGAGAGAGAGAGAGAGAGAGAGAGAGAGAGAGAGAGAGAGAGAGAGTACTCAGAGTGGATTTCGCTCTGGTTAAACCTGGAATCATTTCTCTGCGTAGCTCAAAGCCTATTGAGTCACAGCAACATGGCATACAGACCTGTAGGTGTGGAGTGAATCAGCTTCGGAGCTCGGGGACGCGACATGAAAGCCGCTCCGCAGAATCCAGCTGAAGGGTAAGATGGATGGATGAACAATCAAAACCCAAACTGTTGTGACATTATGTCATTAACAGAGCACCGCAATGATAACTCGGAAACCCAAATGGATTGGATTTGGATCCTACCACATGAACATGGCAGTAAACTTTGGCCCAGGCACAAAAACCCTTCACAGAGAGGCCTTGAAAATGATTCTCTTGTTGCTTGTTGGCAGATGATTCAAAGCAACAATATCCCTTGATGTTGTTTGAAATATTTATCAAATGAGACAATGCAAGGAGTGGCACAAATCATAAATATCAAGCAATATAAAACAGCTAATTCAAAACACATTTGAAAAAGGCCTTTAACATCTGAAACATAAGCAGGACTTCAAGAAACAGATATTTGGGGAGGGAGGGGTGAAAAGAAGAGGAAAAAAGCACTGTAACAGCCATATGGAGACATAAAACACCCCACGACAGGAAGGCAGTTTTTGTATAAATTGCGTGTTGACCGTTATTGCAAAATGGCAGGCAGCATGGCGACCTCAAAAGAGCTTGTCGGGCCGGGGTTTGGGGCTCAGGGCTCGGGGCTCGGCCCGCTTCAGGGGGTTGCTCTCCAAAAGCGGCCGCACGCCGAGGCAGATCGTAAATACAGAGGGGCCGCGCAGTGCGCACACTCCCAGGTCCCCGTAAGCCCCTAAGGTGGGGCAGAGGAAGGTGGGGTTGGATGGAGGGCTTGACTCGCTTCTCTCTTGTACTGTGTACTACAGTGGGTGTGTGTGTGTGTGTGTGTGTGTGTGTGTGTGTGTGTGTGTGTGTGTGTGTGTGTGTGTGTGTGTGTGTGTGTGTGTGTGTGTGTGTGTGTGTGTGTGTGCGTGTGCGTGTGTGTGTGTTGTGCAGGACAATGAGTTCAAGCTCTCTCTGTGGTGTGTGTGGGGGGGCGGGGAGGGGAGGGGGGGTGATGATGAGATTTAACGATGCGAGCAGAGTGAGGGTGGAGACGATGGTGAGGGGGAGTTCAGTAAAAGGGGTGCGTGGGGGAGGTGGGGGATTTGGGTTGGGGGGGCTTTAGTCCACAACAGACCGTTATGGCGCCCTCTTGGGAGCTTCCTCCATGGAGCATGGCTAATCCAGAGCAGCCCCCTCTCAGCCTCCTGCTTTACAGCTGACTGGGGAGAAGGAAACACAAGAAAAAAAAAAGAAAAGCCTCCTCTTTGTGGTGTGTGTGTGTGTGTGTGTGTGTGTGTGTGTGTGTGTGTGTGTGTGTGTGTGTGTGTGTGTGTGTGTGTGTGTGTGTGTGTGTGTGTGTGTGTGTGTGTGTGTGTGTGTGTGTGTGTGTGTGTGTGTGTGTGTGCTCGTGCGTGCGTGCGTGTGCAGGCGGGGCCCGCTGGCAGAGAGCCCGCACACTGCAGCTATGTACGGTATGAAAAAAAAGAGCAAATATGGCCCCCTCCCCCCTCACATGGGGGCAGGGACCCCTCAGGGGTCATCGGGGTCACCTGGTCACTGAGTGCAACAGAGAAGGGGTGCATTCTGCAGCGGTAGCGGTCGCTGGTGGAGCGACTTTGACACGTGCATGTCACAAGTCACAACAGCAACATGCATCCACCAAATACCTGGAGACTGTGTCACTGTGCCTGCAGGACAACTTGATGTAACCAGCAGTGTCCTTCCAGATGTAAAGGAGAGGAGTGGGGTTTTCGTGCGTTGTTGTGTGCTGTGTGCGTTATCTGATCCTGTTCATCCAGCAAAATCCCACACTCGTTGGTCGCTCATGGCCTACTTTAAAGGCAGTAGAGACCAGGAGGGTACCAGAGGGTAGCTACCCTAGGGGAGACAGGGAGAACATGCAAATATTTTGAGGATTTTTAAAAATGTTTACCCATGACATGCCTAAAAGAGGGATTCCAGTTGACAGTGGCGGTGGTTAAAAACATGACAAACTAGAAAAGGGCATATATCCCCGCCAGGTTGGGTTGCCTATAGTCAGGGCTGTGTAAATCGTGGGTTGCAGCAGTCTATGACATACCGGTACTGTACGGTGCAACTTTTCACATTTGTGGTGCCCTCTATATGAACAGAAGTGGCAGTGCTTTTGGCGGTGCGTTCCATACAGGCCCCTTCGTTGTGTTCCAATTTGGAGATGATTGGATGTTGCGTTCATGATATATGAAAACGTATTTCAAAAATTAGGAGTAGAATGTCCTCCTTGGCCTATTGGGAGCACGCATGAACATTTTCCCATCACTCGTGCGCATACACACACGCACGCATGCACTCACACACACACACACACACACACACACACACACACACACACACACACACACACACACACACACACACACACACACACACACATGTAGATAATATCTGTCTCCAAGCCTCTCGGCCTGGCGGAGATACCAAGACAACAGCCATATCTCTGGTCCAGATAGGCTGCCTTTTATGGAGGTGTTGTTTTGGACCAATGGTTCTCAAACCTTTTCATTTCAGGGAACCCGGTTTAATATGCATTAAACGCCCACGGACACCCATAACTCTCTGAGCTACAGACCTGTAATTAACCATTTGGTTCCTATTAATAACATAGCTTGGGACCCCCTGGAACCACCTCAAAGACTCTTGGTGGTCCCCGGACACCATTTTGAGAATCACTGGTTTGAACGACTCCCTCTTAGATCCGAAAGCCTTATTGGTGTCAAATGACAAAGTAGTGGAGATAATTTAGGGCTGGTCGATAGGTTTCTGCGTATAATTTGAAGGGCACAACACACAAGCATATACTGTACCTTCTGGCTTGTTCTAGAAAAACGTATTATTCTATTAAACTTATTATTCTAATTATCAGTTTACAGTACAGTATAACCCCTTGGTAAATCAAAACAACTCAGTGTTGCACCATAAGCTGCCTCTAGAAGGTGGAGAATGCATGTTTACCGCAAGGCATTCTAATGAGCCACTATGTGTTCAAGGTGCGTTTGAAAATCAGCCGCTTGGCTACAACACATTGTAATTGCTGCCAAAAGTAGTTGGCCAAAAATACTCGAAAAGATGCATAATAATGCTCCACGCGCAGCTGTGTCCAGAAGTCCCTTTAAACACAGCTGCTGTTGTTGTTGCGTGTGTTGTAAAGCCCTCCGCCCATGCTGTTCCTCCCTGTGCTCCGTCCCTAAAGCTGTCACCTCAACAATGGGCAGTGAAAGAAAGCGTTTCGTGTTCTGTGGACCCTCAGACAACAAAATATCACTCATAAGACAAGCACAGAGCCAAACTTTATTTTTTAGTAGCTTGTAGCATAAAAATCTGACACGACTATTTGAAAATGTGTTAATAACGGTGGGGTCCCGTGTTGAACACTGAGACTATTGTCCTGGCGCTCCTCTGTGCCTGCTGGAGCGATTAAGCACCCAGAGAAGAGATGAGGTACATGGGGAGAGGAGCGGGAGGGGTCCGCTTGATTTGAAGGGGCTTGGGTGGTGGTTTGGAGTGTGTTTCGGGAAGGGGGGGCTCCTGTACACTCTCTCCTTCCATCCCTCTCTCTCTCCCTCTCTCTCTCTCTCTATCTCCCCTCTGTTTTAAATGAGAAGTCGGCAGGAGTAGTTGGAGGCACGCAGTGCATTGCAGCGCTCTGGGGCCATGTGGTTTGTGTTAGCGAGGACAGGGTGTCTGGCACCAGGATGGAGAGTGGGTGGTGCAGAGGGAGTGTAGGTTGTGTGAGGTTGAGAGGTTACAGGACAATTGGATCTCAGATAGAGTGGATGGGATTCCAGGATGAGAAAGACCAGTCGCTTTGTACGTCGCTGTGTTTAGATGCATTTGTGGTGTGGAGTCTCTTTACAGTAGTTCCAGCATGCACACACACGTAAACACAAACAACGGATGCACGCGTGCATGCACGCACTGAGACACACACACACACACACACACACACACACACACACACACACACACACACACACACACACACACAGACACGCACGCACACACACCTCACGCAAACCTCCCTGTGTTTTTCTGCTTGTGTGGACATTCCTTATACTTAGATTTTGTTCCCTAAACCCTAACCCATAACCGGAACCGTACATCTAAGCACTGCCTGTGCTCCGTCCAAAATAACAATCTCCTATAACAAGATTCGCCAAAAGGTTCACACGAGTGACCAAGTTTCTGGGCTTTCTGTTCTTGTAAGGGCATTTGGGTTCACACGAGACAGTATTGAAAACATACTAGTATACACACCTTAACCACATGAACCCTGGCGTCCCTATTCTGGGTCTGGGAATGACATACAGTACTGTACGTAATAGGCAAACATTCAGTGAAAATAGGTGAATACGAAAATAGCAGATCTACAGTATGAATGGTTCCATAGGAATATGGTGTCAGTTGTGGATGAGGTCAAAACGTAAGGGCTGACTCAATTAGAATCATTTAAGGTTCACTTGGTGTTTATTTATTTATTAAGATTTTTTTGGAGGGCTTTTATGCCTTTATTATAGATAGGAAAGTACCAGGCTGACAGGAAATGGGGAGAGAGAGATGGGGAGTGACACGCAGCAAAGGTCATCAGGATTGGGACTCAAACCCGCAACTCGCTGTCAGGCTACATTGTAGCCTAGGTGCCCGGACTGCTAGGCCAGCGGCCCGGGTCGGTCAATTGTGTTTTTGATATATTCATAAAAATCACACACGTGTGAGGTGAGGGGCGCTCTTATCATCATACATCATCATACATCATCTCATTCACATCACAATCTGCGTCCTCACTTTCATCTTCAATGTTTGTGTTTACACAATGTTTGTGTTTACACACAAACTCAAAGATGGCCATTCAAAGTCAATGACATTCAATGTTTGTGTTAACACAATGTTTGTGTGTGCACAAACCCTCAAAGCTGGATATAGGAGGGGTTAGGGGTCAATAAACAGAAATTGCACAGGCAGATATAACAAATTATACAACAGGTCGTTTCGATTGGTTGAAATAGCCATCTAGCCGTGCTTCAAACGATTGATTGATTGATTGATTGATTGATTGAAATATGTATTAACAGTTTGCAGAATTACAGTACATTTCAAGCACAAACTCAATACAAAGACTGTTAACTGTGAGTGGACGACCCAATTAAGCATTACACTTGTTTACAAGAGGGTCCACCATGTTCAATTCATCAAAACATTTAGAGACGTACAAATAGACACTTCTATATAGACAAAGAACAGAACAGGAATTCATCATAAAGGAGGTAAAAAGGGAAAATAAACATATACAGTGCGGGGAAAAAGGGGGTGGAGGGCGGTGGGGGGGGGGGATTCAGATTTTACGGGGGCCAGTTTCGAATTGCAGCCGTCCGTAGGTGCCCTTTGAGAGCGGTTTTGAAGGAGTCAAGGGATTCGCATGTCTTAATGACTGTTGGTAGGGCGTTCCACATTTTGGTGGCATAGGAGCGAAAATAATTTAGTCCCTTGTTTGTGCCGAATCTGGGTTGTACATGGTTCGTTGCACTCCCTCTGGTGTTGTGGGTGTGGACTTCATTAACATTAAGGAAGTATGTAAGACAGGTACATGGGTATGTTGGTGGTGTATCGAATCTTGTGGACCAGACCCATTGCAAGAGGCTGTACTCTGTTGTTGACCCTAAGCCATTCCAGCCTGTCAAAGTGGGCAGGGGTGAGGTGGGTTCGGGGGGTGAGGCCAAGTAGGAGCCTGACCAGTTTGTTTTGGGAACATGATGGAACACCTAATCAAAACATAAAAATCAGCTATGCCGAGTCTCGCTGCTCTCCCAGAGAGGGTTGATAGGCTTGGGTTTTTTTAGGGACATTTTCGGTCATAGTGGCTACATTTGTCATTAAAACATTGTGATGTTTTTAGCAAATATCTTAGTTATAATGACATTTGGTTGACGTGGGTTGTATAAATGCAATATTACACTCAAGGGCCGTGCTGCTTACAGAACTCACCTACCGGAACGTTCCTGCAGCAACGCAGGCGTGACATTAATGATGGTAAAACACTCTCTTGTGTAACATTGCTTCATTAACCATCCTGGCATCCCTATGCTATGAATATCATAATAGGCGAAGATTTATACAAGATGAATTCACGATATTTTCAATATGAAAAGATGTACCAGATGTATTTGACAGTCATTGACTGTATCATGAGCATTCATTTAACTCAATGTAAGAATGGATCAGTATTTCCAAGGGGAGGAGTTAAAGTGTTTAGACATTATTACACTATCAGTTCAATGTAAGGGTCCATGTTTACTTTCTCTGTGTTGAATAAACACTCAGGAGTTTGTACTGTATGTAATGGACAATACTACGAAAATGTTGTGATGTCTTTTCGACAGGATAAATCACAGCAGACCACCATTTCACACCATTATAGGCTGGTCCTACTATGAGAACTATTCCAAAGAGTGACTGAATGACTTACAACTCAAGACATGTGTGTTTTCACACATGGAATTTGCTGTGATCATTGAGAAGAGAACTACGGTATTTCATAATGGCACTTCACTTCATTGATACTTACTGTTGTCATTCATACTGTCATATTACGTCATGAAATCCCTTGATGGATTGTGAAATCAAAACAATGGGCTAGTTTATTTCACAACCCTAGAATATAAAAATCACACCGTGTGAAGTGAGGGGCGCTCTTATCATTATACATCATCATACATCAACTCATGAACAACTGAATTTATGTGATTGGTTAGCCGATTTGCTCGTCTACATATAGTTTCCCTTCATTGTCAATGGCAATTCTTGTTTGTGTTGCCACAAAGTTACACCATATTTGAGGCAGATATGACCTAATTTCTCCTTTCATTGTCAATGGCAAATATGAGATGTGTGGAGACAAAAGCTGTATATAGGAGGGGCGCCCCTCAAAAATATGTACCATGTGATACCTAAACAATCTATTTTACAGGAAAGGTGAGTATTTTCTTGTCCCCGGGGGAGAGGGAATTGTTTTTCAGCTTCACCCCGCTGATGGCTGATCAGAAGGCTTTGATGGGGAGGAGCTGTTTGTCAGGGGTTAAGTGAACACCTTGACACGTATACTGGGACCGTTACCCACTCGGCAACAGTCGCACCAACCTGACCTTTATGTTAATAGTAAAGCAGGTCATAATATGCAAAACATGTTCATGATAGGACTCTCTAAACATGATTTATCAACAACGTATGCAGCTGGAGCAGATGATGGCGTTTCCGTCAGCGGGAGACTCGGACCAGGAGAGCGTATCTGCGGAGCACCTCCGCCTGCAGAATGAGGAGAGGGCCTACAGGGTCAAACTGCGGGCCTACCAGGAAGGTCAACAGAGACAGGCCCTGCTGGTCCAGAAGCTGCAGACCAAGGTATAGAGGTCAATGTTTCAGACATCATTGCACAGGAGAACACATTTTCATGGGTCCCTTCGTTTTTTGTTTCCTACATTTTGTTTTTAATTATTATAATTTTCCACAAAGAAATCCCCAAAAAGCTTTCATGAAATAATACCAAATTTAAGTAATTTCTTGAATAAATACAGTTTGTTTAAGAAATTCCATAAATTAGAAAACAAATGTTTAAGAACTAGTGAAAATAGCCGATCTACAAGCTCACAACGTGGCGCGAAGCGACGCGTTGTGTGATTGTAGATCTGCTGTTTTCACTAGTTTGGGTCCCGGGCGAACGTCTAATCTCTCTTTCGGGTCTCCACCTGAAAAGTTTGGAAACCACTGATCTAGTGGCCAGACGACCAGAGGTCTCTGCTCATGTTGAGAACAACGCAGCGTGTTTGTTTTGGCACCAGGTTCTTCAGTATAAGAAAAGGTGTGGTGAGCTAGAAGAGCACGTCTTGGAGAAGACCTCAGAGTCGGAGAAGCTACGATTGTTGGTAAGTCAAAGGAGGAGACTGTATCATCACCTTTTCAGCTTTCATTTATTTGTCACATCACATGTTAGGTGTAAAGGTGGTGTTTTCGTGCAAGCTCCATCATTTTGTAGTATTCCATGAGAAGGGAGAGGAGATACAATGTTATGTTATAAAGAGATATACATACATACATACATACATACATACATACATACATACATACATACATACATACATACATACATACATACATACATACATACATACATACATACATACATACATACATACATACATACATACATACAGATAGCAGGTGATGTTTAGAACATTAGCATCATATGCAGGTGTGTACATTTATCAAAAGCCATCTCAGGTGAAACCACACCAGGTAAATCTGCATAAAGTGAATTTAATATACATGACGGGGGGTAATCCGGGGGGATAATCGAACATAGGGACACTATACTCCGCTCAACTACAGTAAGTACTGTATATGGGGTTTAAGTGTTTAATTGACACCCTAACATGCACTGCACTTTCATGCATTTTAGAGATGGTAGAATCGCAACGCTTAATTGCTTGAATTCCCATTATCCATTCATATATAACTGTCAACTGAAGGCATTTTGACAACAAATTAGCATTTTGAAATTATACATTTGAATCTACTACTTCATTCCTTTCCCAGTTTATGTTAACACGTTTGCTAATGCAAGTCAGGCTGTTAAATGCGCGAGCATAATAAATAATTTAGGGAGAAGGCTGCTGTGTACTGAAGTGTGAGCCCGGTGCCAGTCGGAGGTGTTGTTTGTGTGTTCAGCTGCAGGCTCACGTGGACACGGCCCAGCGTCACCAAAGGACAGAGCAGGACCTCAATATGGCGCTTCAGAGCAAGACGGCTCGCCTGGAGGAGGAACAGAAGCGGTGAGCGCCGTGTGACGTGGGCAGTGGAAGGCAGCCTGGGTACACGGGAAAATAACGAAGCTCCTGCAGAACCCGCTGGCGACACGCGCTTTTTGTGCAGGGGCGTTTATGGAGAAAATATGCTAAAATGTAGGGAGCCTGAAATCAGAACAGCCCATACCAAGCAGGGGATTTTTCTAAATGTCTCAATTATTTAAAAAAAACTGCATGATCTACAATGTGGCGTGATGTGATATAACACGTTCTGAGGTTGTAGATCGGCTACTTCACTTGAAAAGCCAAAGAATAAAATAGGGGTTAAGTGGTCAACGAAAAAACAACAATAAATTCACCGACATGTTCGAAAAGGAACTTTCTGTTCCTCATTGAGAGGCAAAAAACAACCCGTCCGAAATGCTTCTGAGAAGTGTGCAATCCAGAGGCATTCCCAGCACTTCTCCCGGCTTTTCCACAGTATTTTTTTTGTTTTCCATGCGGAGACTGGAAGGAGAGGACCTGGGGGAACGCCGAACCCTGGCCTTGGTAGATAATGTCAGCATCCAATTTGTCAGAGTTAATTAGTGAGACCGGCGGTTGGCTGCCTCCACCAAGACACTTTAATGATGCCTCACACTGAGCGGGGGCCGACCTCCACACCTGATGCCAGCTTTTAAAGCCCCGTGATTTATGGCGTTGCAGAGCTCTAATTGAAACGGTTATGGGCAGAAACCAATGTGCGCGCCAAGGCCCCGGTCACTCCTACTGCCTGGGAGTCGCTCGCCACACGGGGAACAGAGTCGGCAACACTCTGAACCTAGTTACCTGTTGCTCATGTATTCTGGGAAACGCACCCCCTCCCATCCTCCCTTCCTTTCTTCTCGTTTCCCTCTAACCACAGTGTCATACACGCAAACACTGGTTTGGCTCTCTCTCAAACAGATAGCTGAACATGGAGGGAGCTGGCACGCTCCGCTGTGACAGGGTGTGTGCGGAGCGTGAGAGTGATGTAAACATTTTTGCAAATGACTCTTACAAGCAAATCTGTTTGAAATTAGGAGCGAGTTGACACAGACTTTATAAAACTGTCACACATGTTCACTCACTGCGAGCGTGGCTGGCGAGGGTGGATCTAAAGCTGGGATTATGGGGCCATAAATGTAGGAGGGCCACAGCGGCCACACGAATGATGGAGTCAGGGTGGCTGGGGAGGAAGAGGAAAGGGAGGGGGGTGCTGGGGGGCTTGGGGGGGAAGTTACAATAGCGTTTGGCAGGTTATCTTATGCCTACTGGCTGCTGGTACTCAACCCTGCAGTACTTGAGTCTATATACTCTTGGTCATATATTCTTCAACTTCAAGTAAATGTTTCTCTCTCAAATTATATTATGTAAATTATAATCGTATTAATATTATGTGAAGTATTCAAAGGTACTTTCAAAAGAATACTTCAGTATTTATGTGTACAAATTACATTAATTAAATAAGTACATTTTCTTTTTAATATTTCATTAGAGCTTATTGTACTTGTAGTGGTGTCAAAAGTGACGTGAACAGATTGTGGCTGGGTGGTAACTGAACATTTATCAAAATGTTGTAAAACACAGAAGCCTCAGCGAACATTCAGTGAAAAATAGGTGATCTAAATGAAGGGCAGTGTAAGTGGTTATCCACTAATACAAATACTCAAGTAAAGTACAGACTCTTAAATGTACTTAACTACAGCACTCAAATAAATACTTGGTAATTACTTTTTTACTGTCCACCACTGAGTCAGCGTGGCCAGGGAGGAAGAGGAAGTGGAGGAGGCCAGGTACAACACAGCGTTTGGCAGGTGAGGGTCTTGTGCCTATTGGCAACTGGATAACGAGGCCGCTCTTTTCCCCAGGTGCGCTGACCTCAGCCAGGTCAACTCCATGCTCAGGGAACAGCTGGGGCGAGCAGGCGTAGCCAACCAGGGCCTCACAGCGAGCCTGAGGAAGGCCCTCGAGGACGCTGAGCTGAAGGACAGCCGTCTGCGCAGAGAGCAGGAGGTGAGCTGGTTCCCTCTCCTCTCCTCTCCTCTCCTCTCCTCTCCTCTCCTCTCCTCTCCTCTCCTCTCCACGGAAAGATTGCACAATTAAACCCCCACTGAGTTCACATGGGGTAGGAATTCCATTCATAGCCCTGTTTTGTCAATTCGCCCTCATTCGTTTTTGTTTTTTATTTTTTCTCCTTAATTTCATTGCTATGATTTTTGAGCTGATGTTTCCTGTGAAAACATTCCAATCGCTGAAAGAAGGGGGGAAATTCTTTCTTTCTTTCTTTTAGCACAGCACAAACAATCTGGCGTCCATGCTGTAAACGGGCCTCAATTGTTGATACAGGAAAAGCCAGTTGTTTGTATGCGTTTCCAGTGTGTCCACAAGTGTCGACGTTGTATCTTGTTTGGGATCACATGGGATCACGCGAGATCTATACTGTAGTGCACTTACTGTAGATGTTGAGCATCACCCATGAAAGCCATCACCAGCTACCCTCCAGTCTCCTCACGTCTCCTTGTCGCCTTGTCTCCCCCTCCAGACGTGCTCCTCCCGGCTGGGTCGCGAGCAGGCCCGCGTCAGAGCGTTGTGGCGCCAGGCCGCCTCCCTGCGGAGCACTTTCACCCAGCTAAGGACTTTCACTGACAGGTGAGGACGGGCACACAGCCAGAATCCCCTCCTGAAACTCAGGATTCCACAGCTATACCCCCCTCCCCTAACCCTCAACCCTCCAACCACAGCCATCCATCCCAGCCAGGGGATCAAAGTGAGGGGGGTTGGAGGGGGTTGCCTGCTCCCCTGCTCATTGTTACTTCACCGAGGGACAGATGGTTTAAGGTGCCTCTGCTCGCTCTTGGAGTCATCCATCAGAAGCGAGCTGAACCCTATAGGACTTGGCTTATGTCATACCGAGCCGCGGTGAGCGGCACTACGGGGTAATTTGCAATAATAGAGATTACTCAGTTCATGGACAGCCACGATCACGTCGGAGGCTCTTAAGTCGCTCAGGAGACGAGTTCAAAGTGAGCCACAGCCCTGGAGCTTAATCGCTACAGGCATCCGTTTTGTTCAAATACAAACAGACTGCTTTCTAATTAGACTGATGGCTCACAAATGTACGAACAAAAAACAGAAGGTCTGCTTCCTTTACCCCTTCAGATCTTTGACGAGTAGTGTCGTGCCCCCCAGCCCCCCCTCCCTAAAATGTTGACGCCACACGCGTCGTGTCTCTCGTCCGTAGGACACTCTCCGACATGCGTGGGGAGTGCGTCACCGCCGGCCGCCAGCTGCATGTGGCCTGCGTGAGCCTGGAGGCCGCAGCGACGCAGCAGAGTGCCTCCAGTGGCGTGGAGGTGCCCGTGCTGGAGAGACAGCTGAAGGACAAGCTAAAGGAAGCCATGCAGCTGCAGGGACGCTGGGAGGCAGAGAAAGTAGAGCTCAACTCCAGGTACAGGAGTTCACCAGGAGCTTACTTCCTGTGTTTTGTGTTGTGTTGTGTTGTGTTGTGTTGTGTTGTGTTCTGTCTCTGTCTCTGTCTCTGTCTCTGTCTCTGTCTCTGTCTCTGTCTCAGTCTCAGTCTCAGTCTCAGTCTCAGTCTCAGTCTCAGTCTCTGTCTCTGTCTCTGTCTCTGTCTCTGTCTCTGTCTCTGTCTCTCTCTCTCTCTCTCTCTCTCTCTCTCTCTCTCTCTCTCTCTCTCTTTTCAAGGGTTCTAGAGTCTTACTTAGCAGATGTTTGGGTCGTTGCTTGCCGATCATGAAGGAGCATGCAAGACATGAAAGAGCATAGGAAACATTACTTGTAATGTTTGTGCAGAAGGTCATACAATTCTGTGATCAACGGCAGCATTCGCAGCCCTTCCATGATTGACACGGGAGCCGAATTTGATCTGCAGCAAAATGGATCCCCACCGCCTGCCACACACGCACACCTCCCCGATCTCTTCCAATTCGACTTTGATCAGTGGAGGTGCACACAACAGGGACATTCTTATGTGAAGCACAACTGTGAGATTAATGTAGAGGCGAAAAAGACAAAGCGTTCCCTGTTGTATCATCTCCTGTGCTCTTTAGCCAGAGGAGCTTGAGAATATCAAAACTACTGACAAGTGGCCTTTGTGCATTAGACTGCAGTTAGCTTTTGATCTTATCAAATGTCAACTATGATCTTGTTGGTATCTTAGTGAGTTCTGCAGAGAATATGATAGCATTGATGGTCTCCTCTTTTGCGCGTGTTTGTATGTGTTATATATGGGCTTGTGTGTAACGGCACTGTGTGCATGCGTGCGTGCATCTGCGCGGGCGTCTGTGTGTTTGTGTGTTTGTGTGGTGTATCCAGGATCCTGGAGCTGACCGACATGGTGAAGCACCTCCGCAGCCAGGGCAGTGAGAAGGACGCGAGCCTCGGCACCATGCAGATCAGCCTGGACAAGATGGTGGGACCCTGGGGATCGGGGCTGGACGGGGGTGGGGCTGCAGGATGGGGGCGTAGTGGGTGGGGGATAAACCGGGGAGAGAGAGAGAGAGAGGAGGTGGAGGATGTAGTCTGGACCCCTAGTCTTCTTGATAATCTCCAAGACTTCCTCGTCTGCCGGCCCGTGGTCTGGCGAATGTCATGGGTGCTCGATGTGTGCTTATCTGACTTCAATGGTTTCCTGCACAGGAGACGAGCCGAGCGGAGGACAGGGTGGAGATGGATGCCCTCCGCGAGGACATCCAAGGCCTCCAGCAAGTCTTACGTCATGTTCACCAGGTCAGAGCACAACTATGCACAGGCTTTTTTTTTGTTTATTTTTGTTTTTCTCTTTTCCTATAATGAAAATCGAGGTTCTTTCTTTCTCCCTTCATGTGCCTTCTGTCCAGTTGGTTGGTGAGGAAAGTGACAGCGGTGGCTCTGATGCCACGTCCATGTCTTCTCCTCTCTGTGGCCGCTCTCCCCAGAGGAACAGTGTGGTGGTGACCCTACAGAGTGCCCTCTCCCAGCGACACAAACAAACACAGGTGTGACACACAGTCAAACCATTGGTCGGGAGTCTCAGGACAGGACCCATTTTGGGGTTGTGGAGCCATTTTTATTGGTCGCGAATAAATATTAATTTCTTTGCATTTCGTTCAATATGTTTCTATTTATTATATGTTTCTATTTATACATTTTTAGAACCCCCCCCCCCCCCCAAAAAAAAGAAAAATACAAATAAATACATAAATAAATAAACCATACAAAATAGCAGATCTACAAGCTTGCAACCCTCTTTTCACTGTTCAATACTACTTTAAGTGGTTAATTCATAATTCATCTTTTTGTAAGGGTCCTGATGGGGAGACACCAAAGTTATGTTTTGGGTCTCAGCTGAAAAGGACTACAGGAAAATGTATAGGATAGGAATTATCCTGTCCAGAATGTGTTCAGATAAGCTATACACGGATGGGCAAACTGTAAGCTATAACGGCAACAAACCAAACCAATCAACCTCCATAATGCAGGACCTGCGCAGCCGCCTGGACGCGGCCCTGGAGCAGGCGGACACGCTGCGCAGCCACCTGCAGGAGCGGGAGGAGGAGAGGAGGGAGCTGGAGCGCCGCATCCAGGAGCTGCAGAGGAAAGCCCTGGAGGAGAGTCTCCAGGAGAGCAGCAGATATCGCTCCTCCTTGGAGCGCCTCTCCAGGTATACTGGACATCTGCTGTTCATTTCACTCTGAGAGTATATCGCTCCTCCTTGGAGCGCCTCTCCAGGTATACTGGACGTTAGTTTTTTATTCCTAGGATAGCTCAGGTTTAGGAGCGCTCGTTTTACCACTCTTTTACTACCGCGGATTTTTTAATAGTTTTTGGATTAAGGTTGGTGAGGGGTACGTTAATAGTTTTTGGATTAAGGTTGGTGAGGGGTGCGTTGCTCCCCTGCTTGCGGTTATGTTTAGGTTAGAGTTAGAGATAGGGTTAGTACTAGTCATAGAGTACTAGTAGGCATAAACACTTGTGTGTGGTCCAAAACACAGCCCAGCGCTTCCTACTCCACTGACAACCAATCACAGCGCTCCAAATTCCCTCCCATCATAGGAATAAAAAACTCGCATACTGGACACCTGCTGTTCATTTCACTATATTATACCAATGTAACCAATTTGTATACTTACACCAGGATGAATGAACACTGAGCGGTGTGTGTATAGAAGACTGTTGGTTCATGGACCCATTTGTGGGGGTTGTGGACATATTTTCTATTTATAAGATTTTCATGAATCAAAAACAAAATTCGTTTTTGAATGATTTGTTCAGTTGTTTCATCAAAAAATGTAATAAAAATCAAAGAAATTCCATAAATTAGAAAACAAAATGTTTAAGAATTGTGAAAATACTCGATCTACAAGCTCACCACCCGACACGAAGCGTCGCGTGGTGAGCTTGTAGATCTGCTATTAACACTAGTTTGGGTCCTGGGCATACATCTAATTTCTCTTTTGGGTCTTGAGCTAAAAGGTTTGTGAACCACTGCTCTAGTTGCATGAGGATAAATGAACACTGAGGGTTTGTGTACAAGACAGATCTGGACTAATCTGAGTTCCCAGAAGTTTAGATCTGGACTAGTTTTTGTTCAGGCCTTTGCTGTGATGAGTACCATGGCATGATTATGAATGAACTGATTGGTTTCCATTCAGAAATCTTGATCCCGCCGGGTCATTCTAATCTTCACACAGACTATCACATCAAAGCATTAACAAAACCAATCACGCAATCCCATAAAATACAATAGTATATTTCTCATCCAAAAGGTATGACTTGTGTGCCGTGGCTCTGTTCCGCTAGTGTAATCTGTACATAAACAGTAAAGTCCCTTACCCTATATACACGGTCCAGTGTTTACAAATATACACTGGGACGACATACAAGCACCGTGCCGAAAATAAACCATAATGAAAAACACACAGTTTGCATAAAATATACTTTTCAGTAGTATTCATTTAAAGTAAAATGTGCTTTGCATTCTTTTTCAACCAACCATCATGCATTATGAAGAAGAGGATGATTACTGTAATATGGAAACACGGAGGTCGACTTTGTCTTTCTCACGCTCTGTCTGTCTGTCTGTCTGTCTGTCTGTCTGTCTGTCTGTCTGTCTGTCTGTCTGCCTGTCTGCCTGCCTGCCTGCCTGTCTGTCTGCCTGCCTGCCTGTCTGTGGCAGTGAGAAGGTGGGTGTGGAGAAGCTCCTGGCGGGCCTCCAGGAGGAGGTGGACTCCCAGCATGCAGAGCTGGAGGTGCTGCGGGGCTCGTTGCTGGAGCTCCAGAGACAGAGGGACCTCCTCAGGCAGCAGAGGGACGACCTGGAGAGGCAGCTGGCACGGCAGCGCACAGAGGCTCAGAGAGGGTGCAGTCAAGCACACACACCGCACGCACGCACACATTCGCTCACATGCACACATTCGCTCACATGCACACACGCACGCACGCACACGCACGCACACACACACATTTGTAATACTGTACTTGGATCAACATTTTACGAATGCCATTTTTACACACAAAAAAGGCATTTTTAACCCTAATATGATAATGAATAAACAAGTACCCAGGAGTCCCCAGAACTTTTTTGTTATATTTAAATGTCTTACTGTACCTCCGTGCTGTTAAACATTTTTTGACTAATAAAGTATTCACTCAATCCATCAAAATCCTATAGCCGAAAATAGCTGATCTACCACCAGCTCATCCGTTGCCGTTGTGAACTTAGACCAGCAAGTATAAATAAGGCATAAGATAAACCCTAACTCTCTCTCTCTCTCTCTCTCTCTCGTGAGGTTTTCCTTGCTACATAGTCATACAGTAAATGTGATTAGCAGAGAATGAGAGCAGGGCATGCAACGCAGCACAAAAGAAACTCGGTAGTGTTCTGGCCTTTGGCATCTCCAATCTCTCAAAGTGGAAATAGATTACTGTTAAGGGACTGTTCATATAAATAATCTACAGTTTGTGCTTTGTGTTTATGTGCTTGTGTGCTTGTGTGTGTGTGTGTGTGTGTGTGTGTGTGTGTGTGTGCGTGTGCGTGTGCGTGTGCGTGTGCGCGTGCGCGTGCGCGTGCGTGCGTGTTTCAGTGATAGGAGTCTGGAGCAGCTGGAGGGGAAACACTCTGATGTGCGCAGGGAGCTGGTGAAGCTGAAGGAGGCTGTGAGTCAGCTCACCCTGCAGAAGGAGCTGCTGGAAGATGACAAGGCCAGCCTGGCCATGGCCCTCAATAAGGTACACTACACCTGGCCCTGGCTCTCAGCAAGGTACACTACACCTGGCCCTGGCCCTCAACAAGGTACACTACACCTGGCCCTGGCTCTCAGCAAGGTACACTACACCTGGCCCTGGCTCTCAGCAAGGTACACTACACCTGGCCCTGGCCCTCAACAAGGTACACTACACCTGGCCCTGGCTCTCAGCAAGGTACACTGCACCTGGCCCTGGCTCTCAGCAAGGTACACTACACCTGGCCCTGGCTCTCAACAAGGTACACTACACCTGGCCCTGGCTCTCAGCAAGGTACACTACACCTGGCCCTGGCTCTCAGTAAGGTACACTACACCTGGCCCTGGCTCTCAACAAGGTACACTACACCTGGCCCTGGCTCTCAGCAAGGTACACTACACCTGGCCCTGGCTCTCAGTAAGGTACACTACACCTGGCCCTGGCTCTCAACAAGGTACACTACACCTGGCCCTGGCTCTCAGTAAGGTACACTACACCTGGCCCTGTCTCTCAGTAAGGTACACTACACCTGGCCCTGGCTCTCAACAAGGTACACTACACCTGGCTCTCAGTAAGGTACACTACACCTGGCCCTGTCTCTCAGTAAGGTACACTACACCTGGCCCTGGCTCTCAGCAAGGTACACTACACCTGGCTCTCAGCAAGGTACACTACACCTGGCCCTGGCCCTCAACAAGGTACACTACACCTGGCTCTGGCTCTCAGCAAGGTACACTACACCTGGCCCTGGCTCTCAGCAAGGTACACTACACCTGGCCCTGGCCCTCAGCAAGGTACACTACACCTGGCCCTGGCCCTCAGCAAGGTACAGTAGGCCAGTTTGACATTGTCTCTGAGTTAAAATGGTGAGAATAGCCGATCTACAAGCACACAACGCGCAGTCTACACTCAAATCCTCAGTGTCCATTTAAAGTGGGTGTAAGTGATATTTATTTCTTAAAATTAAATAGCTCTCAATACTGATAGCAATCATATAGAGTTTGTTCAGTAATATTCAGAAAATAATGTTTTTTTTGCTTAGGATACCAATTTTATCCAGTCATGAGAGAACAATTGAAATTGGAAGTGATTATACAAAACAATTAAAAAAGAAAAGAGCAGACATAATTTCACTGAAACACTATCAAATGACTGCTTATAAATGATCTTTGTATGCTTCTCTCTCCTGATTATATGTTCCACTCCACAGATGGAATACCAGAGTGCTGAGCAAGAGTTGGCCCTCACCAAACTGCAGAGCCAGGATGCTGCCCTAAGGGACTCTCTAGCCAAAATGTCTGCCCTGAGCGAAGGCTTAGCCAACGACAAGGTGGAACTCAACCACCTTCTGCTGCAGGTCAGCCACCACAGCATGTTTTTCTCCTGGAACGTTGGTGCAAGTTGCACCCATTTCTTCCTAATTTAGTCGTCATGCCAATTCCCAATTCCCTGCGTATTCTAGTCCCTTGTCACTGCCATCTCCTACAGTTGGTCCTGTAGGGAGAGCAAGGCCATCTTCCTTCTGATACGCGTACCCTGTCAAGGCAGCTTCTTGTCATCTGACAGTGTGGAGTTTCACTGGGAAGACAATGGATGCAGAGGAACACGCGGGCAGTTCTCCCAGTCATAATTGCCATTTATGTATTTTGTTCTTGTTTGCTTCCAGTCAGAGGGGGAGAAAGTGGAGCTGGCTGAACGCAGACGGGAGGCTGAACTAGAGCGGGCGGCAGCCAGGGAGGAGACGGGGCGCCTGCAACAGGAGCTGATGTGCCTGACGGCCGAGAGGCGCGCCCTGGAGAGCTCCTACGGCCACCTGCAGGAGGCGCGTCAGAGACAGCAGGCCGAGCTCAGCCTGCTGCAGAAGGAGAACACTCAGGCCCTGGAGCAGCATGCACAGGTCAGAACCCCGGACCCCCCGAGGGCCCCCCTCTCTTCAGCCACACCACCGCCTCCCTTCACCTCCCCTCCCATCCCAGCTCCCACCACCTGGGAGATCCATGCTGAGAATTATTAACAGCTTTCAGCAGGTTTACAGGACTTGTTGTCACATTAAAACTAATAGGAGATATTGGACACATCTGCCACGGCACTCAACACCTCCCACCCCACTGAATGGGATACGAAGGGGTGTTTGGGGCCTTCGCTGTGTTTTATGAGCGGCCTGGGACAGCGGAGGCAGGGGATCCTTGTGCACAAATGTGAGCTGGGAAGGATAAATAGATATTACAGACATTTAATATCCGAGCAGAAGAGTGTAAGTGACAGAGGCAATAAATTAGCACTTACAGTACTTTACATGCCCACCTCCTTCGAAAGCCTGTTTCCTCTCTCTCCTCTAGGAATGGAAGGAATTCCGTTCTGTTTTATTATCTGTTCTGGAGTGTGAAACTGGGGATATACACGTCGATCTCTGCAGGGACTTCTGCAGCTCCACACAGTTCTTTGACAAATCTCCTCCAAACATTTTCAGACAGCTTACCTGTGAAAATAAATGGACCGTGTCTAAAACAAGCCTTGCAAAATGGCCTCGCTCTCGCCAAGGCTTGGGAGCTTATTGGGAGCTATTCATATCCATAACATCGGTGCAATGCGTCCACTTACATCGACCCATTTTGAAACCATATTTACCCAAGGAGAGGCTGAGAGACACCGTGCACTAATATTTGGTTAGTTTGTTTTCAACAAATTGCAGTGATTATTGCATTTCCAACACTGCTATTGTACTGAAACTGTAGAAGTTGGAGGGGGCCGTTTGCAGTGCATACCTTTGAGGGATGTGTTATACTTTGTCAGGAAGTGGCCTTTAAGATGCAGCGGGGAACACTATAGAGTTACAGGGAACTATTGGGCCATCTTGAGAGCTGACAGCTCGTGGTAAACAACTCATCCAGTCTTGATTCAAACCAGCAGACTACAACCTTTGAGACTCACAGGAAGCTGCATGAAAAAAAGTGAGCAGATTTCAAACTGTTTAATCGTATTTGCGGTTGGCAAAGGTCTGCCATTATAGTAAAATATTGCTACTGTTAAGGTTGTCAGGGATTTTGGTCCTATGCTACCAGAAAGTAAAGATTGCACCTCAAATGGCCTCATATTGGTTGTACTGAAAACAGAACTGTATTTGTGTGGAAACTGAATTCCTATTAAAACTATTAGGGTACAAAGCTGTCTTTGTACTAAGTTTGAAAGAAGAAGAAGAAAAAAAAGAAAACATTGCATGTACATATTTGTCTAATTCACCTAGGTCCAAATTATCATAGTGATTTGATGGGTTATTGAAAAATTGTTTCAACCCCATTAATCATTTATTTTGTTGTTGCTTCGGGCAATGCATCTGGTATGATTGTTATGAATTCTTCTAACGTGCCATTTGACATATAATCAGCCTTCCTGAAATGTTAGAGCATGTTTAATTTTCTGCATTGTAAACTCGGATTCATACTTGGTTGCGTGCTGTGTTGCGCACCGAAAATAGACGATCTGCAAGCTCACGGCATGTCGCGGCATGACATGTTGTGATCTTGTAGAACGGCTATTTTCGGTGTGCAACACGGCACGCAACTTAGTATAAATCAGGCGTAACGGTGAAATAGGGGGCATGCCGAGTTCAGTGTCAGGACAAGAAAAAAGCGATCCCGTCCCAAATGAGCTTCTGGAGTACATAGAAGGTTTGAGAAGGGGGGGGGGGGATAATCCGCGAAGAGTTCCCACCATAGCACCAGTCCAAAGTTTTTACATTCCACCAAAAGCATGTAAACTATTCCTAATTATACTTCTAATCTAATTATATTTCTTATTATAGTTATTTCTTTCTCCATGCGGTATAATGTACTATATATAAATCACGGTATTGTTGCCAGGGGGTGTCATGTGTGTGTGTTGATCTCCAGTGTCATGTGTGTGTGTTGATCTCCAGGCCAACAGGCAGATGCAGGCCTTGTCGGAGCAGCTGTGTGCTTGCAGGAAGGAGCTGGACACGCAGACCACAGCTCTGCACAGAGCCACGCAGGATAGGGAGGCCACGGCCAAGGACAGGGCTGCTCTGGACGTCCAACTGACCTCTGCTGAGCGCAAGGCCTGGGGACTGACACAGGAGCTGGCTGTGTTAAGGTGCAGGGAGCTGTGTGTGTGTGTGTGTGTGTGTGTGTGTGTGCGTGTGTGCGCGTGTGTGTGTGTGTGTGTGTGACTGTGTGTGCGCGTGTGCGCGTGTACGTGTGTGTGTGTGTGTGTGTGTGTGTGCTTGTGTCTGTGGGTATTTGTCTTAGTCAGACCCACAGGCAGTGTGTACTCAAGGTATTTTGGAGCCTCGGAGCATATTTCATGTACTGAAGCACTCTGTGTCTCGTGTAACAAGAGGCTTTAAGTAGTATGGTTTTATTTGGAAACTATGCCAACCATGGATCATTGGCTTTTATGACCTTCTGCACCTAGGGTTTCAAAGGTCTCGTTTTTTTCCTCGGTGCTCCAACCACTTTTACCGCTATGTTCCATGCAGGACGGAGAAGGATTCCTTGGAGACGGCTCTGTTTGAGAGCCAGGAGCTCGCCTCGTCTCTGGAGGGGGAGCGTGCCAGGCTGGAGGCGGAGAGGCGCGGCCTGCGGCTAGCTAACGAGGTCCTGACGTGTGAGTAGTCCACCCCCCACCCACACCTGCACGCACGCACGCACGCACGCACGCACGCACGCACGCACACACGCACGCACCAGAGCCACAGCCGGAGTCCTCCCCAACAAGCCACCAGAGATCCATATTTCAGCTGTGAGCTCCGCAGCAGCTGGGCTGAGGGATCACTGCAGTCCCCCTCTCAGCTGACCAGCACCCCCCCCCCCCCCCCCCCCCCCAACACACACACACACACACACACCACACCCACCACTACGTCACCCCGACAGGCATGGATAAGCAAGCTCCATAAAAAAGTTACAGATGAACCCCGGCGCACATAAATATAATTGAGTCTAAACCTGGCAACGTCTCACCGGCCTCACTACGAGCCCTCGTACACGTGTCCGTCCCAATGATCTGCCGCAGTGTTTTTGATCGGGTGTGTGCGTGTTTGGATGTGTCCGTGCAGGTGATGCTGCTCGGATGCGGGCGGAGGCCGAGGGGCAGGCAGTGCGGGCGGTGCAGGAGCGAGGGGTCTTGGAGGACAAGCTGGCGCAGGTGGAGAGGAGTGGCCAGGCCACCCGGAACAACAGGGAGCAGATTCACACAGAGCAGCTGGAGGCTGCACACAGGGACAAGGTACCGTGAGGGGCTCATCACACAGGGACAAGGTACCGTGAGGGGCTCATCACACAGGGACAAGGTACCGTGAGGGGCTCATCACACAGGGACAAGGTACCGTGAGGGGCTCATCACACAGGGACAAGGTACCGTGAGGGGCTCATCACTCATGGTCATCATGTTAACACACAGTCAGGGTATGGGTGGGTACATACAGTACTGTATGCCAAAACCCTCTCAAGCCCCATTATGCTGCACAAATGCAGTGAATTTTACTCGTGTGCACATTCATACATCACATTAATAGCGGTGTAGTGTGTGTGTGTGTGTGTGTGTGTGTGTGTGTGTGTGTGTGTGTGTGTGCGTGTGTGCGCGTGCGTGCGTGTGTGTTTTCCCATGCATGTACCTGTTTGTACTGTATGTGCGTACCCTTTTCAATTTTCGTACCTTTTTGTATGCATGTACTTTTATTTGTGTACCTTTTGAGTGGGTTACATTTTGTATGTGTGTACCGTTTATTGCGAACGCAGTGAGTTGCGAACGCAGTGAGCACTAACTATGAGACCTAGCAGAACATTTCTGTGTGTCTGTCTGTCTGTCTGTCTGTGTGTGTGTGTGTCACGCTGTAACACCACCCGCCCGCCACCAGAGGGCGCAGCTGTATCACACACAAAACACACACACACACACACACACACACACACACACACACACACACACACACAAAACTTAACTTAAAAAGAAAAAACTTTAAAAAAACAAAACTAAAAACTTTAAAAAGTACATAATTTATTCTTGTTATTGCAATTTACGAGCTGCGTTCGCTTCCTGCGTACCTTGTACCTTTTTGTGCTCTTCATACCTTTTTATGTATGTGTACCTTTTGCGCTTCGCGTCTTCATGCGTGCTTTCGGCGGTGGACAGGAGCAGCAGCATGCGGAGCTGACGCTGCAGAGGGAGCAGGTCGAGGAGCAGCTGCAGAGCCGCTGTGAGGAGCAGCGCGTGCGCAGCCAGGCCGAGCTGCAGCAGCTGCAGGAGGAGCTGGCGAGGCTGCAGCACGACTGCAACCACAGCCTCCTGCAGGCCGAGAGTCACAAGCAGCAGGTGTGTGTGTGTGATTGTTTGATTTGGCAGGCTTTTGATTTTGTCATGACTTTGTTATGACTGATTATAATAATAAAATACAATTACTATTTTTTACTAGAAATATCAGTTGTCAAGGACTTCCAAAATTGCTATCGGCATCAGACCCAGTAATCCAGGATTGGGCAGGCTCTTTGCACTGTGCCTAAAACGTATTGGGTGACCCTGATCGTTGTTGCTTGCCATCCAGGAGTTGTCCCAGAAGGAGGCCGAGAAGGCTGCTCTAACAGAGCGACTAGCAGCCCTGCAGCAAGACCTGGACACAGCAGGCATGGAGATGGAACGCCTACGGAGAGACGCTCTGAGCAGAGAGGAGCAGGACAAGGTAAAGAACATGGCGGGGAGTGGAATGGTACTGAACATGAGCACTACTGTGGCTCTGAACATGAACCTGTAATGTTTGTTCCTCTCTGTCCTGTCTTTCTGCTGAAGAATACGACGGATGGGCTGCAGGCTGAGCTGCAGGAGTTGCGCTCTCGCTTTGAGGAGTCTCTGAGCACCCACGAGAGCGCCAAGAGGAGCCTGACGGAGCAACTGAGAGAGCTGCACCAACAAAGAGAACAGACGCTGCTGGAGGTGCAGATGAGGGCAAAAACCTGAAGCTCCCTCTGCTGTACTCTTTGTTCCCCATCTTTGTTTTAACAGTGTCAACCCGTGTCAAAGTGAATGTTTCTTATAGGCCGAGGGTCGGCGGTTTTGGGTGGCCTGGCGGATGAAATATAAGAGAAAACTGAGAATGTACTGGGAGGATGTCACAAGACAGATGACCAGAGGTTGTTTGTAGGGGCACGGAGGCGGAC
Organism: Electrona antarctica; assembly: GCF_951216825.1. Lineage (NCBI taxonomy): Eukaryota > Metazoa > Chordata > Actinopteri > Myctophiformes > Myctophidae > Electrona > Electrona antarctica. Next base: position 34,287,201 of record NC_136812.1, read on the forward strand.
GGATGGCGGGGAGCTGGCCGGCTTGTTTGGCTTGGCATGGCATGGGAGGCCTGGGATCAGGTTCTGGGCCAGTTGGATGGGTGGGGGTGTACCAATTAGTACCAGCGCGAAGGAGAGCCATTTACCACAGGCCACTGTTGACGTTGGCCACAGCCACAGAGGTTTTACTAGCGTCAGGATGCCACCAGGTGCACAGTCCAGAGCTCACTCTTCAGAATGGGGGGTGCCAGTCACTCTAAAGGCGCCAGGTCAACTCTCTGTCTCTCTCTCTCGCTCTCGCCCTTCCTCTCTCCCTCCCTCTTCCCTTCAGGTAGAACTGGGTCTTGCTGACCTTGATATAAACACAGCAGTGCAGTTAGAGACCATAACTTTGGCCATAGTGACATGTTTTGCTGATACTGCAGGCTTGTTAATCGCCCTGCTGTAATGTGCATGGATTTAGCACGTGAAGAAATCCCCTTTCATCCGTTTGGGTTGTTTGAGTTCAGGATTTCAGGCGCCGCGCGGGCATATTGTTGAGATAATAACCTCACCGACACTTCATTGGATGGAACTGTCTGTTTTACAGAACTGACCATACCCCCAGTGATTTACGGGCCGCTCTCTTTTGAAAGAGCACGTTGTTTATCTCCCCGGTGGTGCTTTCCTAGTTTGAATAAAACGCTGCCTCCTTAGTCTTATCAAAGCATATAGCAAGTCAGCGCAAAAGGACGTTCCGCCCGACCTCACGTGAAGACTCCAAGAGAAGGCTACGACCACACAGACTAATTTGGCAGCCCTCGCCTTTCTCTCTTGTTTGATTATTTTTACTAATCCCTCCTCTTTGCTCGGGATTCTCATGTCAGACAATGACAAAGCAGGAGTGAGAATGTGTGACAGGGAGCGAGAGGGAGGGGGTCAGGCGACCGCCCCTGGTACTGTAATGTGAAATCAAAGTCGGAGTTAACCCCTTGTGTAAATAAGCCACTGGGGGAGAGTGTTTATTTTCTCGGCTGCAGCAGCAGTGGTAGCAGCAGCGAGAGGACCCCGTCCCTCTTGTCCGCAAAAAGCGGACATCATGGCCAATGCCTTCCCATCCCCCCGCCACCCAAAAGAAAAGGTATGACTATCCATATCAGCAGTGATTTTTTTCTCATTTTATGAGAAGGCACCATCTTGTGTGGCCTCTGATCATAACACCCAACCCCTCCTTCTCCTCCTCCACCTCCTCCACCCTCCCTCTCTTCCTCACCTCCTCCCCCACCTCACCGCCCTGTAGCTGCTGTTTATCATGTTCCCGGCCGAGGATTCTTCGCACGGCGTGCTGCGGCCGGGGAGACGGGGAGAGACAGCACCTGGCCGCGGGCCCGACGCGCTCTTATCCATGGCCCCGATAAGCTCTGTCCTCCCTAGTTCTCTGGCTGAACCGCCATGCACAACATGTTGCCATGAAGCACAATAATATAGGTCATGCAGGATCTGTGTCGTTTGAGCTCTCAAATTGCCGTCGGGCTGAAACCTTGTATCTCCATATTTAATTATTTATATTTTTTTAATTAAATGTTTTATACTGTGTCGTATGATGACCGTATCATGCAAAAGTAGTAGCCGATCTTCAAACTCACTACGCATCGTGTTGTGATAGAAGTTTTTTTAAACGAGAGGTTCGGGCCGCTCACGGCCCTCACACCTACAGTATGTCACACCACAGATCATAGTGTCGGAGGCTTTGTCAGAGTACTCATATCCCCATATAATATGGAGATTCCGGATGTCATCAGTATTATGCCCGTACATTGACATGCCCATATATGGGCATTTTGGTCGGATCGGCAGTCCTGGACAATAGACAACCGCATATCCGAACTACTCGACGACGGGCACCGCACTCCCTTGAGTCCTTGCCAATTTTGAAGCCGAGAATGAAGTCGGTCGGTCCCATATATGCATCTGACCATATTATGGCCATAGCGGTCGGTTCTGTGGCTCTGGATAACTGGGTACGTGCCCATATGGGCGTATCGGTTTCACTATGTCTCAGTCATAGTGAAATGCCTATAATGGGTGTATCAGGTTTGTTTATGGTTATGTGGATGGGGCTGGTAGAGTGCACCAAGGCTCTGTCTGTGGATGGGGCTGGTAGAGTGCACCAAGGCTCTGTCTGTGGATGGGGCTGGTAGAGTGCACCAAGGCTCTGTCTGTGGATGGGGCTGGTAGAGTGCACCAAGGCTCTGTCTGTGGATGGGGCTGGTAGAGTGCACCAAGGCTCTGTCTGTGGATGGGGCTACCAAGGCTCAGTCTGTGGATGGGGCTGGTAGAGTTCACCAAGGCTCTGTCTGTGGATGGGGCTGGTAGAGTTCACCAAGGCTCTGTCTGTGGATGGGGCTCGTAGAGTTCACCAAGGCTCTGTCTGTGGATGGGGCTGCCAAGGCTCAGTCGTTGCACAGCGGACCAGGGTTCAAGTCTGACCTGAGGCCCTTTGCCGCATGTTCATCCCCATGCCTCTCCTGCCATTTCCAGTCTCTCTCCACTTTTTCTATCAAAAAGGTAAAGACTTGAAAATGCCCAAAGAATATCTTACAAAAATGGAAATACATCCTGTGGCCTTTTGGCCTTAGCAGGCCACACTCTTGCCTGATTCATGTTTTCATTTCTTTGCATGGATCAGTCCAAGTGGGCTTCTCTAAAATCATTAATAATCCTATTGAGTTCAATTGAGATAATTCAAGGCATACCTCTATTCCCAATGTGGGAATACAGTCTCTCCATTGTTCTTTTTAGCAACCTGAAAAACAGCTTATGACCATTGTTAGCATTCTTTGTGGAATTTAATGGGTTCTATCAGTGCAAGCAAATGCGAGCCAATGAGTTATCTTCTATTGGATTTAATGAGCAATATTCTAGCCAGTTATATTCCCGTTATCTGAAGGGATGATGCAGGATTTGTGTTTTAGTTTTAGTGAAGGACACACACCGTGCAATTCAAATGATGAAAGTATTCTTTTGATCCTGTGAACAAGTTGTAATTAATGACCCATCATAAACCTGCATAGCATACTGACTATGAGGGCTTTACTTTTATCTGATGCATGATTTGAAATAGATATAGGTTTGATACAAAACAGAAAACACACCACGATATTACCTAGAATATAAATTTTTGATGATAATAGAAAACGTATGATGTTTTAACCACTTAAACCCTATATATTTACCAGGGTCCCCCTGGGGTCTGTACTTGGTCCCCTCCTTATCTCCCTCTACACTAAATATCTTCGCAGAAATAGCCGATCTACAAGCTCTACAATGCTCGAATGTTCGCCTACTGTATTTCCACAGAGTGCTCACCTATTATGACATGCCCAGAATAGGGATGCTAGTGTCCAATCCATGATTTAAAATGATCACAAAACCAAACAAGCTGCAGCTGCAGCAGAATATTAGAGAAGCCTTCATTAGATTTCACTTTTCCAAATGCCATTGGTTTCAAGGTCTTGTACACTGCTCTTTCCCTCCCTCCATTTGACTCGCTTCCTGTCCATCCTGGCCGGGGCTCAAGGCGGAGGGCCTGCGCAGGCAGCTGCAGGAGGCAGAGGAAGGACGCGATACGGGCCGCAGGGAGCTGATCGAGGCACACAGGGAGCTCCAGGAGTGTGCCCTGGAAAGGGACAACCAACGCAAAGAGGTGCTGGACCTGAGGAGGCTGCTGGGGGACGAGACCAGGGACAAAGATGCCATCCAGGCCTCTAACCAGGAGCTGAGGGCCTCCGTCAAAAGAGCGGAGAGCGACAATAACAGGTACAGGGGGAAGTCACTGGTGATCCAACAAAACAAAACAGTGAGAGGAGGTTTTGATAATCCACAGACACACAAACACACAAAGCCACACATGGGAGCGGATCAAATTATCGATATTTGTTCGTATTGTAAGTGGTGGGATAATGTGCAGAGAGCCGCTCATTGTTGCATCTGTCTGGTTCTCAACGTGGGGTCCAGGGACCCCCAGGGGTCCTAGAGAAGGTTCAATGACCCAGCTAAATTAGTTATAGCAGTATCTTATTGATCTGCTATTTTCTTTTTCTTTTTTTTATGTGGAATATATATATTAAACATTTTCATACAAATCTTGTATGAAGGGTGCCTGCATGGCACAATATAGTTTCAGGTGGGGTTCCGCGGCCAAATACAAATGTATCTGGGGGATCCTTGGACATGAAACAGTTTGAGAACCACTACTGTAATGTATAGTGTGTATACTTATAGTTTCATTGTACAGATATTCTACTGTTACATGGATGCTAGGTTCTTACAGTAGCTTACTTATGATCCTTGATTACTATTTCTGTGCATTTGATGTATTACCTTGTATTGGTCTTGCTTAATGTATTACCTTGTATTGTTCTTGTTTACTGTATTACCTTGTGTTGTTCTTGCTTACTGTAAATCGCTGGATTGAGTGTGTCTGCTAAATGATTGAATTGTAAATTGTAATGTACATGATCCATTACTTAAAATAACTGAATTAGCCTGAGGAGAGGCGTGGAGGAGAGGGAGCAGAAGGTGTCCGTCCTGGAGGAGTGTAGGAGTTCCATGCAGCAGGAGGCCTCTGCTCTGAGGAGCACCATGAGGGAGCTGCAGAAGTCCCGGCTGCAGGCGCGCAGAGAGCTGCAGGAGCTGCGTCGACAGGTGAGGAGCTGGGCTTCATTTTGGCTCACGTGGCTTCCGTCTGGCTGCTTTTATGATTAATGTCTCACCGTTCCTCATCGTACCTGTGAACTGAACAGCAGTGGTGGATAGTGACTAAGTGCCTTTACTCAAGTACTGTACTTTAGTACAGTTTTGAGGTACTAATTTACATTATACTTCATCTCAGAGGCAAATATTTTGCTTTTCACGCCACCACAATTATTTGACAGCTTTAGTTACTTTGCAGGTAGGTTGTTAATAATGAATTAATTCTTGATAAAAGCAGATCTACAAGCTTGTAAATCGGCTACTATGAAATAGGTCTTCAGTGTTAAGGTTCACTAATTATTGTCCAATAATATGATATGATTCTTAAATGGCCATTCTACATACTTTTGTAATTTGAGTGATTCTGCATTGTGTATTGCTACTTTTGCTGAAGTGAAACATCCGAGTACTTCTCCTCTCCACCTCCTGTGAACAGCTAAAGGTCCTGGAGGGCGAGAACAGCCGTCAGGGTCAGGAGGTGCGAGAGCTGCAGGCTCGGCTGTGTCAGGAGGAGGCGCGGGAGGAGGAGACGCGACGCGAGGCCTTTGCTCTGAAGCAGAGGGTCCTGGAGAGCGAGGCTGGCAGAGAGGCGGCCCTCAACGAGGTACTGTAGGAAGGAAGGAAGTTCACCCTCCGGGGATTAGTCTGCTAAGAACATGCTTGAGCAACCCCCCTCCCCCACCAAAACCCCCACACCCATCCCCATTCGTACATACTTGGAGAATACCTGCCACATTCATGGCTGAGTGAGTGCGTCAGTGTACTGTATGCTTTACTGTAAGGACTCCAGCAGCTGGTAGTCTGTTCTGTTGGCGGTTTGGAATCGTCAGCAGGTAGCTGAAAGCTACAGTAACCATACTTGTCCTCAGGATTAGGGTTTCTAGGGGAATATCCCTTGTTTTATCTTTTGTCCTTTAGCCAGAATTCTGGTCAGACTTAATAAAATACACACAATTCCTTTTGGGAAATGTAGACTGTCTAATATGGGTTTTTTTAACGTTCTGTTTATTCATTTTTTGTTTTTTAGTAAATTGAGAAATACAAACAGAGTAACAAATACAACCAAAAAAACATTCAAAACAAAACAAAAGAAATAAAAAAAATATATATGTATTTTTTAAATAGACTGTCTAATATGTTATTCATGTTTGATAATAATCACATTTTAACCATTTCAAAGAATTATGTTAACCACATGAACCCTGACCTCATTTTCGATTTCTTTTTTAAATAGCAAAAATAGCAGATCTCTGCACTGGCATTTAGCGCCTGGCATGTCCATAATGGTCTATGGTCTACTCCAGCGGTCCCCAAACGTTTTTGGCCGTGCACCACCTGTTACCTCCTGACCTAGCTGATGCACCCCCCAATGCTCAGTCTCGTTGTATTTGACCGAAAATGATTTTAAAAAAAATATATGATCATGGCAAATTATCACAGAATGTCACTGCACTGAGAGACATGCAGTTGCTGTATACTCGCGCAGCTGCTCTATACATCTCCTTACAACAGTGTTTTACCGGATTTTGCCGTTTGTGCTAAATAACACCATACCCTTTTCATGTCACGCACCCCCTAGAGGTTTGCGCACTACAAGGGGTGCACGCACCACAGTTTGGGAACACCTGGTCTCAGGGCCGGCGGAAGGCACTGGCAGAGTGGGCAATTGCCCAGGGCGCCAACCACTGGGGGGCGCCAACTACAGACGGATGGATGGTTTGTCCGTCTATCCATCTCGTGTTTACGGTGACAGACTGTTGATAACAGTGTGTTCACATCTTTCAGCCAGTCTGAAAGTGCTGTATGCTGTTCATGCTTTGAATCCCGCCTCAGGGGGGGGGGTTGCCCAGGGCGCCAGTTAGCCCAGCCCTGTGCCTGCCTGGTCTACTCTATGCTATGGCCAGCCTTATCAATCTGATTCATATTTGAGGTCACTCTTGTTGTTTTTGCCACAGCAAACAATGACACTGACACCAAGCAGAAAAAGAAAATCACACTCGTGTGAAGTGAACTCTAATCAATTATTGACCTTATACCAACCTTGAAACATACCTTAGTTACGTCACCAACAATGGTGGTCCCTTATTGGCCAAGGGTTTCCACCGACAAAACGGCAGACATACCGACAGCCGATTTGCTCAGACACATATGACGTAAATTCTCCATTCATTGTCAATAGCATTAAAGCTGCTATAAGTAATGTCAACATTTGAATGACCTTTTTTTTTTAAATTATTATTCAGACAGCCAGCAATGGGTAAAACGCTCCCAAAAAATGTAGTCTCTGTGACTCATCTAGATGCCGCAATATGCATTCAAAGATTTTCCATCATCATTGATGATGTCCTGGGCCATCATCGTCATTTTTTCATGTTACAGGAAAACTAGCCCAAAGTCGCTTATAATAAGCATAACTGGCAACACTGCAAACTGCTTTTTGCAATTTGCATGGGGAAAAAGAATGTTTCGTCGGGCGACTGGTTTTATGCTGATTAAAAAATGCTAGTCTGACAGTTTTAAGTAGTCTTTGACTAGTCTGAACAAGTTTGCTTGGTGTGGAGTCACCGGAAACAGGAGATCCTGGCCATTTGGCTCTTCCCAACTAAGGCTACTTAATGGAACATTAGCTGTTCAACAGAGTTGAAGTTGACAGAAGAGTTGAGACGAAGTCCATAATAATTAGCCATAATTTATAAATTATGGATAAGGGGTCAGGACAGGTGGGACTTTTTGGGGAGGGGTCAGGATAAATAATGGACTCATCTCAACTCTTATAATCATCCCTTTAAGTCTTTTTTCTTTTAGGGTGAATAACTCTAAATGGCACATTGTCATAGCAGAGACGTGACGGTACGGACCCTAACAATGAGAGTGTCTTTGTGCAGGTGGCAGCTCAGCAGCGGCGTGCAGTGGAGCTGGAGGAGGCAGAGCGTCAGACCAGGGAGGCACTGCAGGAGAGAGAGGCTCGTCTGCAGCAGCAAGACCACAAGCTCCGGGAGGTGAGCGGCCAGTTTGAAGGGGCGCTGGAGGACGCCAGGGGCCAGATCAGGGAGGTCGCCTTGAGGGCCAGTCTTGCCGAGGGCAAGGCTCAGGGCCTGGAGGAGCAGCTGGGCCTGGACGACGCCGCACGCAAGGACCTGGAGCTGAAGCTGGCGGGCCTGCATTCAGCTCTGCGACGCACACTGGGGATCGGCCGCACAGGGTCTCCGTCCCGTAGACGAAGGTCACCCTCGCCATGGAGAACTCACTCGCAAGTGAAGGGTAGGGGCAGCTAATACACTGGTTTTCTAAGTGGGGGCCGCGGCCCACAGGGGTCCACCGGCTTGGGGAGGAAAATGAAAAAACAAAACAATTATGTTTAGCCCCTCATATGCACAGCTTTGTGTGTGTGTTTATATCACGGAATGTGATGATTTGATTGGCTGAGCACGGAATGAGATGTATGATGATGTATGATGATATTGATAAGAGCGCCCCTCACTTCACTTCATCAAGTGTGATTTTCTCATTTTAGTTCAAATCAAATTCACATTGTTGGCATCCCTATTTAGGACATTCATTATTGTCCAAATTCTTAAATTATTTTCAAAAATCACTGCAATGCAATATGAGCTTATAAATTAGCTATGTTCAGGGTTTTTTGAAAGCCAATTTTAATAGGGAACTGCAGCCAAAGCTTAAGCCTATTTGGCTTGGAAAAGTATGGAAACCCATGCTCTAAAAGATACTAATATGGACTCTGCTTACAGGGGTTGACAGTGTGGTGGATGGGCCACTTCCCTCGCTGCCTCACGGTGAAGATGAAGAACTAGACATGGAAGCAGTGCAGACAGCTCTCCGCGAATTCCAACAGGAACTCAGGGATGCACAAAGAGACAGGGTACAGTAAGGGTTACCTCTCAACAACCACCACAGCTCAAAATGGACAAATTCAACAACTACTATTAACACTGTTTTCCACATTTACTATGAATCTGTTTGTCCTACAGGACGACGCTAGGGCTCAGATCGCAGGTCTGACTCGTCAGGTGTTGGAGCTCAAAGGTGATCAGGACAATTCGGGCAGCCAGCTGCTGCAACTGCAGAAGGCCTTGAAAGAACTGGAGGAAGGTAAGGGATTCTTCTAGATCAGTGCTTCTCAAACATTGCGCAGTGAGACAAGGCCCGGAGAACCTTGTGATTTTGTGACAACCACACCATTATTACTGCAATATAACTACACAAAACATGAATATATTTATTTTTAAATGTACTATATCAGTACTATATCATATCATATATCAGTTCTATACCCTACATAAATAGAACCACTTTCAACCGTGCATCCATATTTTGTTATTTGTGTCATTATACGTTATATATGTAATTTTAATTTTTCAAAATAATAAATAGCTCAAATATCTACAAGCTCGTAGTTTACCTTTCTGCGGTTGGGATGGGGGGTAGATGGTTTTGTTTTTCTCTTAGCTGTTTTTTGTTTTCTTTTTTGAGTTTGTCTTGTCTTGTTTAAAGAAAATCATGATTCTGTAATTCTGTGTTTTGAATGATGATGTTTGCATTATCATTAAATAAATCTTTAAAAAAAATATATACTGTATATCTACAAGCTCACAATGCACAATATGAGCATGTAAATCAGGTAGGCCTATGCCATGAGATTTTGACTTGCCAACTTGCCGTGAACACGGCTTGTTTGAAAACCAATTTTAAAACATCAATATCAGCTATGAATCATGTGTGGTTGCCTATATTTTTTGGTGGCTTCTTTGCGCCTGTTCGTCCAGGGAAACGCGAGATGGCAGAGCAGCTGCACGGGACACAGACCTCCCTTTCCCTGCAGGAGGAGGCGGCACGACGCAGGGACAGAGAGAAGAGGAGCCTCGGGGAGGAGGTGGTCAAGCTTAGGAGCAGTCTGCAGGCTGCCGAGGCCCAATCCAGGGCACTGCAAGTACGTTGGGAAGCCAAAGACAAGAATCAAGTTACAACACTGTGCTTTCAGTGACAGCCATCAATGTTTTCCATGCCGTTGCTCCACAGGAGAAGCTGGAGCGTTCCCGAGGCCTGGAGGCCCGCGCCGAGGCTGAACAGCGGAAGCTCAAGGAGACCCTGGAGGCGTCGGAGAACAGGGCAAGCCGCCTGGAGCTGTCCCAGCGCACCCTGGAGGGTGAGCTGCAGCGGGCACAGCTCAGGGCGACGGAGCTGGACGCGGAGGTGGGGGCCTTGCAAGAGAGGCTGGGTGAGCTGAGAAGGGAGCTCGGCGAGAGCGAGGACCGCTGCGCCGCGACGAGGGTCAGCGAGGAGAGGCTGGCCGCATCGCTGGGCCGCGCTGAGCAGCAGGAGGGTCAGCTGAGGGAGCAGCTCCAAGACCTGTCCACCTCTTTCTGTGACAACAGGGCGAGTAGCGCATCCATGCAGGAGGAGGTAGCACAGCTTAAGAGGACCTTTACTGTCAGTGAGCAGGACCGCAGGCTACTGCAGGTATGCTGACTTTGGATCGTTTTTCTAATACAAAATGTGTTTCTCCCTACTGTAGTTTTTAAGTTTAAAATAACCACTTAAACCTATCATCCCTATTCTGTGGGGAACTTTCAGTGATAACAGCAGATCTACAAGCTCACAATGTGTCGCAACAAGCTTGTAGAACGGCTATTTTCGGCAACGAGATTTGGTGTAGAGGGGAAAAGAGAGGACCAAGTACAGAGCCGACCCCAATATAGAGGGTTCAAGTGGTTATGGGTAACAAAAAGGCCATACTCTACTTCCAGTTGTCAATAACAATTCTGTTTAATGGCAGAGCCCACTTTCTCAGTGTACTCTGTCACTTAATCACACTCATAAAAATGATGGGTTTAAGAGGTTGACTGAGTAGGTGGATGGTGCAGGAAACCCGTCCTGGGCCAATTTGAAACATTTTAATATTTATTCAGGGCTGTTAAATAAAAACAAATTCCCTGCGTTGTATACTTTTATTTCAAGTTTTTCTACTCCAGTCCAGCTGGGGATCTTTAATTGAAACTGCAAAATAAGATGAATCACTGAGCTTCCATTACTGCCCTTTGATTTACAGAGCAGCCGTGTAACCTTTACAGTGAAGACTTTTTTTTTTATTTACCTTCGCTGCCGTGGTTTTCCTGAAGGACCTCAAAGACTATGCAATAAAATGCTCCGGAAAGCTCATTAATTCTCCAAGAGCTTCTCAGGAGAGCTTTCAGAGCTTAGTTGTGGGACTGCCTTTTAAAGATGCTGTGCAAACATAAACATGGTATAAAGATTGGTATAAATCTCTTTTATTTTGCTCAAAACCCATTGGCTCATGCCAATAAAAAGGATGGAGGAAAAAAATGAAAGAAAATCCTACAATGTTTTCCTGCGAAAAGCAATGGAAAGGAACGACGAATATGAAGGAAGTTGAGGATTAGAGAATTCAAGCGTGATCCTGGGAGCAAACTAATGTTTGAGGTGAAAGTTGGTGAACTCATTACTCCACTACTCCACCAGTTTGTCTTTATAATGTGTTTGCTTGCCTCGCACAGGAACGTCTGGACAAAACTCGAGATACCCTTTCAGAGAGCAAGAGGCTGAACCACACGCTGACGGAGCGGGCCCAGAACCTCCAAAGGGCCCAAGAGGACTCTGAGCTGAGGGGCTCTGAGCTGGAGAAACATAACAGGACCCTGAAGGAGGTGAGTCAGCCCGGCGACACGGTCGTTTGCAAAACAAACAGGATATACAGTAAGTAAAACAACATTATGTGACGTGCCTGGGTGACCCTGATGCAGGCCCTGAGGCAGAGGCAGGAGGCGGACATACAGGCCCAGGACGGTGCTGTGCAGCTGCAGAGGGACAAGGAGGAGCTCCAGAACAGGGGGATCAGCCTACAGAGCTCCCTGCACAAACTCCAGGGCGAGAGGGCCGAGATGGAGAGGGCCCTCACCCGTCTAGGGAAAGACAAGGCTTCTCTCAGAAAGTCACTGGAGAAGGTGAGCTGTCCCTAACATGTACAATGCTAGATTATTATTATTATTATTATTATTATTACATTGTATTAACCTAGAAGGTAATTGGACAGCGTGTTGCAGGTTCGACTCCCGATCCCGACGACCTTTGCTGCGTGTCAGTCTACTATCTTTAACAATAAAGCCAGGACGGGCCCAAAAAAGACAAAAATAGAAGGCATTCATTGCAACCTTACATGTGTCATCTTGCCACACTAATTGAAAGCCCTGCGCCCGTTTATCCGTTTGCCTTTGGCCGCCTTCTCCTACCAAACCACTCCGTTTGCATACATCTCTCCATGCACAATACGTACTGCATGCCTGTCCAGTGTCCACACAACGCACTATGTTGCATCGATGCAACTGTCAAAATTACTGTACAGCTTGCATTTGCATGAAATACCATGTTATTGCGCAACATTTCATGTTGATGCAAATTCCATCACATTTTAGGCCACACCCCGTTCCACTGCGCGCGCACACACACACACACACACACACACACACACACACAGGGTGCAGCAGTACGGTACGGTACGGTACGGTACAGTACAGTACAGTACAGTACAGTACAGTACAGTACAGTACAGTACAGTACAGTACAGTACAGTACAGTACAGTACAGTACCATATGGTACAGTATGGTACAGTACAGTAGGGTACAGTACAGTAGGGTACAATACAGTACGGTACAGTACAGTACAGCAGTGTTTCCCATCCTGTGTGCCGCGGCACTTTACTGTGCCGTTTCATGTGTCCAGGTGTGCCGCCTGATTTGACCGAAAATAACACTAACCCTCCCCCGAAAGCAATATTATAGCTACTGGGCTGCAGGCTTCCTATTGTTGCGTCGTTGTTGTTGTCACACGTCTAACCATTAGACGTGCGATAACGACGGAACAATAGACTCTAACGACCCTCGGCCATTGAAATGTTAATGCAAAAGAGATGCATCCAGAAGACGCTACATTTCGCGCATATGCACGTAGACAGCATACACATACAGTCCTACATGTCCCGACCCAAACACTGAGGAGGTAAAGTAAACGTGACGTTGTTGTGATTAAACATAATGTGCCACGAAAAATAGCTGTCCAAGTGTCCATACATGATCGCCTCGTTCGGCCAACACAATATATCTCCCTCCCTCCACAGAAGCGCAGTGATGCCTGATTTATTCTTCGTCGTACACGTGTTCCATGCTGAAAATGGCTGATTTACAAGCTCACAACGCGTTGCGTCTTGTCGATCAGCTATTTTCAGCACGTGGAAATATGCAGGCTGTGAGACCCTTCACAATAAAAGCATGCAGCTTTCACAAGTTGGCCCATAATAAAGACAAGGAAAATGATTAAGAATTAGGTGGCATTTCACATTGCATATGAGCTATTTTTTCTCCAAAATGTATTTTTTTTAAAGGAATTAATTTTGTATTATTAAATCCCCCAAAGTTTTTTTATTCAATAAAGTCTGAGGTTCTATATGGATATGGGCTGTGGTACTGTGGTAATAATAATAATTCAAAAAAGAAAGAACGAAAAATAACTAAAATAGTTAATTTTTTGGAACCATGAACTTTAGTTAAAAATATTGAATGATGAATATATGAATATATATATATATATATATATATATATATATATATATATATGATGTATATATATGATGTATATAGATAGGCCTATACACCGTATATCTAGGTGTGCCCTGAGATTTTTAGGCTAAGAAAAGTGTGCCCTGGGACAAAAAAGGTTGGGAAACACTGCAGTACAGTACAGTACAGTACAGTACAGTACAGTACAGTACAGTACAGTACAGTACCATATGGTACAGTATGGTACAGCACAGTACAGTACAGTAGGGTACAATACAGTACGGTACAATACAGTATGGTACAATACAGTATGGTACGGTACAGTACGGTACAGTACAGAACCGACCCTGAAACCCTAACTGATCCTGATGAGCAGGTTGGTACCTTAACTCACCCGGTGCCAATTGCACCCTTTGACGCCTATCTTCGTATGTACCTCCATACCGATGACGTCTGATCACGCCTTTTTTCATAGCAATTGATTACGGTGATCAACTGTGTCCTGTTTGAGCTCATGGAGCGGTCTGCTCTGAAACGGAAATGGAAATTTCGCTGGTTTATGCTGTCTATCGGGGCGCAGCTTTTTGAACGCTAATATCTCGGATTTTTTTTTGGGTCAAAACAAGCTAGATTTCTCAAAACAATATGATCCTCACTTACAAAAAGTATGTTTTGGGTGAATTAAATGACATTTGCGGCAGCCGTTAAATGGCAGATTTTTACGTCCTGACTCTGAGTTTCCAGCCAAAACGGCTTTCAATCTAAGAGCCTCGTCCATTGAGTTATATGTGTGGTGCTCTGCGCCGCTCTGAGCCATCACTAGATGGTGGTCAATGAGATTGCATTGTTGCCTCTGCCATCTGTGTGTGAATGGGTGAATGTAATGCACATTGTAAAACACTTTGGTTAAAGGCACTATATGACAGCACCATTTAACATTTTGATTTACCATTTAAAGAACAACGTTAAATATATCTTCCCAGTAGCACAATAACCAAAACAATTACCAGATCAAGGAAGATGGAAGCAGTAACAGGTCACGAGAGTTGGCAGAGTGATCTATTAAAATAAGGTAGCCCAGTGTGAAGCAACAGCATGGTTGGAATGTAGTCTTCCGACCAATCAGATCGCTTGGCCGAAACTACCTGCTGTCAACAGGTTTCAAGTGATTTGCGGACTTGGCTGCCGATTCCTCTCATTTCACTTGGAAAATAAATCCTTCCCCAGACTCCTTGCCCAGATATGACTCTACGCTTCGCTTTTTATTAGCCTATTATTGTTTGTTCCCTTCTCCCCAGACCCCTCTTTTTCTGTCACAACCTGTATAAAGTCATCTTGAAATGATGGAAACACGGAGATGTACTGTGAGAAACAAGCTGCCGCCACGGGCACATGGGGGCTTCTGCTGCACACATTATGGCGAGGCTCGCACGTGAGTGCAGAGGCCGTCATGGTAAAGTCATTGCTGCCGCTGTGTGTGTCGCTCTGCTGTCAGGTGGAGTTGCAGAGGCTGAGAAGGGAGGAGGAGGTGGGGCTGGCAGGTCAGGAGAGGCAGCAGCTGACGGATGCTGTCCGCAGTCTGGAACAGGAGCTGGCCGAGAGGCAGGTTGAGGTGCAGACCATCCAGGTGAGAGGGCCAAAGATGAACTGGCAACAAACAATCTCTATGGCAGTGTTTCTCAAGGGGTGTCCCCAGCGAAATGAGCTAACATAGCATCTAAATCAGTTTAACCACTTTAACCATACACACATCAGCTCCTTGAAAATAGTCGATCTAGGCCCAGAGTCGGAGTGGTATAGCAGCCCGGGCACCTAAACTGCTAATCCGACTCCCGATCCCGATTTCTGCATGTCACTCCCCATGTCTCTCCCCCCATGTCCTGTCAGCTTACTGTAAACTATCAAATAAAACAACGTGTCATGATGTGAACTTGAAGATGTGCTATTTTCAAACATTCTGGGGGAAAAAAGTGAAAGATTTTTGAAACTTTTTAATATATATTATAATATTATTTTCAGATGGGGGTTCGTAGCCAAATACATATTAAGTTGGGGGTGTTTGATATGAAAACGTTTGAGAACCTCTGCTCTACTGAAACGACAAAGCCTGTGACTGTGAACAATATGTAGGAATGCAACAGTTAATCTACTCTTTTTAATTATTACAAAAAATCTATTTCAATAAAAACAAAAAAATAATTATTGTCATTATAGAAAACAAATTAGCTGAAATAACATTGCGAACCCGTTGCGATGTGATGGGTTTTGAGCTTGTAGAAACATTGTACACCAAAGTATAAAACAGATCTTAAGTTATTCATCACCACTAATCGATTTAGTTGATTATAGGAAAAACAAATAGATTTTTTTTGTGTCAATTTGTTAATATAGTATATATTTAAAAATACACTAATCCAATAACTCGAAAAGTCATAGAGTAATCACTGAGAAAACAATGGATAGTTGCAGACCTAAATGTGTGTTCAGGCCCAGATGTCCCAGTTGGAGCACTCTCACTCCCAGCGCCTCCTGGAGGTGACGGCTCGCCATCGCCAGGAGATGGACATGGAGACTGATCGTCTGAGGGGAGGGCAGCTGCAAGCGGAGCGGGCCCTGGAGACCCGGGAAAAGGCCCACCGCCAGAGGGTCAAATGCCTGGAGGAACAGGTACTGTGTTGTCATCTTCAATGTCTGCCTGCACAGCAAAATCCAGAGTGTTCATGTAACCACATGAAACCTAGCATCCCCATTCTTGGCATGTTATAATAATAATATCTCTGATTTATATAGCGCTTTTCTAAGTTCTCAAAGTTGCTTCATGGGGAAAAGAAGAAAGAAAGAAAAAGTTATGTCTAAGTGTAAAAAACAGTCAAAACAAGGGGGTGAGGGGTTAGCTGGGGAAAGGATGAGAGGGTGGGGACATCTTTGATGTGGTTTGGGAGTGTATTCCAATGAGGGGAGGGTCGTCTGCAACAGGTTCGGCACTGGTCCTGGGGATTTCCAGGAGGTTGGCATCACTGGACCTGAGCGAGCGGGAGGGGACATGATGATGGAGGAGGTCGGAGAGGTAGGGCCATAGAGGCCATCATCCACTTGCATTGAGTTGCTCACCCAACGCATGAGGCGCTCTTCCGGGTTGGAACCAGTGCATTCTGGGATTGGTTATGGAACATACGTGAACGCGCTAGGCCGTTGATATCATTGCGCACGTTCACGTATGGAATATAGCATTCACATATGGAGCATGGCACGTGAATGTGCGCAATGCATAGTGCTTGGCCCATAGTGCAATACCACTTTCGGCCACCATGTCTTTTGCGCTTCAGTGTTTCCTCTCGGTGCCGGCTATAGGTTGTGCCGGACGCTGAAAATAGGCAAACATTCAGAGAAAATAGTCAATCGAAAAGCTCAGCTCGTTGTGAGCTTGTCGAGCTGGAGGGAAAAAAGGACAGGACCAAGTAGCCTACAGTATAGGCCTCTGGGGAAACTTGGTTAACGAAGTGTAGGCTATAGTTAAAATGGCAAGATAGTAAGCATGGACCCCGTAAAGTGATGCCTCTTTGACTTGTTCACATCCCACAATAGCTGCTAACACTGAAGGAGCAGTTGGACCAGGAGATCAGAAGACGGCAGGCGTACGTCAGTCAGATGCTGCAGCCCAGGCAGTGAAAAGCAGCCCTGCATGAGATGTACACGCCACAGCTCTCTGACCTCCATGGACTCTGTTCTGTTCTGTTCTGTTGGCAGCGTCCCAGGCAGCGTCAGCAACATTTATGTTTTAGGAGATCTGCTTCTTTGGAGCACATACTGTACACACAACACACACACACACACTCCTGAGCATTTTTCTCCCCCACACACACACACACACAGGCACACGTGCACATTGGATTACTTTAATCTACATGAGAACTCGACAACAACAAACAATGAAAGTCTTGTTTATGAGTGGACTAGATGTGCCAAATTGTTTTAAGGATTTCCTCTCACAAGCCACACAGTAGGTGTTTCTACTGCTGTAGGCTAGCTGTTCACTCTGTCTCCATGGTTTATGTTTTTTTTTAAGGAAACAATGTGATGGAAAGTTTCCTGGCTTGGTGCTATTTGCAATGACCAGTTTATCATGCTTGCTCACACATTCATCTTCCATTGCACTGATCATGTTCAAGTTTATTCTTAATGAAAAGAGAAGGGAACCCGCACACTCATATGCTCCAAAAGATACATTTATTGACAATGTTTCGAGCCAAGGCTCTTCATCTGGTCAAACTCAAGATGTCAGTGATCCACCCACTTAAATAGACACCCACGGGTCACGTCAAGTTTATTCTTAAAGCACGTTTTAAATGAATCTGTTTTCAACAAATATGCATTAATATTTGTTTCCATCCTAATTCTCATTTGTTTATAATGCAAAACTGTTTTAATAGAAATGGGTTAAAATCATAATTAAACTTTATTTACAAATTTGGATTGATCCCATGGTCCTCTGATATCTGATTGATTATTCACTTTGTGTATTTTCACATGATCAGCTATGTTTTACATTGTAATCCCTTGTATGGAAAAATATATTTGTTTTTATATGAGCATATGTCATAAAGGCAGTGAGATCTGATCAACAATGTGGTCGATTCTGCTGAACAAGCAGCTTTTTCCTTAATATAATAAAGTGATTTATTTTAGATGATCATGTTTCTGTAAACTTTGCAAGAGATCAGAGCTGCTCCCTCGTCGTGTCGTTCCGAATTCCAGAGAATTGGGTTTGTAGTTTGCACCATTCAAAGGCTCTCTGTGGATACATACAGCGATGTGGGTGAGAGGATGACCTTCGCTCTCTGCTGCCTGACTGCGCTCCGCTGGAATTTTCTTCCAAACATAAACGCTCTCTCTCTCTCTCTCTCACACACACACACACACGCGCGCGCACGCGCGCTCCGTGCTTCCACGGGGGGCAATTCGTCATTACATCAGAGCTTGACCGGCAAATCATCGTGTTATTATCCCAGGACCCTGACGGCTGACAGCCATCCATAAAATCCCGAGTGAATTTTGTGGTTTCTGCTTTGCTGATTAGAAACCGCAAAAACTAATAATACGTATTTGCGTCTCTGTGTGCTCACACTGCTCAGTCTCGCCCAATGACGCCCATTATGTGCAAATATGTGCATACCGGTAGATTCTACTTGAAGTCATTTATTTATTTAATCAATCATTTATTCACTATAGGCGCACCCGCCGTTCATTCACTGTCCTAGATTTATCACAAATCACAGCCTTTCGCTCTACACTTGCAGTTGCAGTGCGCTTGTGTTTTCAATTCATAAGCGCGAACACATGCGTGTTTTCTGGCTGTTACACGCGGCTCCGGTACGCCTAAAGTAACTTCACTCAGGGTTTTTCGCAGGAGAGAAGGGGGAAGCCTTGTCAGAGTTTCTTTAAAGCAGCCCTTTGATTATCATAGGTCCGCCCAGTGCTTATCCAGTTACCAGCCCGTCAGAGGCTATTGGCTGGAAGCAGCTAATTATGCAAGGTAGTGAATCCCTACGGGGGAGGTGGGGCCTGAAGTGAAAGAACTCCTTTGGCAGGCAGAATAGAGCTTTTATTGAGGATATTTCTAAGCTAGCCATCAGGGACCAAATCGCTGGATTGTTAAAAAAAAAAAAAAAAAAAAATCACGAATCACTCTGCTCCCCCCACTTTTTTTTCATTCCCTCCCTCATTTCATTTGTGAGAGACACGGGGAGCGCAGCTCATGCAGCAGCACCCAGGCAGCACGCAGAATGCAAGGAATCTCCAGTATTCCCCAGCCACAGACAACCGGCCCAGCTCACTACTGAGGGCCACATAGAAGACAGGAGATAGAATATATACGAGGAGGATTCGGGAGGGTTGCCGTGGATGAGAGAGGGAGAGAGAGAGCAGAGAGGTGTCCTGTCCTGCCCGGTTCAGTCCTGCTCTGCCCTGCTGCTGCCTCAGGTGTGTGTGCGCGGTGCGTGTGCGTGGCGTGCTCCTCCCTCCCCTGTGCACCGTGCCCGCTGTCAGCTCCATCTCTCTCTCTGGGTGGCTGTCTGAGGCCATGGTGTTGGTGCTGCGAGCCCTGCTGCCCTGCCTCTGCACGCTGCTCGCCCTGCTGGACCTGCCGCCCCGGGTGGCACCTGCCGTGCCCATGGGGGAATTCTACCCGTTCGGACAGGACGAGGGGGACACCCTGACCATCGCACAGGACGACGGAGGCTCCGGGCTGGTGGAGATCTCTGTCGCTTTCCCATTCTTCGGCGACAGACACACGGGACTCTACGTAAGTACAGACCGCGGGGACGTGTTGTTTGTTCATCCATTCATTCACGTGCGACAAGTTGCGCCGGGACAGAGAGATGCTGCAGTGCTACTGCTGCTGTAGCCTAGACTAGTAGAGTTGTGGATGTGGATGCATGAGCGCGCAGCCGCGCACATGTGCTCACTTGGCAGTCCAGCTGACTGACACGGCGTGATTCATATAAGAAGAAGAAGAACCAGAACCTGGTGTTCTGCAGAACATTTTCACACCACCAGCACCACTCCACCAGATATTATAATGTCCCGTGTTCGTTGTGTGTTTGTTTGTTTGTTTGTATTGATAGTAGCCTAGCTACCCCCCCCCCCCTCCGTGGATTATAGAATAATAGTTGTGACATCTTCTTCACTCAGGTGTCCCTCACCCCCCACACAGGGAGACTAGCGTTTGATTGATTGACGTTTTTATTGATAGAAAAAGCATAGGCAATAGATACATAAACATATGTACAATCTGTCAAAAGCTTGAGAGCTTATTTTTTTTTAGAAGGGAGGGGGTTGTTCTCAAACTTCTCATGCCAATTTTGAATTGAGAGATAGAGAGAAAATTAGTCTAAACATGTTGCTGAGCCCCTTACTGTTGTACTCTACAAAGAGCTGTAATGAGGAAATGACAGTTTGTGTTCTAACTGCTGTGGAGCATCTGTGAGCTGTTCTGTTTCAGTTCAGAGCAGGGGGGGAAATATGCACTCTGGAGAGAGAGAGAGAGAGAGAGAGAGAGAGAGAGAGATGGAGGCAGGGGGTAGAGAGAGAGAGAGAGAGAGGGAGAGAGAGAGAGAGGGGGGGAGACAGAGAGGGAGAGAAGAAGAGCTCTTGGGAGGAAGCTGAATGGTTTGACAGGGATTTTCGTGCACCACAGTGAAACTCACTTTGATCTGCCTTTGTCATGTATGGGGTTCAGTTCCAGCACATGGGAAGACAGAGCCCCTTTAAATCAACACCACCTGTTGTGGTTATCCCCTCCCTGGCCCCGCCCCATCCCACAGGAGACCCCACCCACTTTCTGTCTCCTCAATCCCTGACAGAAGAGGCTGAGACACCATGGCAACAATGGGCAACTTCAAAGTTCACCTTGCTAATCTGAGCATCCAGACTGTGGTTGAGTGAGATCAGCATCCCGATGCAGAGATTTCACAGGCCCACACACGCGCACACACACACACACACACACACACACACACACACACACACACACACACACACACACACACACACACACACACACACGCACAGTCACACTCAGAACACCCTTTACGTCTGTGTGTTGGTTAAACCAATATTGAACCAGCGCTTCAGACAAAAACGCTTCGGACAAAACCTCTTAACTCCATTGGACACTCTCCATTGGACACTCTGGTAAAGAAACTAACTCCACCACATCTCCCCCTCTCATGCAAGTAATTGACAATATATATAATACCAAGTGATAACACTAACACACACTTTGATGAGGCAGTATTGCTTTGTTTTCAAAATATAAAGTTTTCTTCATTTCCTGAATTTGTTTCATTTTTCATTCCCTGAAAAAAAATTAACATTTTGGAGTTAGGGGCTTTCTTCCCGACAGCAGAGATATATTGATTTCACAGTTGATCATTCCTTTGTTTTAACCATTACTGCATATTTCCCATTGTGGCAGCACAAAAAGCTACACTCTGTTATTTTGGGAGTGATTTCATTATAGACTGTTGCAATGAATCCAAACTCATGTAGTGTGTTATCCTATAACAACACATCTATTATCCTACAATAATACTTTAAGACAATGGCGAAGCTAGACAAGACAAGACGGATGTCAACAGAGGTTGCGCTGTTGATCTCAGATCAGATTACTACAAGGCTTTGATAAAGATCTGAGTCATTCACAGTACAATGTGCTGTGTAAGTGGTGAATTGATATGCTCAGCTGTTACACAATGAAGCACAAGTAATTTAGAGTCAGATAGACCAGGCTGTAACTCTGTATACACCAAAGACATAAAAGACTGTGGCAGGCACTTGAAAATTACAGTCACGCTTGTTTTAAATGCTTCACCTGAATCCATTAAACATCTGCTGTAAAAAAGACAAGAAAAAGCGAGCCACATGGCGACCTCTGCCACAAGAGAGTGAGCTGCACTGAGCAGGTGATATTTCACTGAACACTAAGGGGCAAATTCACATGGATAGTTTCTCCCAGAAGTTCATTCCAAGCCTTTGGGCCACTGCCACATGGAAGCTGTAGAACCAAGCAGCTTTTAGGCGGTTCGTGAATGTTGTCTCATGGTATTATCATAACTGACTCTGTTTAGCACTCCATGTGCTTGAAAGTATTTCCGTGAAACCCCTCACCGCAGCTCCCGTTAAAACCCTTAACCCTCTCGGTTCCTGCAGGACAAATGAAATGTTGCCGTCTTCTTATCGTTGGCTGTTGTGCCTTTGAAATGCTAACCGTTTACTTTCCACACAAATGTCATTGAACCGAAAAAGCTCTTCCAGACGTTGGGACAGTCATGGTTTCTTGTATCACACCAGTAGAAACACAGCGCTCACACACCTAGCTCCCACTGCAGGCCCACTCCAACCTCATAATCAGGCTGTCCCTTTGTTTGTATCTGGGAGTTTTCACATTACTAGGGCCCCCCCCCCCCCCTCACAAAGGGTCCCTCTCCTCCCATGACTCAGATAACAAGGTGAAGGTCTTCCCTGCGGACCTGACCAGCTGCTTTATCAGAGAGGCGACCAAATCCCTTTAACAGAAGACAGATGCATCTGCAAAGTGTCTTAGGGGCTTCCAAACAATGCAAATAACGGATTAACTAATCTTGCGGATGGCTGTTGTTAACAACGTAGCAGAGAAGGTCCAAGGTTCGAGAGGACACATAAGTCCACAACTTAAAAAATCAGATGTAAGAGAAGATTGTTAAAAGTTAAGTTATTCAGTGGAGGCAGATAACCCTTTAATAACAACCTCCACACAACGGTCCTGCTCTCAAAAAGCTTCAACATTAATTATGGGGGAAAAAAGTAAAAAAATAAAACTCACGTACATGGAATAACATAATCTATATAATTAATCCAATAATATTTATGGGGTAAGGTTTTGCTTGCCTGTGTTATGAAGTCAACTATTAGAAGAACTCAAATAGGTTTGGGGAAGAATAATACCAAGGACAAAGTCTAACTGCTCTGCTCACAGATTTGTAACATCTGCTAATGCTCATCTGCTCTTTTTAAGAACTTCAGCACCAGTTTGCGCAACTTCAGGCTTTGGAAACAACTATGAATGGCTTGGTTTAATGTACATTGTGTGTGTGTGTGTGTGTGTGTGTGTGTGTGTGTGTGTGTGTGTGTGTGTGTGTGTGTGTGTGTGTGTGTGTGTGTGTGTGTGCAGCAATACCTACAGTATGTGCAGACAGTGCAGTTCATTTAATGCTGAAATACAGAAGTATTAAGTAATCCTTCCTAACTTACATAATATTTTTGGAGAAATTTCAGGTGAATCTTAAACAGGGACTGATTGTTGATATAACCTATTAAATCCATGTTTTATTGCGACCAGTCAGTCAGTCAGTCAGTCAGTCAGTCAGTCAGTTGTTTGTTTGGTTGGTTGGTTGGTCATGCCTCGTGACATCACGTGACATCAGGGATGGAGATCCCTGATGTCATCAATATTAAGGCCATATATGGGAATGCCCATACGGTATATGGAGATCCCTGATGTCATCAATATTGGCCAGCAGCTCTACATCTGACCTCAAACCCTTAATCTCCATATATGGAGCTGACCTGTTCTGACATTCCATATGTTGATCCTTCCCCATCCATCCTTCCTCTTTTGTCTGATACCTGTCTATTTAAAGTACTCTAGACGGGCCTGCCCCAAAGTTATTAGTGCAGCCACGGAACTAAAGTTCTCAACAGGCCCGAAAACTAAGGCCCGGCCCTACCTGGACCCTCATCAAACCCTGTACACTCAAGACACTGCCCCCACTGCCACCCATAGATCTCCATATATGGAGCTGACCTGACATTCCATATGTTGATCTGACAACATCAAACCCTGTACACTCAAGACACGCTCCATATGGCCAGTACAGAATTCATTCCATATGTTGATCTGACCCCCCATGCCAAAGCGCCAGTGCTCGCCCAGCAGTCTGCTGTCATGTCACCCAGGCGGTTGCGTACACGCGGCGTGAATCTTTTCTTCGTCCGAGCATAGACATGGTAACGCCCCGCCTCAGCCGCCTGTCTCTGATTGGTCTACCGACACTGCCGGCCGCACCAGACTTTCCTCCGAGGTGGAGGATACATGCTGGATAGTCTGCCGCGAGGTTACTCCGTGGTGGGAAATATTACAAGTACGATATAATAAAAGAGAATGGCAACCTGGCATGCGCGACAGTAACTTTTATTTGTGTAGAAGAGGCAAACTAATATTGTTTATGCTGTTTGCTTTGATTGAATAATTGATTGTGTTCTAATAAAGTGTGTTGATTATTGTGTAATGTGTAAACTTGAAACTTGTACTGTAAGGTCTGTTTTCCCTTGATTCTTTATCTTTTTTAGTACAATAGTATTAGTTTACTATAATAAGATGAATACACGATAATCAACACTAACACTTTATTTAGAACACACCCAAATCATAGTACAACGTACGTGTTCAATCAATTATTCAATCAAAGCAAACGGCATAAACAATTAGTTTGCCTCTTCTACAAAAATAAAAGTTACAAGTTAGTTACAAGGATGCAGCATGTCGCGCGTGTCATTCTCGGAGGACAGTCTGGTGAGACCATGGGGGCAAGACCTTAGAGTATATATTAATAGAGACAGCACCAGAGTTCTCCTCCCATCCACTTAAGTTGCTCAAAAGCGCATGGAGGCGATTTCACTCCTCCTTCCGGGTAGGAACAGAATGCATTCTGGGATTGATTGGGCCAAACTCATGAACGCGCTGGCTGTTGACTATCATTGCACTGAAACAGCGTTCACGTGACATCATGAACGTGCGCAATGATAGTCAACGGACCAGTGCGTTCATGAGTTTGACCTGAATTCCAATTTTCATTGTCAATGGCAAATCTTGAGACATGTGGGGACAAAAGCTGTATATAGGAGGGGCTAGTGCCACTCAAAAATCACATCCGTGTGAAGTGAGGGGCGATCATACATCATCTCATTCCCGCCAATCAGAATTTGGGTCCTCAACATTGTCCATTCATTGTGAATGGCATTTAATGTTTGTGTAGGACAAAGTTTGTGTTCGCACATACAGTAAAAGCTGGACATAGGAGAAAATCACACTCTTGTGAAGTGAGGGGCGCTCTTATCATCATACATCAACATACATCATCACATTCCGTGCTCAGCCAATCAAATCATCACATTCCGTGCAACAGACACACAAAGCTGTGCATAGGAGGGGCTACCGCACCTCAAAAACAAATACCGAAAATAGCCGATATGTGACATGACCGCATACTGTTTAAATAGCCCATCAAGCAGCAAACCGCTCTCCATTGATATCAATGGCAGGTTTCACCTGACCGGCCTGTGTATAGCTTGTAGAAATAGGGCTTAAGTGCTTAAACTATTTGGGGGGTGGGGCCGGGGGCACAGGTGACCTGGGTTCAGAGTCCAAGTGCACAGTTCACAGCGTAGACACTTAACTGGGTTTCGTCACATTGTTAGACAGCGGCTGTGAAACCTCGTTTTTGACAAGGAACGGCTAATGTTTTCCTGAGCTGATCCTCGGGTACCTTTTTCATTTAGCGGTTTGCTTTGGCCTGACTTTTCCCAGATGAAAGTTTATTTTTGTCCATAAATTACTTGGCCCCGAAGAAAAAACCACCCAAGAAAAACCCGGCATATATCCGGCAAAGAATTCCCCAAAAATAACAAGGGTGTTAGAAGAGTCAAGTGGCACCATTGAGAGTAAAAGAGAGAAAGAGCGTGTGTGTGTGTGTGTGTGTGTGTGTGTGTGTGTGTGTGTGTGTGTGTGTGTGTGTGTGTGTGTGTGTGTGTGTGTGTGTGTGTGTGTGTGTGTGTGTGTGTGTGTGTGTGTGTGTGTGTGTGTGTGTGTGTGTGTGTGTGTGTGTGTGTGTGTGTGTGTGAGAAAGAGAGATAGAGAGAGAGATGCGTCTTACGCCTGATTTATACTTAGTTGCACACCGATGTCGTGCACCAAAAATAGCAGATCTCGCCACAGATCATGCTGCGAGTCGTTGTAAGCTTATAGATCGCATATTTTTGGTGCACGACATGACGTGCAAGCGAGTACAACTGAGGCTTTACAAGGCTGATTGATGGTACCTCTCCCAAGTGAACCTGACCTTGGTCATATTACAACATAACACAAGAGCCCACACGCTCTCACATAAATGTAATACATAAACCGCCCCTCACTAAATGTCTGTACTAGTTAGAGCCTGGTGAAAAGGTCTGATTGCTGATTAGAGCGATACACCCAGAGTAAATCCACAGAGGAAACGAAAAAGCATGTGATCATATAACTAAAAGGATAAGTTGCCAAGTTCAGTCATAGAGGAATTATTTTAACTCCCCTTCAGGTCGTGACCATGTCAAAATAGGCCCATATTTAATATGAATCCTCAACCAGGAAGGAATAGACTTCTTTAAACAGTTCCAGATGCTAACAGAGATTGGATTAGGCGACTAAATGTATTCCGGTATTGGAGTATAAAGTCTTTTTGGTGTTCAGCATGATTTCCTGCACTAATTTCACTGTGAGATGGGTGGCTTCCAGACCGCTGCCACCGCAGGTCCCTCATTAGTGGGTGTGTGAAGCTTGTACTCTGTCCGTCCCCTCCTGTGCCAGTCATCCAACCCTCTTTCTTGTTCTCCTGGATAGATCAAACAGAGCTCCGTCCGGTCGACCCCGGCATCACTCTCTCTCCACTGGGCCGCGTTCTCACTGTGGTTGGGCAATTAACTGAGCCCCCGTGCAGGGCC
This sequence comes from Electrona antarctica, assembly GCF_951216825.1. Classification (NCBI taxonomy): domain Eukaryota; kingdom Metazoa; phylum Chordata; class Actinopteri; order Myctophiformes; family Myctophidae; genus Electrona; species Electrona antarctica. Next base: position 34,313,799 of record NC_136812.1, read on the forward strand.
AAACAAAACTTCCTCTTCTGTTTTTACAGCAAAGTCCTAGAAATTATGGGTTCCATACGCGTGAGGGGAAGCAAAGCCTGACCACTCTGACGTTGCTTCGTCACCGTCACATCACCAATGCCCCCAACCTCCAAGCATGGAAAGGCAAGGTTCACACTGGCGATTAGCAGAAACGGGATAGGTGGCATGGTTGGCAGCGTCTGCACCTGCTGATGATAAGCAGGAATGACTCCATGAATGAAAGCCTTTCACATGGCCCAACACAGCCTTCCTCTCTCGTTCACCGAGACAGGCTGCTATGTCTAGTTCTTACTGACCTCTCCGATACAGTAGGCTACACTAAGATTACCATGTTATTGTCTCCACCAGGTCGAAGGTATGGGGAGAGATAGTATGTTTTGTACTCTCTCCATCCGTCCGTGTTTGTGTCCGTCCGTCCGTCCGTCCGTCCGTCCGTCCGTCCGTCCGTGTACAGCTAATCTCCGGCACCGTTGCCCCGGTCGATGACAAACTCTGCACACACACTCCCTGGATGCACTAACCTCTGCCCAAAATTCTTCAGAACGGCCTGTTTTAGCACCACCATGAGGCCGACTTTTGCTAAACACATTACATTACTCGTACGTACACATTTTATCCATACATCACGCAAATCGGTCTCTATATTCATGTGATCGACACGGATCTGTCCCATTTCCCATATTCCATCCCGATTGACTAAGATTGGCTTAAAGCTCGCAGGGTTGGTCCATTTCAAACACAATGCCACAAATCATGAACACACCGTGCGTTTTCCGTGAAATCATACATTCCCACTAGGCCGAGAACGAAATGCTACTTCATTTTTTTCAAATCAGCCTCATGGTGGCGCTATAACAGGCCAAGTCACGTCTTTGCATATAACTGTACCAATCTGCGTAGAACTTTGTATGCACACTCCCTACAGGCCAAGCAGAAATGTCTGGCCTGCATTTTTCAACTCTGCCTTTTTATTTAGGCAGAGTTAGGAAGACTTATGCGCAACACCCTTTTTATATTAGTCCTTCAGATTTTATCGAAATATAGTATAGTATAGTATATGACCTTTATAGTCATCTAATTTAAGCCGGCTTAAATTACATTAATAATACCAGTATTAATTATAATGTATGCCAGCCATTTATTGAAACATGCATTCATCTTGCATTCATCTTCATAACATTACTAAACATTATGAATATACTATTACGTCACAAACAATCCTATCCTGGTGGAGACCTGTGCCAGAGGGGCACTTTTTCTAGTCTAAAATATGAAATAATCAATGAAATAACCAGAGCAGTTGCAGTTACAATGTGTGGGTTAGTTGGATAGATTGATGCTTTATTTATCCTTGCAGAAATTATTTTTGTGCCAAGCAGCCCACAAAAATTACAATACATAATCAAATTCACAATACATAGACAGATCACACAATACATTAATACTATACAACACCTCTCTTACAGAGAGGAAAATAGAATAGGCTGTATACCAGCCATAGTTCAAGAGGCATCACATACTGTATCACATTACACATAATGCGGAGAACTAAGACCTATACTACTTGCAAGTTGCAACTGTGGTACTTTTGTTTTTGTAGTTTGTTGATGTACTATAAATAAAAATGTACAGCTGAATTTGCTGAACTTTACTGCTGTCTTGCGCAACAGTAAATGTTTTGTTTGTTCCCTTGGCTAACAGAAAGTTGTTAGCATGACCTCTAGCATAACTCCCCCATTGGGGATGGTTGTCACACTCATAAGCTTTATTGGTGAATTGTTAAAACATTGTGATACAAACGCAGCTCCATTACCCCAAGGTATGTTATTGACTCTGTTTATGATTCCAGAATTTTGCTCATAGGGTTTGTTTTAACTGCCTGGGTTCTATAGGAATTTGTAGTTGTACATGATTGTAGATATGTAGATTATCCTTTGGATAGCATAAGGAAATGTAGTGTTTTTTCCAAAGAACATTGAATGAGAAGTAGAAAACATTACATTACATTACATTAGTGTTATCCTTTAGCCATAATTAGAAATAAAGCCGCTCTGTTTTCCCTAAATGTCTTTGCTGAAAGTGAAAATAGCCAATCTACAAGCTTTGACGTCGATGCGTATATTGTACCTTGTAGATTTGATATTTTCGGCAAATGTTTGCTTTTGTTTAAAACATTTTTTTGGGGCCTTTTCTGCCTTTATTTGAGAGTTTTACAGTAAGCTGACAGGAAAGGGAGAGAGATGGGGAGTGACACGCAGCAAAGGTCATCGGGAGTTGAACCCGCAACACGCTGTCAGGCTAGATTAGCAGCCTAGGTACCCGGACAGCTAGGCCGGCCCGGGCCGCTTATTTTTGCCAAATAATATTCACCTATTTTTGCTGAATATCTGGCTATTATGACATGCCAAGACGCTAGGGTTCATGTGGTTAAACCAAGGGCTATACCACAGTCACCATCTTCCCTGTGTGAACTGAACTCATTGGCTTTGCTCTGTTCTAGTTTAAAACCTACCTTTCTGATATTTCTTTACTTCAGTTATACATGGACACATTGGACACTAGGTTCATGTGCTGGTGCTCATTTGCGCGGCTCGTCTGGTGTTCAACCGCCCCAAGTTCTCCCACACAACCATCCTTCTCCGTTCTCTACACTGGCTCCCCGTAGCGGCTCGCATCCAGTTCAAAACCCTGGTGTTAGCCTATAGGGCAGTGAAAGGAACAGCTCCTTCCTACCTCCGGGCTATGGTCGATGCCTACACCCCTGCCCGACCACTTCGGTCTGCCACCTCGGGGCGACTGATTGCCTCGTCACTCAAGGGTCCTTCTGGCCGATCCACACGGTCACGACTCTTTTCTGTTCTGGCCCCACAGTGGTGGAATGAACTTCCCACTGATGTTAGGACAGCAGAGTCACTGCCCATATTTCGCCGCAGGTTGAAAACCCACCTCTTCAGGAAACACTACCCTTCCTCTCTGCCTGACCTACTTGTTGTTAACTAGTTGTACGAACGCTTGTTTTCTATTGTTGTATTGTTTATTGGATCTTGTTTAGTCGATACACTTAATTGTTTTAGCTCATGCTCATTTGATTTAGCTATTTGACTCATCTGTTTAAGGAAATAGGTAGCTGATATATTGCACTTTTACCTTAGCGCTAGGTATACTCTTGGTTGCTTGTTTTTGCAGAAAATGCACTAAAGACTTCTGGTGATTAGTAGTTTTTGTTCCCTACCTATGTTGAATACACTTATTGTAAGTCGCTTTGGATAAAAGCGTCTGCTAAATGACTGTAATGTAATGTAATGTAATGTTCATATAAAAGGATATTTGTGGCATATAATTGTCAGGGTGCTGTGGCTTTCACTTTTGCAATCATAATTTACTGCTAGATGCATGTAATGTGAGAGATCTTCAAATGCCACTTGAACCTACAGTCACATTCATTGTGAAATGCTGTGTGGATAAGACCGTCAAATAAATGTTTAAATTCTAACAGGAAGTTGATACTTCTTGATTTTCAACACGTGCAGTAACCACAGGGCTGACTACGCATTTCTCACTGCGGAGATATGTGGACAAGAGTGAACTGGGTTCAGCCTTTTGGTTACTTTAGTGTTGGCATGTGTCTGAGGATTTTTTAAAGACAGTTGAACGTCCGTCCTGGTGTGACGACCATGCAGGTGTGTGAGCAGAAGGAACAGAGTTTTTGCAGCTGCTGTCATTTGACAGAATAAAGCTTGCATCTGTTCGCTACATGGGAAGTGCAAACATCCGTTATGGGAGTGCCCACTGCCCTGTGCTGATGTTTGCTCCCCAAGGTCAGAGGAACTCTGCCTGGCTTCGCCTCAACCTCCTCAGCACCGCAGATGACAGAGCTTTCACTTCTGCCATTTCATCATTAGAAATGTATTTTAATTTTAATGTATTACTTTTTTAAAGAATATTTTTGAAGCCATTTCCGTTTTATTGTACAGGAGTTTGTTCGGAAAGGGTCAAAAGGTTACATGTGCAACACAGGCACTCGGTCATATTTGAATAAATGGCTTTGCAATTATGCAGTCAGAGCACTCCCCTGGTGGGGCCACCAAGCTGCCCTAAATTGTCTGTGATGTATGTTTCACTTTAATGTGGCATGTTTGAAAAACAAAAACATTAAATCATAGGCTACAGACGATGTATGACAAGAATGCAATACAGTGCAGTGCAGACTTTTGTCAAAGGTCTCCCCAGCTCTCCCCAGTTTGTTTATTTGAAAGTTTGTCGTAATAGTGTTGCGTAAAATTAATTTCACCTTCGAGTGGGCCGTGCATGAATGTGCAGAGAAGTTTTAACAGATCAGTGTGTTACAGACAAACTTATCTGACTCTTTGCTATCTCCCTCTCAGGTAAACAACAATGGTCTGGTGTCTTTCCTGAGGGAAGTGTCCCAGTTCACGCCAGTCGCTTTCCCAATCGCCGGAGACCGGAGGGTTGTAGCACCCTTCTGGGCAGATGTGGATAACCGCCGTGCAGGGAAAGTGTACTACAGAGAGAGTACAGAGCCCTCCATCCTGAAGAGGGCCACAGATGACATTAGGACCTACTTCTCAGACTTCACCAATTTCACAGCCACATGGATACTTGTCTCTACGTGGCACCAAGTTACTTTCTTTGGCGGCAACTCTGTCACACCGGTAGCTATACTTTGACACTTCATATTACAGTTTCTCCTATTACAATGTCACTGTTATGACAGCTGTGAAAGAGCTGCAATGTGCTAATTGCTCTGCAACGTCCATGACAAAGATCTGAAGCTTTATAAGCTAAATAAGAAAAACAATTTTGACCAGACGTCCCGCTGTGGTAGCGCGTGAGCTACAGTTTTTGGTGGATTTCCAGCGTTAGACACTTACGGAACCATCTTTACATTTTGAGTGTTAAATTAACGCTGGGGTTATTTGCCTTTGTGTGGTTACTAGAGATTTGGGCCACTAAGCGGCCCTCACATTTAGTAACCTCTCTCTCACCTCTCTCCCCCTTTCTCTCTCTCCTCTCTCTACCTCTCTCTCTCTCTCTCTCTCTCTCTCTCTCCCCTCTCTTCTCCCCCTTATACCTCTCCCTCCCCCTCTCTTTCCCTCCCCCCAGATCTCATACAATTTGTTCCATCTATATCATGTGGCACATATGTTATGCAAAGCTCAGCCAATCAAAGCACAAGATGACACACTTTCGCAATTGTATAAAAGCATGTGTAGAATACTACAGTTCAGCTACAGTTCATTCCCAGGTCAAGTGTTGAAAACCACTGGATATTAAACAGTACACCTTAAAGCCATGATGAACTTTGGCAGAACCATGGACTTATATAACTACCAGGCCATGATATTATTCAAAATATTGTTCATCTTTTAGGTGCTTCTGTTCTGTGCTCTGTGACCATTTAATTCACTCAAAAATCTGATACAAACTCTTTTTGAGTGGTGTAAACCACTCCTACAACTGGCTTTTGTGTGCAGAAAAAAATGAGCATGGTTGCTATGTTCAAAATAATTTCTGACGTAATTAAATCACACCCGGGTGAACTGGATGACCGTAGCAACCATGGTCATTTTCTCTGCACAGAAAAAGCCAGTTGTGAAATCACATCCGGGTGTGATTTCATTACGTCAGATCAGAGCTGATCAGGCTACATAATACCTTACCTTATTTCATTACGTTAGACATTACGTCAGACCACAGCTGATCATGCTATATAAAACCTTACACCACTCAGTTCACACGGGTGTGATTTTTACACTAAAGAAAGGTAATATTATAATATAACATGAATACAGCCATTGCATTAATTTATGAGCTAAAATTGTAACCGCCCCTGGTTCCTCACTCACAGAGCTTAGAAGCAACAGAAAAAGACGATAAACAATATTTGACTTATATCATTGCCAGGTAGCAAACCCAATGTTCTATTTCAACATTGCTTTAATATTAATTGTAATGGAGGAAAATAAGTTTAAATGATACCTGTTCCTTTGCATTTAGGTGAATACTTTCCAGGTGGTGCTTATCACAGATGGAGCTGTTTCCTTCACTATCTTCCAGTACCATAACATCACGTGGACCACGGGCATGCATGCCAGCAGCGGAGGAGACCCAGCGGGGCTGGGCGGGATCGCAGCACAGGTAACATCACCTGGCTATTCCCTTAGATACTCTAAACCACCGGGTGCCAGTCATTACGGCCTATTTAAGCCTGAGCAACATCAGGGTTCCGAGAAGGTCAAGATTCTCATTTTCAGTGGCGCCAAGCTTACCATAAATAAGAAAAGAGAAAATAAATAACCAAAGAGATTTAACTACATTAACCATTGTGACCCTATTGTGAAGCAATGTAGTCTGAGCATGTAGATCGGTATTGTCGCTATTTGTCAAGTCATGCAATGAAGTATAGGGCTTTGTTAAAAAGTCATTATGCGATTAGGGGAGTGATATGCAGAGAATAGTCCAAAATATACTGTATATCCCCGGCCGGGGTTAAAGTAGGTTATCCTGTTTTACACCTCGGGGTATAAAATAGGCTAGCCCAGAATATACCCCTGTACCCCAGACTATACTGTACCTCCTGTTTTCCCCACACATCATAATTATATAGTTTGGGCTAGGCCAGATATCTCTCCTGTCCAGTTTATGCCTTCTTGTGTTTTTCATAAATAAGTTGACTCAAATGAATAATATACTGGATTGTTTCTCATTAGATCTGCTTCTAATGGGAAAGATTAAGCATTGTTTCTGACCATGTCTTCAAAGTAAACAGCAACTCCAGTGATGGTTTGTGATGTCCTGTCTCGCCTCTCCTCTCCCAGGCAGGTTTCAATGCTGGTGATGGGAAGCGCTATTTCAACATTCCTGGCTCTCGCACCGATGACGTGGTGGGCGTGGAGGGAACCACCAACGTGGGCTACCCGGGCAGATGGGTCTTCAGGATCGACCATGCTCATGTAGAAGTTGGAGGCTGCAACATCTCTGGTGAGACTTACAGTAGCCAATCATTTTTGTTGCTCCTTTTTTCTCAGTATTTCATTGTTATGCCAATTAAGTCTTCCCCACACATTGATGTGTTGCCATTGCTTTTATTCCCTTCTGACTCACGTACAAGTGAGGAGCCCCCACTGAGAGACAGCGCAGAGGATTCATACCCCTAGACTAGACCAGAACCTGAGTGCCCTTAGAATGAACCCTAGTTAACAAAATACAGGGTAAATAGTCATAAAAGGGGAGTCCGTGCAAAGAGAACAATTCTGTGCTTCAAAGTATCTAGGATACCAAGTACACCTAGCATCTGTCTAAACAACCTCTATCTAAATAACATTCTTACCGTTTGTGGTCAAGCAAAGAGTTTGTTGTATATCTAAATTGATGCTGGTCATGTTTGTTTCATGCATTACTATAGCTTAAATATAAAAACCCTATTACTGGTATGTACAAAGAAGCAGTTACCCATGATCAAAATAATCAATGTTCTATGGCCAAAACAGGCCATATCCTCGTCATCCAATACTTTTGACAGGCCTGCTCTTTATTAGACTATTCTCCTCTGTTTACAGCATCTGTGTGTCCTCACCTTCGACCATGTCTGAACGGGACTATTATCCTCTGTTTACAGCATCTGTGTGTCCTCACCTTCGCCCATGTCTGAACGGGGGTCAATGCATCGATGACTGCATCACAGGCAACCCTTCCTTTTCCTGCTCCTGCTTGGCTGGCTTCACAGGACGAACATGCCAGATAGGTCAGTTACAGCAGTGGTTCTCAACCTGGGGGTCGCGACCCCTCGGAGGGTCCCGAAATCATTTTGGGGGTCCCCAAATTAATTTAAAAAAAAGGGGGGGCTGTAAAATGGAAATTTAGAGTTTATATACTACACATAGTGCATGCATAAACTTTCCTTAATGATTATATCTGGTTTCAGTATTTATTTATGATGTATTTTCTCTATTATTAAGGTTATTGTAGCGGTCAATTTGTATTGGTGGTGGAGAGAGGGGCAGAGCGGGGGTCGCGAGACATGGCCAAAGCATTTCCGGGGGTCCACAGCCAAAAACGTTGAGAACCCCTGAGTTACAGCACTGGTTCTCAAAGTGGTGGCTGGGCAAAATTTGTTCATATAGCATCTATTTTCTAAAGTATATTGAAAGAATGTGAAAAATGCAGCAAAAAAGAAAATATTGTATGGGAGTCCCTGGCAAAAGAATATTTTCAGATGGATGTCCACTGTCAAATACATATTCATTTTGGAGTCAGATTTCCTAGGGGAGAATCCATCGGCCCTCTGGTCATTCATTTTTATTGACAGTGGGGATATGTTTTATCTCTGCTTCTGGTCAGACTGAATTCAATACACCTTTTGGGAAATGTAGATCATCTGATATGCTTGATATTGATGTTTAACAATGTCACAATTTAATATAATTTAATGTGTATCAGGTCCCTGCTTGTAGATCGGCTAGTTCTGCTGCTAGTCGTATGAAGAAGTGCATCGGTCTCAAGTAGTTAAGAAAATCTCCCGCCCTCTGGTTTGTTTTTACAAATCAAACGCTGGTCAGCTATTACAAATGGCCCTGCCACCATCATGCTCTCTCCTGTTTACTTGACACCCCTGTATACCCTGGATGACCCCACACACACACACACACACACACACACACACACACGCAGGCACGCACGCACAAACACACACACACGCGCGCACACGCACGCATGCGCACACACACAGCCCTCCACTGTCCCGTTCAGCCAGGAAAAAAGGATGTCAGCTTGTAAAAGCTGAAATTCACCTGGCTTGCCAAGGGACATCCTGATAGGATATTTCCTTTAGTCACATCTGCTTGTAATCCATGTATCAGGTCCCCGCCAATCTGTGGCGGTCTCCTTGGATAGTTCATTATCGTGTTGTTTCTGTTTAAGAGCAGCCATTACTACTTCCTTTGTGTTTCCCCTTCTCTAGATGTAAATGAGTGTGCCTCATATCCTTGCCAAAATGGAGGGACCTGTAAAGACCTGATCAATGACTTTGTTTGTCAGTGTCCACCTGGATACACCGGACCTCTGTGTGAAACAGGTACCACATAATATCCCAGTTTAATTAGATGAAATCTGAAAGATAAATACTACAGTAGCCTACATGCACACCACATAGACTACTGTAAGCATCCTTTTTGCAAGGTTTTCCCTTACCGGATTTAGATTCCCACACTCTTTATTGGGGTATAATAATCGCTTCATCCGTCTGTCTGTCCGTCCATCTGGCCACACATTTGTTATTATTCTTGTGACCACTAGGGCGGGGCTCTTTTTGAACTGTCAAAGAACTTGTAGTTGTCTGTGAAATTCTCAATGTGGAAGTTGCTCAACAAATGGAATGAAATTGTGTTGGCAGTGTTTTCCCCGTGCAGATGGTTGACAGGACATTAGCGATAGTTAAAATGGGGAGAAAACCAACAGAGATTATTTTTGAATGAACGATGCAAAGTGGTCCAAAACAACGTCCATAACCTCATGACCGACATGTGGGAAGGGACAAATATGAAAATAAACCAACCCCATCTAGTCATAAACCCGCACATGATTTGTAACAAAGTCAAAAACTATTTATAAAACCCATCAAATTCCAAGACTAAGCAAAAGCATCTGTTAATTTATCCTCAGTGACCCAAAGTCAAAATGGAGAAGAAAATAAAACATAGCATGATTCAGTTACAAGAAATGGGAGCGGAAATATGTATTTATTAAAAAAACAGTTGATCATTTAAGTGGGTTCAGATTGTTCTAATTTAAATTGTATCTTATTGGTCCACATATGTAACGTTTTTGCAACAGTTTTCTTTTTCCTTTAAATATCTTTTTATTTATCATTATAAATAATCTATAACAATTTCCTTGTCTTTTTAACAACTTCTGATATTAACTGTGTCCTGTTTATGGGGGGAAAAATGAATATCAAGTGTTTTGGCTAAAAGGAGTCTCCACAATAAAAATCTTAAGAATGTCTTGGTCTGGCCTGGTCTGGAACTGCTGTGCCTGCAACCTGGGCCCAGTGGTGGAAAGTAATGAAGTACATTTACTTTAAGTAATGTACTTAAATACAATTTTGAAGTACTTTTTTTAATTTATTTTTATTTTTATAAATAAATACTTTATACCTTTTTTTAGTCCACTACAATGTTTTGAATACTTAATATTTATACTTCAGCTATTTGGAAATAGCTGATCTACAATCTGAAAATAACTGATCTACAAACGTGTCGCCAAAGGGACTTGTCTTTTGTACATTTACATAAGTACAATTTTGAATTCTAGACTTTGACTTGTGATGGAGCATATTTATATTGTGGGATTACTATGTACCTTACTTTAGTAAAAGAATAAATGGGAGTACTCCTTCCACCACTTCCTGGGCCTGTTCCCACAGTCCAGCCTGTGGAGATGTATCAAACCTTCTCTAATACCTTTCACAGCCAGCAGCGCATATTTGCAGAGTGAGGGGAGCAGTGTGGCGGATATATTAATCAGCTGAGTAAATATTCCACGACTGTGTCTGTCTCTGTGTGTTTGCGTGTTGTTGCAGACATCGACGAGTGCAGAGGCCACCCCTGTGTCAACAACGCGGCGTGTGTACAAGGTGTCGGCACGTTCACCTGCGTGTGTGAGCCGGGTTACACCGGTGCCCTGTGTGAAACAGGTGAGTTCCACCACAAGTCCCGGTGGCCAGGAGTGGGCATCTCTCTCCGAAGGAAACCTTTCCTGCTGCTTTCCGCATTAAAATGGGCCTTTTCGGCAGATGTCTTCGTCCGTAGAGAGTTTCCCAGTCAACCTGGAGGAATGGCTCCAAATGGGGGTTACGGTCGAATTGATTTGCAAACAGCTTTTTTCCTTGGGTCACAAAGTTTAGAGATGGGCCACGCCGGGAAAGTTCACTAAAGCCAGGTCGCTCGGTCCTCCCAAAGAAAAAGACTTTTCCTAATGTAGCGTTCAGAGCGCCACTCGATTGGATGCCGACGAAACTCGATACCGCCAGGGAATTAGATTATTGGGCCCTGCGCGGTTAACTGAATCCTTGTCTCGACATGAGACCGGATTACGCTTAATTCCAGACACCTGGTCATTGAAATCTGATGCCTGCAAGAGGGAAGTTGGAAGCTCTAATCCTGCTCAGTGTCCTTTATGATATCAATCCATAGACAACACATGCCTGCTCCCTGTGAAGATGGATGGGAAGCCCTCTATGTGAAACCAGATCTACTGTGGATGTATTTCTATCAGGACATCCCCATTGATGCGTCCATTTGACTTGACTTGACGTGTGTGTGTGTGTGTGTGTGTGTGTGTGTGTGTGTGTGTGTGTGTGTGTGTGTGTGTGCGTGCGTGCGTGCGTGCGTGCGTGCGTGCGTGCGTGCGTGCGTGCGTGCGTGCGTGCGTGCGTGCGTGCGTTCTTTTTTGTGCATGTGAATCCTCCAGACATAGACGAATGTGAATCACAGCCCTGTCTGAACGGAGGAGAATGCGTGGATCAGGTGACCAACTACACCTGTATTTGTCCTGATGCCTTCACCGGAACCCACTGTGAGACAGGTGACCTCAGCAGCTTTGGTCAAATTCCGCCAAAGGGCACCGGTTCGCAATTTAACTTTTAATTTCCCCTCGTGTTCTGGGGGGAAACTAGTTTTTGATCGAAAATGTATACAGAACCCACAACCCTCCTCTCTGTTTTGCTTCCTGTTATCAGCTGAGAAAGGCAAAAAGACAACTAAACCTCTCTCGTCCATTTCACTCGACTGAGAGTGAAATGGGTGACTGTGGCTAAGCGTTCTTGTTTGACTAACCCATTATGTTGGCTGAGAGCTTTTCGTGGCATCTCCCATGTTCAGAAGCACACCGTTTATGTGGTTGGCTTAAATGGTTCGCCAGAGCGGAGGTCTAGGGCGGCTTTCCTTTGTTTTACGACTGTGCTATAGTACATGCAGGTTCCCTCCTCTCCGACTGTCTGAATAAGGCTCACATGAGACTTTTTTCCTCTCTGTATCTCTCTCAGAGCTGGTGGCGCTTCAGCTGAATTCCAGCCGAGCGGAAAATCAAACAGGTAAACGCAAGTAGTCTCTCATAAGTCCTGCGAGCTGAATTGAATTGAGGCCCTATCGTGTATTTTCTGTGTCTTAATACCAAATTTGATTGTATCTGTGCCTATACATCCATTTGTAATTTTCGGATTTCAGCACCCTGTGAAGGGGAGGGTTGTGAAAAGCAACAGATCTGTGAATATACCAGCGCTGGACTGTACAACTGCACATGCGCTCCGGGTTACCATGGCGACAAGTGTGAAGGTAATGTACCCGGCAATCAGCATTTAACAAACAACCAAAATCGGAATGTTCTTCGGGTACGCTGAAGGCTGATCTATAGATCAAACTTCAACGTCATCTTGTTCAGCAGCATCTCCCATGTTCACAACCTCTGCGTTTATATGGTTGGCTGAATGGTTTGCCAGAGAGGAGGTCTGGGACGGCTTTGCTTTGTTTTACAACTGTGGTATAGCTTCTCAGACCATCTGAATACGCTGCACATTTGACTTATTCCCCACTGCCGTGGCTCAGTTGACAGCACAGCGGGAGAACAACGGCGACTCTGGGCGATAAATATATCCTAGTGGGCGTTCCTGCTGTCATTACCTATGTCCTCGTATAGGTGATTAGGAAGATAAACAGAGCAACACATGAATTTCATTGGCTATCACCCACTATCGCCGGATGATGTTGTCCAAAACATAAAATATTTTCATGTTTTCGGGCGACGTTCTTCCGCCCACTTTTCGACTATCGCCTGTTTGCCTGCTATTGCCAGTAGTTGCCGGGTCCCATTGACAAATAATGCACTTCCGAAAAATTCGTCTGGCTGTCGCCCGCTGTTAAAACTAGTTAGTTAAAAAACTGTTAGAGTGGCCTCTTGGGAACCGGAAGGTTCCCGCTTTGTTACGAGACTCCTTCTTTCTCAGTGTCGAAGTGTCCTTGAGCAACAGACGGAGCCCTGGGTGTCTTGCTGATCCACACTGCTCCTAATAGATAGGATGGGTTAGAGGACAAATTCCAGGTTCAAATGTACTTGGCAAAAACCAACAACAACAACTAACAACACATTAATGCATCATTATTACTTAATTGAGTGGCTGTGTCATACGTCAAAGATGACGTAAATGCAACCAACAAAGAGAAGTGTGAACGTGTTTCAAGTCTCCCTGTAGGCAATTGCACAGGTAGAGTGCCGACCGCGCGGCACGGATGTGCGATCCCACAGGAATTTGGCGTCCTGCCCTGGAAGAGGCTGCCATGATGATGGATGAATGTAATTATCAAAACTGACACGGCCTCGCCCTGTTTACTAGGGGAAACCGTCGCTTGATGTTGTGAATAATGGCTTCATGGCACCGTTTTATTAGTTTACCAACAAGAGGAAGTGTTTTGTCTAGACGTACAAGGGGCCTCTCTTTTTTATGGGTTAAAACTTGCTCCTTGGTATTCAGGTCATCTCTTCAGACAGAGCTGTTGGAATATGCACGCTCTGACACTGCCACTTGCTCCTCTGGAAGTTGGCCATCGCACCACGCTACGGAACTGCTTTAAAGAGCAGCTGCTGCTTGCATAACCACAGGGCAATTTGTTCACAAAATATGTACAATGCTATTATCCCTGCCTAATGTTTCATATCCTCCTTTGGGAGGCACACATGATATCATTTTAAGTTATAATTTATGTCTGCGACTGTATCATATTATGTGTGTTTTAGGATATAATGGGCGTGTGTTTTGAAAACCTGGGATAAGCTCCCATGAGAGATCGCTTTCACCCACATAGGCTAGCTGCTACAAGTATTCTCCCCTCCCCTAAAACCCAAAACACTCTTTAACGGTACTTGAACTATTACAAATGCATGCTACTTCTCACCCCTGAGCTGAAATATCTATCAGTGCTTATATAGGCTCTCTTAAATCTCCCAAATACTTTCCTGCCTGGCTCACTTGGAAGGCACAGTGGAAAAAGGAGCACGATCCTCCAAGGAAGAGAAAGTTGTTGGTTACACAGGGGTGCCTAATCAGACTCTCAGATCAAAGGGACCGGCCACGCAGGTGGCCAATGAAAGTAGCTCCAGCAAATTAACAAAACATTAATTGCCCCCCAGGCCATGCGTTTTGATCACAAAACATGCCCCATATCATCAGGGGGAAAAAGTAATACCCTCCACTGAGTTCCTGGGACTTCAAAGGGGAGCAATTTAGCAGTGATACAGTGAGTGTCCCTTTGATCCACCGCTGCAATTAGGAAAGGAGGAGGAAAAATAAAAACATTCTTCCAGTTTGTGCCAAAGGAGCAGAACCACAACGTGCTTAGCCCGTAATCCTCCCCGATCGCCCGCCCCCACCCTCCGTCCTGTGAACTTTGTGGGAAAGTTGAGGTGAAAGAGAAATGATATTGAATGGATGCTTCAAATTGTGAGCTTGTATATCTGCTATTTTCGACACTGTCGTATATGGAGCATAACGTCGGCAGAAGGTTCCTCTGAGAACACAACGGACATCATTTATACCTTCTTTGGCGATAAGATTGTAAAACATGTTATGTGAGCAACCCTTCTATCTGTCTAATTTCTTTCTTTCTCTGTCTGCAGAGGAGTGTCTTTGTCAGAATGGAGGTGTGTGTGTGGACATCAACGGGACCTGTGAATGCCCCACAGGTTACACAGGGCTATACTGTCAGTTTGGTGAGTATGACCTCTATATGAGATAAGATAAGGTAAGGTCAGGTAAGAGACCTTACCTTACCGCACAGTTCACACCAGCAGCCTCAAAGTAAAGATCTTAGTGTGTCAACATGTGTCTGCTGTCGAGGTGAAGAAACTCGTTGACATTTGTATTTAAACAATGAAATAAATTATGCGTAGCCTGCAGAGTTAGTTCAGTCAGACATATTCGAGGGGGTTCATGCCGTGCTCAAAGGCGCATACTACACTCAAGGGGTTAACATGCTGCATTACTATGTGGGTGTATAAGTGTGCAAGTCCCACACGTCATTCGCTGATGTGGCAGTCAGCTGACCAATTGGACGGGCTACTTAAGCTCACCAGTCTGCATGCTCTTCCTGGCTGCCTTCCTCTGCATATGGTTCCTGTTGTTATGTGATGTTTGCTCCCACCACCACCCCAGCACCACCGGTGGGCTCTGTTATTTATTCTCCCCATGGGGTTTTTATTGTATATCTATCTCCCTGCTCTTAATGTTTTATGATGGTGTTCAATCGTGCCGAGCAGGGAGAAAATGCAGCAGAGCCGAACGCCAAGTCAAATATCATATGTGCACTTGTATTTCTCATTCTATAATAAATATTGGTTAAATCTATTTGTGAGTTGTCTGACTGAACTAAAAAAATAAGCTGGTGTACTAGAGTCAAAGTCGAGGTTTTCTCAGGTTTGACGCCCCGCTTTTCGCTGTCGAGCGCCACAACGCAACGCTGTGCAAAAGCGTGGAGACACTGAATAATGCTTAATTTATGCTCCGTCGTGGGATGGTGTCGCGTGCCGAAAAGAACCAATGTAGAAGATCACAAATCCTCACGGATGCGATGCGCTGTGAGCTTGTAGTCTAGAGCTTGTGACATTGTCGTACGATGAAGTATAGATCGGGCTTAAGAGTCGAGATCCAAACCAAGATACATACGATTAACCCATTTAGGCCTGACATCGAAAT